>NW_027203871.1:600000-892500 GCF_024711535.1 Dipodomys merriami | reverse complement strand
TGGGGGTGTGGATTTGTGTTAGGGTTAGGGTTATGGTTAGGGGTATTGTTAGTGTTATGATTAGGGTTTATTTTGCCTTGTGGGTGAGGCTGAGGGTGAGGGTTATAATTAGTGTTAGTGTTAGGGTTAGGGTTAGTGTTATTGTTAGTGTTAGGGTTAGAGTTACGGTGAGTTTGAGCGTGAGGGTGAGGGTTAGGGTTAGGTTGAGTTTTAGGGTGAGGTATAGGGTTAGGGTTAGGGTTAGTGTTAAGGTGAGGGTGAGGTTTAGGGTTAGAGTTAGGGTTAGGGGGAGGGTTAGGTTGAGGTTTAGGGTTAGGGTTAGTGTGAGGGTTAGGGTGAGGGTGAGGGTTAGGTTGAGATTTAGGGATAGGGTTAGGTTTAGGGTTAGGTTTAGTGTTAGGGTGAATGTAAGGCTTAGGGTGAGGGTTAGGCTTATGCTTAGGGTTATGCTGAGGGTGAGGGTGGAGGTGAGGAATAGGGTTAGGGTGATGTTTAGGGTTAAGGTTAGTTTTATTGTTAGGGTTAGTGTTAGAGTTAAGGTGAGGGTGAGGGTGCGGGTGAGGGTTAGGGTGAGGGTTAGGATGAGGGTTAGGGTTAGGATTAGGGTTAGGGTGAGGGCTAGGCTGAGGGTGAGGTTTAGGATTAGGATTAGTGTGAGGTTTTGGGTTAGGGTTAGGGTGAGGGTGAGGTTTAGGGTTAGATTTAGGGTTAGGGTGAGACTGAGGTTGAGGGTTAGGGTTAGGGTTAGTGTTAGAGTTAGGGTTAGAGTGAGGGTTATGTTGAGGGTGAGGGTTAGGCTTAGAGTTAGGATTAGGATTAGGGTAAAGGTTAGGGTGGCTGTGAGGGTTAGTGTTAGGGTTAGGGTTAGGCTTAGGTTTAGTCTGAGGATGAGGGTAAGGGTGAGGGTTTGGGTAAGGGTGAGGGTTAGGGTTAGGTTTAGGGTGAGAATTAGGGTTCGGTTAAGTTTAGAATTAAGGTGAGGGTTAGGGTTAGTGTTAGGGTTATTGTTAGGGTTAGGGTTAGGATGAGGTTTAGGTTTAGGTTATGTTTAGAGTTAGGTTTAGGATGAGGGTGAGATTTAGGGTTAAAGTTAGGGTTAGTGTTAGGTTTAGGTTTAGGGTGAGGGTTAACGTTTGGGTTAGGGTTAGGCTTAGGCTTAGGCTGAGCATGAGGGTGAGGTTTTGGGTTAGGGTTAGGGTGAGGGTTAGGGTTAGGTTTAGGGTGAGGTCATTGATGAGTTTTAGGGTTAGGATTAGGCTAAGGGTGAGGGCTAGTTTGAGGGTTAGGGTGAGGGCTAGGGATAGGGATAGGGTTAGGTTTAGGATTAGGGTTAGGGTGAGGGTGAGTGTGAGAGTTAGGGTTAGGGTTAGGTTTAGGCTTAGAGTTAGGGGGAGGGTTAGGGTTATGGTTTGGGTTAGGGTGAGGGTGAGGCTAAGGATTAGGGTTAACTTTAGAGTTAGGTTTAGGGTTAAGTTTAGGTTTAGGGTTAGTTTTAGGGTTAGGGTTACGGTTACGGTGAGGGTTAAGGTTAGGGTTAGGGTTAGGTTTAGGCTTAGGTTTACGGTGAGGGTTAAGGTTAGGGTTAGGGTTAGGCTGAGGGTATGGATTGGGGTGATGATTAGAGTTAGGTTTAGGGTTAGGCTTAGGGTTAGGTTTATTGTTAGAGTTATATTTAGGTTTAAGTTTGCGGTGAGGTTGAGGCTGAGGGTGAGAGTTATCGTTAGGGTTAGGGTTAGGGTTAGTGTTATTGTTAGGGTTAGGGTTAAAGTTACGGTGAGTTTGAGGGTGAGGGTAAGGGTTAGGGTTAGGGTGAGGTTTAGGGTTAGGGTTAGGGTTAGGGTGAGTGTGTGGTTTAGGGTTAAAGTTATTGTAAGGGGGAGGGTTAGGGTAAGGTTTAGAGTTAAGGTTAGTGTTCATGTTAGTGAGCGGGTGAAGGTTATGTTGAGGTTGAGGGATAGGGTTACCTTTAGAATGAGGGTCAGTTTGAGGGTGAGTGTGATTGTTAGGGTGAGGGTTAGCCATACGCTTAGGGTTAGGCCCAGTGTGAGGGTGGGGTGAGGATTAGGGTTAGGGTGATGGTTCGGGTTAGGGTTAGTGTTATTTTTAGGGTTAGGGTTAGAGTTAAAGTGAGGGTGAGGATGCGGGTGAGGGTTAGGGTTAGGGTTAGGTTGGGGGTTAGGCTTAGCATTATGGTTAGGTTGAGGGTAAGGTTTAAGGTTAGAATTAGGGTTAGCATGAGGCTGAGGGAGAGGGTGAGTGTTAGGGTTAGGGTTAGGATTAGACTTAGCATTAGGGTTAGGGTGAGTGTGAAGTTTAGTGTTAGCCTTAGGTTTAGGCTGAGGGTGAGGGTGAGTGTGAGTGTTAAGGTTAGTTTGAATGTTAGGGTTAGGGTTAGGGTGTGGTTTAGTGTTAGGGTTAGTGTTAGAGTTAGGGGTAGGGTGAGGGTGAGGTTTAGGTGTAGAGTTAGGGCTAGGGTAAGGTTTAGGTTGAGTGTTAGTGTTAGGGTCAGTGTTAAGGTGGGGGTGATGGTACGAGTAAACGTCAGCGTTAGGCTAAGGTTGAGGGTTAAGGTAAAAGTGAGGGTTAGGGTGAGGGTTAGGGTTAGGTTTATGGTGAGAGTTTGGGTTCAGGTTAAGTTTAGGGTTAGGGTGAGGGTTAGGGTGAGGGTTACGGTTAGGGTGAGAGTTAGGGTTAGGTTGAGGGTTAGGGATACGATTAGGGTTAGGGTGAGGGTGAGGGTTTGGGTTAGTGTTAGAGTGAGGGTTAGGATGAGGGTTAGGGTTAGGATTAGGGTTAGGGTGAGGGCTAGGCTGAGGGTGATGTTTAGGATTAGGGTTAGGGTGAGGTTTAGCGTTAGGGTTAGGGTGAGGGTGAGGGTGAGGGTGAGGTTTAGGGTTAGATTTAGGGTTAGGTTGAGACTGAGGTTGAGGGTTAGGATTAGGGTTAGTGTTAGAGTTAGGGTTAGGGTGAGAGTTAGGTTGAGGGTTCAGGTTAGGCTTAGGGTTAGGATTAGGATTAGAGTAAGGGTTTTGCTGAGTGTGAGGGTTAGGGTTAGGGTTAGGCTTAGGTTTAGGCTGAGGGTGAGGGTGAGGTTGAGGCTTAGGTTAAGGGTGAGGTTTAGGGTTAGGGTTAGGGTGAGAGTTAGGGTTCGGTTAAGTTTAGGGGTAGGGTGAGGGTTAGGGTTAGGGTTTGGGTTAGGGTGAGGGTGAGGCAAAGATTTAGGCTTAGGTTTAGGGTTAGGTTTAGGTTTAGGGTTAGTGTTAGGGTTATGGTTATGGTTAGGGCTACGGTGAGGGTTAGGGTTAGGGTTACATTTATGGTTAGACTTAGTGTTAGGCTGAGGATGAGGGTGAGGGTGAGGGTTAAGGTTAGGGTGAGGTTTAGGATAAGGTTTAGTGTTAGGATTAGGGTATGGGTGAGGGCTATGGTGAGGGTTAGGGTGAGGGCTAGGGATAGGGATAGGGTTAGGTTTAGGATTAGCGTTAGGGTGAGGGTGAGTGTGAGAGTTAGGGTTAGGGTTAGGGTTAGGCTTAGAGTTAGGGTGAGGGTTAGGGATAGGGTTTGGGTTAGGGTGAGGGTGAGGCTGAGGATTAGGGTTAGGTTTAGGGTTAGGTTTAGGGTTAGTGTTAGGGTTAGTGTTAGGGTTAGTGTTAGGGTTAGGGTTAAGGTGAGGTTAGGGTTAGGGTTAGGCTTAGGCTTAGGGTTAGGCTCAGGGTGACGTTGGGGCTGAAGATTAGAGTTAGGGTTAGGGTTAGGCTTAGGGCTAGACTTCTTGTTAGGGTTATGTTTAGGTTTAAGTTTGCGGTGAGGGTGAGATTGACGGTGCGTGTTAACGTTAGGGTTAGGTTTAGGGTTAGTGTTATTCTTAGGGTCAGGGTGAGAGTTCCGGTGAGGTTGAGTGTGAGGGTGAGGGTTAGGGTTAGGTTGAGGTTTAGGGTTAGAGTTAGGTTTAGGGGGAGGGTTAGGGGGAGGTATAGGGTTAGGGTTAGTGTTAGGGTTAAGTTGAGGGTGAGGGTTAGGTTGAGGTTTAGGGATAGTGTTAGGTTTAGGATTAGCTTTAGGGTGAGAGTGAGTGTAAGACTTAGGGTGAGGGTTAGGCTTAGGCTTAGGGTTAGGCTTAGGGTGAGGGTCGGGGTGAGAAATAGGGTTAGGGTGATGATTAGGCTTAAGGTTAGTTTTATTGTTAGGGTTAGTGTTAGAGTTAAGGTGAGGGTGAGGGTGCGGGTGAGGGTTACGGTGAGGGTTAGGATGAGAGTTATGGTTAGGATTAGGGTTAGGGTGAGTGCTAAGCTGAGGGTGAGGTTTAGGATTAGGTTTAGAGTGAGGTTTAGGGTTAGGGTTATGGTGAGGGTTAGGGTTATTGTTAGGGTTAGGGTTGGGGTTAGGGTTACAATTGTAGTGAGGGTGAGGGTTAGGGTTAAGGTTAGGATGAGGTTTAGGTTTTGGGTTAGGGTTAGAGTTAGGTTTAGGATGAGGATGAGATTTAGGGTTAGAGTTAGGGTTAGTGTTAGGGTTAGGTTTAGGGTGAGGGTTAACGTTTGGGTTAGTGTTAGGCTTAGGCTCTAGACTTAGGCAGAGAATGAGGGTGAGGTTTATGGTTAGGGTTAGGGTGAGTGTTAGGGTTAGGGTTACGGTGAGGCTTATGGTGAGTTTTAGTGTTAGGATTAAGGTTAGGGTGAGGGCTAGTGTGAGGGTTAGGGTGTGGGTTACGTTTAGGGGTAGGGTTAGATTTAGGATTAGGTTTAGGGTGAGGGTGAGTGTGAGGGTTAGGGTTAGGCTTAGGCTTAGGGTTAGGGTGAGGTTTTGTGTTAGGTTGAGGGTGAGGCTGACGGTTAGGGTTAGGGTTAGGGTTAGGATTAGGGTTAGGGTTAGGGTAAGGGTTAAGTTGAGGGTTAGGCTTAAGCTTAGGCTTAGGCTGAGCGTGAGGTTGAGGATGTGGATTAGGGTTAGGGTTAGGGTTATGGTTAGGTGTATTGTTAGTGTTATGGTTAGGGTTTAGTTTGCGTTGAAGGTGAGGCTGAGGGTGAGGGTTATAATTAGTGTAAGGGGTAGGGTTAGGGTTAGTGTTATTGTTAGTGTTAGGGTTAGAGTTACGGTGAGTTTGAGCGTGAGGGTGAGGGTTAGGGATAGGTTGAGTTTTAGGGTGAATTATAGGGTTAGGGTTAGGGTTAGTGTTAAGGTGAGGGTGAGGTTTAGGGTTAGAGTTAGGGTTAGGGGGAGGGTTAGGTTGAGGTTTAGGGTTAGGGTTAGTGTGAGGGTTAGGGTGAGGGTGAGGGTTAGGTTGAGATTTAGGGATAGGGTTAGGTTTAGGGTTAGATTTAGTGTTAGGGTGAATGTAAGGCTTAGGGTGAGGGTTAGGCTTACGCTTAGGGTTATGCTGAGGGTGAGGGTGGGGGTGAGGAATAGGGTTAGGGTGATGTTTAGGGTTAAGGTTAGTTTTATTGTTAGGGTTAGTGTTAGTGTTAAGGTGATGGTGAGGGTGCGGGTGAGGGTTAGGGTGAGGGTTAGGATGAGGGTTAAGGTTAGGATTAGGGTTAGGGTGAGGGCTAGGCTGAGGGTGAGGTTTAGGATTAGGATTAGTGTGCAGTTTGGGGTTAGGGTTAGGGTGAGGGTGAGGTTTAGGGTTAGGGTTAGGTTTAGTGTTAGAGTTAGGGTTAGGGTGAGGGTTAGGTTGAGGGTGAGGGTTAGGCTTCGAGTTAGGATTAGGATTAGGGTAAAGGTTAGGGTGGCTGTGAGGGTTAGTGTTAGGGTTAGGGTTAGGCTTAGGTTTAGGCTGAAGGTGAGGGTAAGGGTGAGGGTTTGGGTAAGGGTGAGGGTTAGAGTTAGGTTTAGGGTGAGAATTAGGGTTCGGTTAAGTTTAGAATTAGGGTGAGGGTTAGGGTTAGGGTTAGGGTTATTGTTAGGGTTAGGGTTAGGGTTAGGGTTACAGTTACAGTGAGGGTGAGGGTTAGGTTTAGGCTTAGGATGAGGTTTAGGTTTAGGTTATGTTTAGAGTTAGGTTTAGGATGAGGGTGAGATTTAGGGTTAGAATTAGGGTTAGTGTTAGGGTTAGGTTGAGGGTGAGAGTTAATGTTAGGGTTAGGGTTAGGCTTAGGCTTAGGCTGAGCATGAGGGTGAGGTTTAGGGTTAGGGTTAGGGTGAGGTCATTGATGAGTTTTTGGTTAGGATTAGGCTAAGGGTGAGGGCTAGTTTGAAGGTTAGGGTGAGGGCTAGGGATAGGGATAGGGTTAGGTTTAGGATTAGGGTTAGGGTGAGGGTGAGTGTGAGAGTTAGGGTTAGGGTTAGCTTTAGGCTTAGAGTTAGGGGGAGGGTTAGGGTTATGGTTTGGGTTAAGGTGAGGGTGAGGCTAAGGATTAGGGTTAATTTTAGAGTTAGGTTTAGGGTTAAGTTTAGGTTTAGGGTTAGTGTTAGGGTTAGGTTTAGGGTTACGGTGAGGGTTAAGGTTAGGGTTAGGGTTAGGCTTAGGCTTAGGTTTAGGGTTAGGCTGAGGGTGAGGGTGAGGGTGAGGTTTAGGGTTAGGGTTACGGTGAGGTTTAGGTTGAAGTTTAGTGTTAGGATTAGGGTAAAGGTGAGGGCTATGGTGAGGGCTAGGGTGAGGGCTATGGATAGGAATAGAGTTAGGTTTAGGATTAGGGTTAGGGTGAGGGTGAGTGTGAGAGTTAGGGTTAGCGGTAGGTTTAGTCTTAGAGTTAGGGTGAGGATTAGGGTTAGGTTTTGGGTTAGGGTAAGGGTGAGGCTGAGGATTAGGGTTAGGTTTAGCGTTAGGTTTAGGTTTATGGTTAGGGTTAGTGTTAGAGTTAGGGTTACGGTGAGGTTTAGGTTTATGGTTATGGTTAGGCTTAGGGTTAGGCTGAGGGTGAAGGTTGGGGTGAGGATTAGAGTTAGGGTTAGGGTTAGGCTTAGGGTTAGGTTTATTGTTAGAGTTATAATTAGGTTTAAGTTTGCGGTGCGGGTGAGGCTGAAGTTGAGGGTTATCGTTAGGGTTAGGGTTAGGGTTAGTGTTATTGTTAGGGTTAGGGTTAAAGTTACGGTGAGTTTAAGGGTGAGGGTGAGGGTTAGGGTGAGTGTGAGGTTTTGGGTTAGAGTTATTGTTAGTGGGAGGGTTAGGGTGAGGTTTAGAGTTTAGGTTAGTGTTTGGGTTAGTGTGAGGGTGAAGGTTATGTTGAGGTTGAGGGATAGGGTTACCTTTAGGATGAGGGTCAGTTTGAGGGTGAGTGTGAGGGTTAGGGTGAGTGTTAGGCTTACGCTTAGGGTTAGGCCGAGGGTGAGGGTGGGGTGAGGATTAGGGTTAGGGTGATGGTTCGGGTTAGGTTTAGTGTTATTTTTAGGCTTAGGGTGAGAGTTACGGTGAGGTTGAGCGTGAGGGTGAGGGTTAGGGTTAGGTTGAGGTTTAGGGTTAGAGTTAGGGTTAGGGGGAGGGTTAGGGTGAGGTTTAGGGTTAGGGTTAGGGTTAGGGTTAGGGTGAGGGTGAGGGTTAGTTTGAGGTTTAGGGATAGGGTTAGGTTTAGGATTAGGTTTAGGGTGAGGGTGAGTGTAAGGCTTAGGGTCAGGGTTAGGCTTAGGCTTAGGTTTAGGCTTAGGGTGAGGGTGGGGGTGAGGAATAGGGTTAGGGTGATGGTTAGGGTTAAGGTTAGTTTTATTGTTAGGGTTAGTGTTAGAGTTAAGGTGAGGGTGAGGGTTACGGTGAGGGTTAGGATGAGGATTAGGGTTAGGATTAGGGTTAGGGTGAGTGCTAAGCTGAGGGTGAGGTTTAGGATTAGGTTTAGGGTGAGGCTTAGGGTTAGGGTTAGGTTTGGGGTTAGGGTGAGGGAAAGGATTAGGGTTAGATTTAGGGTTAGGTTGAGACTGAGGTTGAGGGTTAGGGTTAGTGTTAGAGTTAGTGTTAGGGTGAGGGTTAGGTTGAGGATGAGGGTTAGGCTTAGAGTTAGGAATAGGATTAGGGTAAGGGTTAGGGTGACTGTGCGTGTTAAGGTTAGGTTTTGGTTTAGGCTTAGGTTTAGGCTGAGGATGAGGGTACGGGTCAGGGTTAGGGTAAAGTTGAGGGTTAAGGTTAGTGTTAGGATGAGAGTTAGGGTTCAGTTAAGTTTAGAGCTAGGGTGCGGGTTAGGATTAGGTTTAGGGTTATTTTTAGGGTTAGGGTTAGGGTTAGGGTTACAGTTACAGTGAGGGTGAGGGTTAGGGTTAGGGTTAGGATGAGGTTTAGGTTTAGGTTATGTTTAGAGTTAGGTTTAGGATGTGGGTGAGATTTAGGGTTAGAGTTAGGGTTAGTGTTAGGGTTAGGTTTAGAGTGAGGGTTAACATGAAGGTTAGGGTTAGGGTTAGGGTTAAGCTTAGAGTTAGTTTGAGGGTTATGGTTAGGGTTTGGGTTAGGGTGAGAGTGAGGCTGAGGTTTGGGGTTAAGTTTAGGGTTACGTTTAGGGTTAGGTTTAGGTTTAGGGTTAGTGTTAGTGTTAGTGTTAGGGTTAGGGTTACGGTGAGGTTTAGGGTTAGGGTTAGGTTTAGGGTTAGGCTTAGGCTTAGGGTTAGGCTGAGGATGAGGGTGAGGGTGAGGTTTAGGGTTAGGCTTAGTGTCAGGTTTATGATGAGGTTTAATGTTAGCGATAGGGTAAGGGTGAGAGCTATGGTGAGGTTTAGGGTGAGTGCTAGGGATAGGAATAGGGTTAGGTTTAGGATTAGGGTTAGGGTGAGGGTGAGGGTTAGGGTGAGGGTTAGGGTGAGGGTTAGGTTTAGGGTTAGGGTGATAGTTAGGGGGAGGTTTAGGGTTAGGGTTAGGGTTTGGGATAGAATTAGGATTAGGTTGAGGCTGAGTTTGTGTGTTAGCTTTAGGTCTAGGGTTAGGCTTAGGTTTAGGCTGAGGGTGAGGGTGAGGTTGAGTTTTAGGATTAGGGTGAGGGTTAGGGTTAGGGTTAGTGGGAGGATTAGAATGTGGGTTAGGTTTAGGATTAGGGTCAGGGTAAGGGCTAGGGTGAGGGGGAGGTTTAGGTTTAGGTTTAGGGTGAGGTTTATGTTTAGGTTTAGGGTTTGGGTTAGGGTGACCGTGAGGTTTAGTTTTAGAGTTAGGTTTAGGGTGAGGCTGAGGGTGAGGGTTAGGTTTAGGTTTAGTGTTAGTTTTAGGGTTAGTGTTCGGGTGAGGGTTAGGGTGAGGTTGAGGTTTAGGGATAGGTTTAAGATTAGGATTAGTATTAGGGTTAGGCTGAGGGTGAGGGTGAGGGTTAGGGTGAGGATGAGGGTTAGGGAAAGGGTTAGATTGCGGGTGAGGGTTAGGGTGATGTTTAGGGTTAGTGTTAGGGTTAGAGTTAGTGTTAGTGTGAGGGTAAGTGTTAAAGTGAGGGTTAGGGTTAGGGTGTGGGTTATTGTTAGGGTTAGGGTTTGGGTCAGCGTTAGGGTTAGGGTTAGTGTTATTGTTAGGTTTAGGGTTAGAGTTACGTTGAGGTTGAGGGTGAGAGTGAGGGTTTTGGTTAGGGTGAAGTTTAGGGTGAGGTTTACGGTTAGGGTTAGGGTTATGGTTAGGGTGAGGGTGAGGTTTAGGGTTAGAGTTAGGGTTAGGGGGAGGTTTAGGATGAGGCTTAGCGTTAGGATAAGGGTTAGGGTAAGGGCTAGGGTGAGGGTGAGTTTTAGGCTTAGGGTTAGGTTGAGGTTTACGGTTAGGGTTACTGTTAGGGTGAGGGTGAGTTTTAGGGTTAGAGTTAGGGTTAGCGTGAGGCTGAGGGTGAGGATTAGGGTTAGGGTGAGTGTTAGGTTTAGGGTTAGGGTGAGGGTTAAGCTGAGGCTGAGGGTTAGGTTTAGGGTTAGGATTAGGATTAGGGTTAGTGTTTCGGTGAGTGTGAGGGTTAGGGATAGTATTAGGTTGAGGGTTAGGGTTAGGGTGAGGGTTATATTTAGGTCTACTATTATGGTTACGGTGAGGGTGAGTGTGAGGGTTAGGGTTAGGGTGAGGTTTAGTGTTTGGGTTAGGGTTAGAGTTAGGCTTAGGGTTTGGGTGAGGTTTAGGGGTAGAGTTAGGGTTAGGGAGGTGGGTTTGGGTGAGGGTTATGGTTAGGGTGAGTGTTAGGGTGGGGATGATGGTAAGCCAAAAATGAGGGTTATGCTGAGGGCTAGGGTTATTGTAAGGGTGAGGGTTTGGGTTAGGGTGAGGGTTAGGGTTAGGGTTAGGGTGAAGGTGAGGGTTGGATTGAGGATTAGTGTTAGGGTTAGTGTGAGTTTTAGGGTGAGGATAAGAGTTAGGGTTAGGGTGAAGTCTAGGATGAGGGTGAGGGTTAGGGTTAGTGTTAGGGTGAGGTTTAGGGTTAGGGTGATGGTTAGGGTTAGTGTGAGGGTTAGTGTTAGGGTTAGGGTTAGTGTTAGGTTGAAGGTTAGGGTTAGGGTTAGGGTTAGGGTTAGGTTCAGGGTTACGGTGAGGGTTAGGGTGTGGATTAGGGTTGAGGTTAGGATGAGGTTTAGGTTTAGGATTAGGTTTAGGGTTAGGGTTAGGGTGAGGGTGAGGTTTAGTGTTAGAGTTAGGGTTTGTGTTAGGGTTAGTGTGAGGGTTAGGGTTAGGATTAGGGTAAGGGTTAGGTTTAGGGTTAGGGTTAGGCTTAGGCTTAAGCTTAGGCTTAGACTGAGCATGTGTGTGAGGGTTAGGGATAGGGTTAGGGTTAGGGTTAAGTTGAGGTTAAGGTTTAGATTTAGGGTTAGGGTAAGGGCTAGGGTGAGGGTTAGGGTAAGGGTTAGGGTTAGGGATAGGGTTAGGTTTAGGATTAGGGTTAGGGGGAGGTTGAGTGTGAGCGTTAGGGTTAGGGTTAGGGTTAGGTTGAGGGTTAGGGTTAGGTTTTGGATTAGGGTGAGGATGAGGCTGAGGACTAGGCTTAGGTTTAGGGTTAGGTTTAGGGTTAGGGATAGTTTTAGGGTTACAGTGAGGATTAGGGTTCGTCCGAGGGTTAGGCTTAGGGTTAGGCTGAGTGTGAGGGTGGGGGTGAGGATTAGGGTTAGGGTTAGGGTTTAAATTAGGGTTATTGTTAGTGTTATGGTTTGGGTTAAGTTTGCAGTGAGGGTGAGGCTGAGGGTGAGGGTTATTTCTAGGGTTAGTTATAGGCTTAGGTTTTGGCTGACAGTGATCGTGGGGGTGAGGAATATGTTTTGGGTGATGGTAAGGATTAGGGTTAGGGTGAGGGTTATGATGAGGGTAGGGTTTGGATTAGGTTTAGCCTGAGGGCTTGGGTGAGGGTGAGTGTTAGGGTTAGGGTTAGGATTAGGCTGAGGTTTAGGCTGAGGGTGAGGGTGAGGGTGAGTGTTAGGGTTAGGGTGATGGATAGGGTTAGGTTTAAGGTGAGTGTTTGGATGAGGGTTAGGGTTAGGGTGAGTGTTAGGATGAGTGTGTCCGTAGGAGTAAAGGTGAGGGTTAGGCTGTGGGTGAGTGTTCCCCTAAGCGTGAGGGTTAGGATTAGGGTGATGGTTAGGATAAGGGTTAGGGCGAGGGTTAGGGTGAGGGTGAGGGATAGATTGAGGATTAGGGTTAGGGTTAGTGTGAGGTTTAGGGTGAGGATGAGGGTTAGGTTATGGTGAGGGTTAGGGTTAGAATTAAGTTTATTGTGGGGGCTAGGGTGAGGCTGAGGGCTAGGGTTAGGGTTAGGGTGAGGTTTAGGGTTAGGGTTAGAATTAGGGTTACTGTGAGGGTTAGTGTTAGAGTTAGGGTTAATGTTAGGGTGAGGGTAAATGTTAGCGTGAGGGTTAGTTTTAGGGTGAGGGTTATGGTTAGGGTGAGGTTTACGGTTAGTTTTAGGGTTATTTTTAGGTTTAGGGTTAGGGGTACGGTGAGGGTGAGGATGAGTGTTAAGGTTAGGGGAGGTTTAGGTTTAGGGTTAGTGTTAGAGTCAGGGTTAGGGTGAGTGTGAGGTTTAAGGTTAGAGTTTGGGTTCAGGTGAGGTTTAGGATGAGGGTTAGGGTTAGGGTTAGTTTTAGGTTTAGGGTTAGGGTGAGGTTAAGTGTTAGGGATATGGTTAAGATTAGGGTTAGGGTGAGGGTGAGTGTGTGGGTTAGGGTTAGGTTTTGGGTTAGGCTTAGGTTTAGGCTGAGGGTTAGGTTGAGCGGGAGGTTTAGGGTTCGGGTGAGGGTGAGGATTTGGGTTAGTGTTAGGATGAGGTTTAGGTTTAGGGTTAGGTTTAGAGTGAGGGTTAGGATGAGAGTTAGTGTTATGGTGATGTGAGGGTTAGGGTTAGAGTGATGTTCAGGGTTAGTATTAGGGTTAGGGTGAGGGTGAGTGTTAGGATTAAGGTTAGGGTTAGAGTTAGGTTTAGGTTTAGCGTCAGGATTAGTGTTATTGTTAGGGATATGGTTAGAGTAACAGTGAGGTTGAGGGTGAGGGTGAGGATGAGGGTTAGGATGAGGTTTAGGGTTAGGGTTATTGTTAGTGTTAGGATTAGGGTGAGGGTGAGGTTGAGTGTGAGGCTTGGGGTTAGGGTTAGGCTTAGGCTTAGGGTTAGGCTGAGGGTGAGGGTGGGGGTGAGGTTTAGGGTTTGGGTGATGTTTAGGTTTACGGTTAGGGTGAGGGTTAGGGTGAAGTTTAGGGTTAGGGTGAGGTTAGGGTGAGGATGATGTTAAGGGTAAAGGTGAGGTTTATGCTGAGGGTAATGGTTAAGATAAGGGTGAGGGTTAGGGTTAGGTTTAGGGTTAGTGTAAGGGTTAGGGTTAGGGATAGGAAGAGTGTTACATTTAGAATTAGTGTTAGGGTTAGTGTGAGGTTTAGGGTGACGATGAGGGTCAGGTTTAGGGTGAGGGTGAGGTTTAGAATTAGGGTTAGGGTTAAGGTTAAGTTTAGGGTTAGGGTTAGGATTATGGTGAGGGTTAGGGTTAGGGTTAGGCTTAGGCTTACATTTAGGCTGAGGTTGAGGCTGAGGTTGAGGGTTTTGGTTAGGGTTAGGGTTAGGTTTAGGGCAAGTGTTATTGTTAGGGTTAGGTTTAGAGTTATGGTGAGGTTGAGGGTGAGGGTGAGGTTTAGGGTTAAGGTGAGGTTTAGGGTTAGGGTTAGGGTTAGGGATAGAGTTAGGGTGAGGGTGTCGGTAAGGTTAAAGGTGAGCGTTAGGCTGAGGGTGAGGGTTACAGTAAGGGTTGGGGTGAGAGTTAGGGTTCGGGTTAAGTTTACGTTTAGGTTGAGGGTTAGGTTAAGGGTTATGGTGAGGATGAGGGTTAGGGTTGGGTTGAGGGTTAGTGTTAGGATTAGGGTTAGGGTGAATGTGAAGGTTAGGGTTAGTGTTAGGGTGAGGGTTAGGATGAGGGTTAGGTTTAGGATTAGGGTTATGGTGAGGCCTGGTTTGAGGTTGAGGTTTCGGGTTAGCGTTAGGTTGAGGTTTAGGGTTAGGTTTAGGGTTAGGGTGAGGGTGTCGGTAAGGTTAAAGGTGAGGGTTAGGCTGAGGGTGTGGCTTACGGTAAGGGTGAGGGTTAGGGTTAGGGTGAGGGTTAGTGTTAGGGTTGGGGTGAGAGTTAGGGTTCGTGTTAAGTTTAGGGTTAAGTTGAGGGTTAGGGTAAGGGTTAAAGTGAGGGTGATTGTTAGGGTTAGGTTAAGGGTTACTGTTATGGTTAGGGTTAGGGTGAGGGCTAGTTTGAGGTTGAGCTTTAAGGTTAAAGTTAGGGTGAGGTTTAGGGTTAGGGTTAGGGGTAGGGTTAGGGTGAGGGTGAGGTTTACGGTTCGAGTTAGAGTTAGGGTGAGGCTGAGATTGATGTTTAGGTTTAGTGTTAGAGTTAGGGTTAGGGTGAGGGTTAGGTTGAGGTTGAGGGTTAGGCTTAAGTTTAGGATTAGGAATAGCATAAGGGTTAGGGTGAGTGTGAGGGTTATGGTTAGGGTTAGGCTTAGGGTTAGGCTGAGGGTGAGGTTGAGAGTCAGGGTCAGTGTTAGGTTTACGGTGAGAGTTAGGGTTTGGTTAAGTTTAGGGTTAGGGTGAGGGTTAGGGTTAGATTTATGGTGAGCTTGAGTGTTACGGTTAGGTTGAGGCTTAGGGTTAGGATTAGGGTTAGGGTAAGGGTTAAGATTAGGGTTAGGGTGAGGGTAAGGATGAGGATTAGGGATAGGGTGACGGCTAGGTTGAGGGTGAGGTTTAGGGTTAGTGTTAGATTAAGGATTAGGGTTAGAGTTAGGCTTAGGGTGAGGGTTAGTTTGAGGGTTAGGTTTACGGTGAGGATGAGGGTTAGGGTTAGGGTGAGGATGATGGTAAGGGTAAAGGTGAGGTTTACACTGAGGGTGAGGGTTAAGATAAGGGTGAGGGTTAGGGTTAGGTTTAGGGTTAGTGTAAGGGTTAGTGTTAGGTATAGGATGAGGGTTAGATTGAGGATTAGTGTTAGGGTTAGTGTGAGGTTTAGGGTGAGGATGAGGGTCAGGTTTAGGGTGAGGGTGAGAGTTAGAATTAAGGTTAGGGTGAGGGCTAGGGTAAGGGTGAGGGTTAGGGTTAGTGTGAGGTTTAGTGTAAGCGTTAGGATTAGAGTTTGGGTGAGGGAGACTGTTAGGATTAGGGTTAGGGTTAGGTTTAGGTTTAGGATTAGTGTTATTGTTAGGGTTAGGGTTAGAGTTATGGTGAGGGTGAGGGTGATGGTCAGGGTGAGGATTAGGATTAGGGTTAAAGTGAGGTTTAGGGTTAGGGTTAGGATTAGGGTTATGGTGAGGGTGAGGTTTAAGGTTAGATTTAGGGTTAGTTGGAGGGTTAGGTCGAGGGTTAGTGTTAGGGTTAGTTTAAGGGTTAAGGTTGGGGTGACGGTTAAGTTGAGTTTTAAGGTTATGATTAGGGTTTGGGTTAGGATTAGGGTGAGGGTGATGGTGAGTGTGAGGGTTAGGGTTAGGGTTAGGGTTAGGCTTAGGATTAGTCAGAGAGGGAGGTTGGGTGTAAGGATTAGGTTTAGGGTGATGGTTAGGGTTAGGATTAGGGTTAGGGTGAGGGCTAGCGTGAAGGTGAGGCTTAGCTAAGGGTTAGGCTTAAGCTTAGGCTTAGGGTTAGGCTGAGCATGAGATTGACGGTGACGGTTAGGGTTAGGGTGATGGTTAGGTTTACGGTTAGGGTGTGTGTTAGGATGAGGTTTAGGGATAGGGTGAGGGTTAGGGTGAGGATGATGGTAAGGTTAAACGTGAGGCTTAGGCTGAGGGTGAGGGTTACTGTAAGGGTCAGGGTTAGGGTTACGTTTAGGCTTAGGGTTAGGGTTAGGGTGAAGTGTAGGTTTAGGGTTAAGGTTAGGGTGAGGGTGAGGTTTAGGGTTAGAGTTATGGTTAGGATGAGGCTGAGTTTGAGGGTTAGGGTTAGGGTTACTGTTTGAGTTAGGGTTAGCATGAGGGTTAGGTTCAGTGTGATGGTTACACTTAGGGTTAGGATTAGGTTTAGGGTAAGGGTTAGGTGAGTGTGACTGTTTGGGTTAGGGTAAAGTTTAGGCTTAGGGTTAGTCTAACAGAGAGGGTGAGGGTGAGGGTTAGGGTTCGGGTGAGTTAGGGTTAGGGTTAGGGTGAGAGTTAGGGTTCGGTGAAGTTTAGGGTTAGGGTGAGGATTAGGGTTAGGGTTATGGTGAACGTGAGGGTTAGGGTTAGGTTGAGGGTTAGCGTTAGGTTTAGGGTTAGGGTGAGGGTGAGGATGAGGATTAGGGTTAGAATTAGGGTTAGGATGAGGGCTAGAGTGAGGGTGAGGGTTAGGGTTAGTGTTAGATTAAGGTTTAGGTTAGGGTTAGGGTTAGGGTGAGGGTTAGCTTGAGGGTTAGGGTTACAGGGAGGGTGAGGTTTAGGGTTAGGGTGAGGGTTAGGGTTAGGATTACGGTTAGGGTGAGGGGGAGTGTTAGGATTAGGGTTAAGTTTAGGGTTAGGGTTAGGTTTATGGTTAGGTTAGTGTTGTTGTTAAGGTTTGGGTTAGAGTTATGGTGAGGTTGAGGGTGAGGGTGAGGGTTAGGGTTAGGGTTAGGGTGAGGTTTAGGGTTAGGTTTAGGATTAGGGTTAGGATGAGGGTGAGGTTTAGTGTTAGATTTAGGGTTAGTTGGAGGGTTAGTTCGAGAGTTGGGGTTAAGTTTAGTATTAGGGTTAAAGTTTGAGTGAGGCTTAGATTGAGGTTTAGGGTTATGTTTAGTGTTAGGTTTAGGATAAGGTGAGGGTGAGGGTGAGTGTGAGGGTTAGGATTAGGGTTAGGCTTAGGCTGAGAGTGAGGGTGGAGGTAAGGATTAGGTTTAGGGTGATGGTTAGGGTTAGGGTTAGGGTGAGGGTTAGGATGAGGGTTAGGTTTAGGATTAGGATTAGAGTGAGGGCTAGGGTGAGGGGGAGGGTTAGGGTAAGTGTTAGGCTTAGGCTTAGGGTTAGGCTGAGCATGAGGTTGAGGGTTAGGTTCAGGGTTAGGGTTAGGGTATGGTTTAGGATTTGGGTGAGGGTTAGGCTTAGTGTGAGGGTTAGTGTTAGGGTTAGGGTGAGGGTAAGTGTTAGGATGAGGGTTAGGCTTAGGGTGAGGGTTATGGTTAGGTTGAGGGTTAGGGTTAGTGTTAGGGTTATTGTTAGGTTTAGGGTTAGGGTTTCGGTTACGGTGAGGATGAGGGTTAGGGTGAGGGTTAGGGTCAGGTTTAGTGTTAGGGTTAGAGTTAGAGTTAGGATTAGGTTGAGGATGACGTTTTGGGTTAGAGTTAGGTTTGGTGTTAGGGTTAGGGTGAACGTTAGGGTTAGGGTTAGGCTTAAGCTTAGGCTGATCATGAGGGTGAGGGTTAGGGTTCCGGTTAGGGTGAGGTTTAGGGCTAAGGTTAGGGGAGTGTTAGGATGAGTGTCAGAGTTAGTGTTCGGGTTAAGTTTAGGGTTAGGTTGAGGGTTAGAGAAAGGGTTACGATGAGGGTGTAGGTTAGGTTTAGGTTGAGGGTTAGGGTTAGCATTAGGGTTAGGGTGAGGGTTAGGGTGAGGATTAGAGTTAGGGTAAGGTTTAGCTTGGGGGTGATGGTAAGGGTAAATGTGAGGGTTAGGGTGAGGGTGAGGGTTACAGTGGGGTGAGGGTTAGGGTTTAGGTCCGGGTTAGGGTTAGGGGAAGGGTGTTTGTGAGTGTTAGGTTGAGGATTAGTGTTAGTTTTAGTGTGAGGCTTAGGGTGAGGATGAGGGTTAGGGTTAGGGTGAGGGCTAGGGTGAGGGTGAGGGTTAGGTTTTGTTTTAGGGTGAGGTTTAGGGTTAGGGTGATGGTTAGGGTTAGTGTGAGGGTTAGTGTTAGGGTTAGGGTTAGGGTTAGGGTGAGGGTAAATGTTAGGGTGAGGGTTAGGGTTAGGGTGAGCGTTATGGTTAGGTTGAGGGTTAGGGTTAGGTTTATTGTTAGGGTTAGGGTTAGGGTTACGGTTATGCTGAGGGTGAGGGTGAGGGTTAGGGTTAGGGTTAGAATGAGGTTTAGGTTTCGGGTTATGGTGAGGGTGAGTGTTAGGGTTAGGGTTAGAGTTAGGTTGAGGGAAAATGCTAAGGTGAGGGTTAGGGTTAGGGTGAGCGTTATGGTTAGGTTGAGGGTTAGGGTTAGGTTTATTGTTAGGGTTAGGGTTAGGGTTACGGTTACGGTGAGGGTGAGGGTGAGGGTTAGGGTTAGGGTTACGATGAGGTTTAGGTTTAGGGTTAGGGTTAGAGTTAGGGTTAGGGTGAGAGCGAGGTTTACGGTTAGAGTTAGGGTTACTGTTAGGGTTAGGGCTAGGATGAGGGTTTGGGTTAGAGTTAGGCTTAGGCTTAGGCTTAGGCTTAGGCTGAGCAACAGGGTGAGGGTTAGGTTTAGGGATAGGATTAGGATTAGGGAAAGGGTTAGGGTTAGGTTTAGGATTAGGCTTAGGGTTAGGTTGAGAGTGAGGGTGAGGTTGAGGGTTAGGGTTTGGGGGAGGTTTAGAGTTAGGGTTAGGGTGTGAGTTAGGGTTCGGTTAATTTTAGGGTTAGGGTTAGTGTTAGGGTAAGGGTTACAGTGAGGGTTACGGATAGGGTTAGGTTGAGCGTTAGAGTTAGGGCTAGGGTGAGGGTGAGGGTGAGGGTTAGGGTTAGTTTTAAGGTGAGGCTTAGGATGAAGGTTAGGGTTAGTATTAGGATTAGGGTGAGGGTTAGGGTTAGGGTGAGGTTTAGGCTTAGGATTAGGGTGAGCTTTAGGGTTAGGTTTAGGGTTAGGGTTAGGGTGAGGGTGAGGCTTAAGATTAGAGTTAAGGTTAGGGTGAGGATGAGGTTGAGGGTTAGTGTTAGGGTCATTGTTAGAGTTAGGGTTACCGCGATGGTTAGGGTGAGGTTAAGGGTTCACCTTCGTGTTAGGATTAGGTTTAGGGTAAGGTTTAGGGTGAGTGTGAGGGTTAGGATTAGGGTGAGAGTTAGGGGTAGGGATACGGTCAGAGTTAAGGTTCGAGTTAAGTTTAGGGTTAAGGTGAGGGTTAGGCTTAGGGTTAAGGTGAGCGTGAGGATTAGGGTTAGGTTGAGGGTTAGGTTTAGGCTTAGGATTAGGGTGAGGTTTGGGTTAGGGTTATGGTGAGGGTTAGGATGAGGATTAGGGTTAGGATTAGGTTTAGGGTGAGCACTAGGGTGATGGTGAGGATTAGGGTTAGTGTTTGGGTGAGATTTAGGCTAAGGGTTAGGGTTAGGGTGAGGGTAAGGATGAGGTTTAGGGTTACAGTGAAGGTGAGGTTTAGGGTTAGGGTGAAGGTTAGGGTTAGGATTAGGGTAAGGATGATGGTGAGTTTTAGGGTTAGATTTAGGGTTAGGGGGAGGGTTAGTTCCAGGGTTAGGGTTAGGATTAATGTTAGGGTTAAGGTTAGGGTGAGGGTTAGGTTGATGTTTAGGGTTAGGGTTAGGTTTAGGGTTAGGATTAGGGTTAGGGTTAGGGTATGTGAGGGTTAGGGTTAGGGTTAGGCTTAGGGTTAGGATTATGCTGAGGGTGAGGGTGGGAGTGAGGATTAGGGTTAGGGTGATTGTTAGGGTTAGGGTGAGGGTTAGGATGAGGGATAGCATTAGGATTAGGTTTAGGCTGAGGCCTAGTGTGAGGGTGAGGGTTAGAGTAAGTGTTAAGCCTAGGCTTAGGGTTAGGCTGAGCATGAGGTTGAGGGTGAAGGTTAGGGTTAGGGTTAGGCTTAGGCTTAGGGTTAGGCTGAGAGTGAGGGTGAGGGTGAGGGTTAGGTTTAGGTGAGGGTTAGGGTTAAGGTTAGGGTGAGAGTTAAGGTTCGGTTAAGTATAGGGTTAGGGTGAGTGTTAGGGCTAGGATTAGTGTGAGGGTGAGGGCTCGGGTGATGGTGAGGGTTAGGGTTAGTGTTAGGGTAAGTTTTGGCTAGATTTAGGGTTTCAGTTAGGGTTAGGATGAGGCTTAGGGTTATGGTGAGGGTGAGGGTTAGGGTTAGGTTGAGGGTTAGGGTTAAGATTATGGTTAGGGTGAGGGTGAGTGTTAGGATTATGGTGAGGGTTAGGGTTAGGTTTAGGGTTAGGATTAGTGTTATTGTTAGTGTTAGGGTTAGAGTTATGGTGAGGGTGAGTGTGAGGGTTAGGTTTAGTGTTAGGGTGAGGTTTAGGGTTAGGGGTAGGATTAGGGTGAGGGTGAGCGTGCGGTTTAGGGTTAGATTTAAGGTTAGTTGGAGGGTAAGTTCGAGCGTTATTGTTAGGATTAGTGTTAGGGTTAAGGTTAGGGTGAGGGTTAGGTTGAGGTTTAGGGTTAGGGTTAGGGTTATGATTAGGGTTAGGGTGAGGGTGAGTGTGAGGGTTAGGGTTAGGCTTAGGCTGAGGGTGAGGTTGGGGGTGAGGATTAGGGTTAGAGTGATTGTTAGTGTTCGAGTTAGGGTGTTAGGGTTAGAATGAGGGTTAGGGTTAGGCTTAGGGTTAGGGTGAAGGCTAGGGTCAGGGTGAGGGTTATGGTAAGGGTAAGGGTAAGGCTTAGGCTTGGGGTTAGGCTGACCATGAGATTTAGGGTGAGGGTTAGGGTTAGGGATAAGTTGAGGTTTAGTGTTAGGGTTAGGGTTAGAGTTAGGGTTAGGGTGAGGGTGAGGTTTAGGTGTAGGGTTAGGGTCAGGGTGAGGGTTAGGGTTCGGGTGAGGGTTAGGGTGGGGGTGACGGTAAGGGTAAAGGTGAGGGTTAGGCTGAGGTTGAGTGTTATAGTAAGGGTGAGGGTTAGGTTTAAGATGAGGGTTAGGGTTAGGGTTAGGGTGATGGTGAGGGTTAGATTAAGGATTATTGTTATGATTAGTGTGAGGTTTAGGTTGAGGACGAGGGTTAGGGTTAGGGTGAGGGGTAGGGTGAGGATGAGGATGAGGTTTATATTGAGGACTAGTGTTAGGGTTAGTGTGAGGTTTAGGGTGAGGATGAGGTTTAGGGTTAGGGTTAGGTTTAGGATTAATGTTAAGGTTAGGCTTATGGTGAGGGTTAGGGTGGGGGTGAGGCTTAGGGTTAGTTGTAGGATTAAGATTAGGATTAGGGTTTGGGTTAGGGTTAGGGTGAGTGTTAGGTTGACGGTTGGGGTTAGGGTTAGTGTCAGGGTTAGGGTTAAGGTTAGGGTGAGGGTTAGTTTGAGGCTGAGCTTTAGGGTTAGGGTTATGGGAAGGGTTAGGATGAGGGTTAGGGTTAGGATTAGGGTTAGGGTGAGGGCTAGGTTGAGGGTGAGGTTTAGTTTTCGGATTAGGGTGAGGTTTAGTGTTAGGGTTAGAGTTAGGGTAAGGTTGAGGTTTAGGTTTAGTTAGGGTAAGGGTGATGCTGAGGTTGAGGGTTAGGTTTAGGGTTAGGGTTAGATTTAGGGATAGGGTGAGTGTTAGGTTTGTGGTGATGGTGAGGGTGAGGGTTAGGCTTAGGCTTATGGTTAGGATTAGGATTATGGTAAGTTTAGGGTGATTGTGATGGTTAGGGTTAGGGTTAGGCTTAGGCTTAGGGTTAGTCTGAGAGTGAGGCAGAGGGTGAGCGTTAGGGTTAGGGTAAGGGTTAGGAGGATTAGGGTTAGGGTGAAGGCTAGGGTGAGGTTGAGTGTTAGTGTTAGTGTTAGGGAAAGGTTTAGGGTTAGGGTTAGTTTTTGGGTTAGGGTTATGATGAGGGTTAGGGTTACAGTGAGGGTGAGGGTTAGGTTTAGTTTGAGGTTTAGGGTTAAGATTATGGTTAGGGTGAGGGTGAGTTTTAGGATTAGGGTTAGGGTTAGGGTTAGGTTTAGGGTTAGGATTAGTGTTATTGTTAGGGTTAGGGTTAGAGTTATGGTGAGGGGGAGGGTGAGGGTGAGGGTGAGGGTTAGAGTTAGGATTAGGGTGAGGTTTAGGGTTAGGTTTAGGGTTAGGGTTAGGGTGAGGGTGAGGTTAAGGGTTAGAGTTAGGGTTAGGGTAAGCCTGAGGTTGAGGGTTAGGGTTAGGGTTAGTGTTAGAGTTAGGGTTACGATGAGGGTTAGGTTGAGTGTGAGGGTTAGGGTTATTATTAGGAATAAGATTAGGGTAAGGATTAGTGTGTGTGATGGTTAGGGTTAGGTTTAGGTTTAGGGTTAGGGTTAGGATGAAGGTGAGAGTTCAGTTTAAGTTTGGGTTAGGGTGAGGGTTAAGGTTAGGGTTACAGTGAGCATGAGGGTTAGGGTTAGTTTGAGGGTTAGGCTAGGCTTAGGATTAGGGTGATGGTTAAGTTTAGGCTTAGGGTGAGGGTTAGGATGAGGATTAGGTTTAGGATTAGGGTTAGGGTGAGGGCTAGGGTTAGAGTGAATGTTAGGGTTAGTGTTTGGGTGAGGTTTAGGTGTAGGGTTAGGGTTAGGGTGAGAGTTAGGATGAGGAATAGGGTTACAGTGAGGGTGAGGGTTAGGGTAATGGTGAGGGTTAAGGTTAGAATTTGGGTTGTGTTGAGGGTGAATTTTAGGGTTAAATTTAGTGTTAAGGGGAAGGTTAGGACGAAGGTTAGGGTTAGTGTTAGGGATAAGGTAAGGGTGAGGGTTAGGTTGAGGTTTAGGGTTAGGGTTAGGTCTAGGGTTAGGGTAAGGGTGAGGGTATGTGAGGGTTAGGGTTAAGCTTAGAGTTAGGGTAGGTATGAGAGTGAGGGTGCGGGTGAGGATTAGGGTTAGGGTGATGGTTAGGGTTAGGCTTAGGGTGAGGGTTAGGATGAGGGATAGGGTTAGAATTAGGGTTCGCGTGAGGGCTAGGATGAGGATGAGGTCAAGAGTAAGGGTTAGGCTTAGGCTTAGGTTTAGGCTGAACGTGAGTTTGAGGGTGAAGGTAGGGTTAGGGTGAAGGTTAGGTTTACAGTTTTGGTGAGGGTTAGGGTTAGTGTGAGGGTTCGTGTTAGTGTTAGGGTTAGTATTAGGGTGAGGGTACGTGTTGGGGTGAGAGTTAATGTTAGAGTGAGTTTTATGTTTAGGGTGAGGGTTAGGGTTAGGGTTAGGGTTATTGTTTAGGTTAGGGTTCGGTTAAGTTTAGGGTTAGGGTGAGGGCTAGGTTTAGGGTTAGGGTTAGGGTGAGGTTTAGGGTTAGGCTTAGGGTTAGGGTGAGGCTGAGGGTTTGGGTTAGGGTTAGGGTTACGGTGAGGGTGAAGGTGAGGTTTAGGGTTAGGGTGAGGTTTAGGGTTATGGTTAGGATTAGTGTGAGGGTGAGGGTGAGGTTTAGGGTTAGAGTAAGGGTTAAGGTGAGGGTTAGGGTGAGGGTTGTGGTTAGGGTTAGTGTAAGGTTTAGGGGTGAATGTTAGGATGAGGGTTAAGTTTATGGTTTTGTGAGGTTTAGGGTTCGGGTTACAGTGAGGGTGAGGGTTAGGGTTAGGCTTAGGGTGAGGTTTAGGATTAGGATTAGGGTTAGGATTAGGGTTAGGGTGAGGGCTAGGGTGAGGGTGAGGTTTAGGGTTAGTTTTTGTGTGAGGTTAGGGTGAGGGTGAGGGTTAGGATGAGGATGAGGGTTACAGTGAGGGTGAGGGTTAGGGTTAGGGTGAGGGTTAGGCTTAGGATTTTGGTTAGGGTGATTGTGAGTTTTAGGGTTAGATTTAGGGTTTGATTTAGGGTTAGGGGGAGGTTTAGGTCGAGGATTAGGGTTAGGATTAGTGTTAGGGTTAAGGTTAGGTTGAGGGTTAGGTTGATGTTTAGGGTTAGGGTTAGGATTAGGATTAGGGTTAGGGTATGTGAGGGTTAGGGTTAGGTTTAGGGTGAGAGTTAGGGTTCGGTTAAGTTTAGGGTTAGGGTGAATGTTACGGTAAGGGTTACAGTGAGGATGAGGGATAGGGTTAAGTTGAGGGTTAGGGTTAGGGTGAGGGTGAGGGTGAGGGTTAGGGTTAGTGTTAGGGTGAGGCTTAGGATGAGGTTTAGGGTTAGGATTAGGGTTAGGGTGAGGGTTAGGGTTAGTGTGAGATGTAGTGTTAGGTTTAGGGTTAGGGTTAGGGTGAGGGTGAGGTTTAAGGTTAGAGTTAAAGTTAGGGTGAGGCTGAGGGTGAGGGTTAGTGTTAGAGTCAGTGTTAGAGTTTGGGTTATGGTGAGGGTTAGGATGAGGATTAGGGTAAGGATTAGGGTTAGGGTGAGGGCTAGTTTGAGTGTGAGGATTAGAGTTATTGTTTGAGTGAGGTTTAGGTTTGGGTTAGGATTAAGGTTAGGATGAGGGGGAGGTGTAGGATTAGATTTAGGGTTAGATGTAGCGTTAGGTTGAGCGTTAATGTTAGGGTTAGTGTGAGGGTTAAGGTTAGGGTGAGGTTTAGGTTGAGGATTAGTGTGATGGGTAGAGTGAAATTTAGGGTTTAGGATGAGGTTTAGGGTTAGGGTTAGGGTTAGGATTAATGTTAGGGTTAGGCTTAACTTGAGGGTTTGGGATAGGGTGAGATTTAGGGTTAGGGTTAGGATTAGGATTAGGGTTAGGGTTAGGGTGAGGGATGCGATGATGGTTAGGTTTAGGGATAGGGTTAGGCTTAGTGTTAGGCTGAGGGTGAGGGTGAGGGTGAGGGTTACGGTTAGGGTGAGGGTTAGGTTTAGGGTTAGGTTGAGAGTTAGGGTTCAGGTTAAGTTTAGGGTTAAGTGAGGGTTAGTGTAACGGTTACAGTGAGGGTGAGGGTTAGGGTTAGGATGAGGGTTAGGGTTAGGGTTAGGGTGAGGGTGAGGGTGAGTTTTAGGGTTAGTGTTAGGATGGGGGTTGGGGTTAGGATTAGGGTTAGAATGAGGGCTAGGTTGAGGGTGAGGTTTAGGGTTAGGATTAGGGTGAGGTTTAGGGTTAGGTTTAGGGTTAGGGTAGCCTGAGGTTGAGGGTTAGGGTTAGGGTTAGTGTTAGAGTTAGGGTTACGATGAGGGTTAGGGTGATTGTGAGGGTTAGGGTTATTGTTAAGAATAGGATTAGGGTAAGGGTTAGTATGAGTGTGAGGGTTAGGGTTATGTTTAGGTTTACCCTTAGGGTTAGGCTGAGGGTGAAGGTGAGGGTAAGGGTTAGGGTTAGGGTGAGAGTCAGCGGTATCGTTAGGGTGAGGGTTAGGGTTCGGTTTAAGTTTAGGGTTAGGGTGAGGGTTAGGGTTAGGTTTACAGTGAGCATGAGGGATAGGGTTAGGTTGAGGGTTAGGGTAGGCTTAGGATTAGGGTGAGGGTTAGGGTTAGGCTAAGGGTGATGGTTAGGATGAGGATTAGCGTTAGGGTTAGGGTTAGGGTGAGGGCTAGGGTGAGGGTGATGGTTAGGGTTAGTGTTTGTGTGAGGTTTAGGTTTAGGGTTAGGGTTAGGGTGAGGGTTTTGAGGGTTAGAGTTACAGTGAGGTTGAGGGTTAGGGTAAGGATTAGGGTTAGGTTTAGGATTTGAGTTGTTGTGAGGGTGAATTTTAGGGTTAGATTTAGTGTTAGGGGGAAGGTTAGGTCGAGGGTTAGGCTTAGTGTTAGGGATAAGTTTAGGGTGAGGGTTAGGTTGAGGTTGAGGGTTAGGGTTAGGGTTAGCGTAAGGGTGAGAGTATGTAATGGTTATGGTTAAGCTTAGGGTTAGGGTTAGGCTGAGGGTGACGGTGCAGGTGAGGATTAGGGTTAGGGTGATGGTTAGGGTTAGGCTTATGGTTAGGGTTAGGATGAGGGATAGGGTTAGGATTAGGGTTAGGGTGAGGGCTAGGTTGAGGGTGATTGTTAGAGTAAGGGTTAGGCTTAGGGTTAGGTTTAGGCTGAGCGTGAGTTTGAGGGTGAAGATAGGATTAGGTTGATGTTTAGGTTTAGGGTTAGGGTGAGGGTTACGGTTAGTGTGAGGGTTAGTGTTAGGGTTAGGGTTAGTGTTAGGGTTAGGTTACGGTTAAGTGAGGGTGAGGGTTAGGGTTAGGGTTAGGGTTAGGGTGAGGTTTAGGGTTATGGTTAGGGTTAGGGTGAGACTGAGGGTTTGGGTTAGGGTTAGAGTTCGTGTTATTATTTGGGTTAGGGTTAGTGTTATGTTGAGGGTGACTGTGAGGGTTAGGGTTATGGTGATTTTTAGGGTTATGGTTAGGGTTAGCGTGAGGGTGAGGGTGAGGTTTAGGGTTAGAGTAAGGGTTAGGGTGATGGTTAGGGTGAGGGTTAGGGTTAGGGTTAGTGTAAGGGTTTGGGTGAGGATTAGGATGAGTGTTAAGTTTATGGTTTGGGTGAGGTTTAGGGTTTGGGTTACAGTGAGGGTTAGGGTTAGAGTTCGTGTTATTATTTGGTTTAGGGGTAGTGTTATGTTGAGGGTGACTGTGAGGGTTAGGGTTATGGTGATTTTTAGGGTTAGGTTGAGGGTTAAGATGAGGATTAGTGTTAGGATTAGGGGTAGGGTAAGGGTGAGGGTTAGGGTTAGTGTTTGGGTGAGGTTTAGGGTTAGGGTTAGGGTTAGGGTGAGGGTTAGTATGAGGGTGAGGGTTTCAGTGAGTGTGAGGGTTAGGGTTAGAGTGAGGGTTAGGGTTAGTATTTGGGTTAGGGTGATTTTGAGTTTTTGGTTTAGATTTAGGGTTGGGGAGGGTTAGGTCGAGGGTTAGGGTTAGGATTAGTGTTAGGGTTAAGGTTAGGTTGAGGGTTAGGTTAATGTTTAGGGTTAGGGTTAGGATTAGGGTTAGGGTCAGGGTATGTGAGGGTTAGGGTTAGGGTTAGGCTTAGGGTTAGGGTTATGCTGAGGGTGAGGGTGGGGGTGAGGATTATGGTTAGGGTGATGGTTAGGGTGAGGGTTAGCATGAGGGATAGGGTTAGGATTAGGGTTCGGGTGAGGGCTAGCGTGAGGGTGAGGGTTAGAATAAGGTTAGTCTTAGGCTTAGGGTTTGGCTGAGCATGAGCTTGAGGGTGAGGGTTCGGGTTAGGGTGAGGTTTAAGGTTAGGGTGAGGATTAGGATGATGTTTAGGATTAGGGTGAGGTTTAGGGTGAGGATGATGGTGAGGCTAATGATGAGGTTTAGACTGAGGTTGAGGTTTAAAATAAGGGTGAGGTTAAGGGTTAGGTTTATGGTTATGGTTAGGGTTAGGGTGAGGGTTAGATTGAGGATTAGTGTTAGGGTTAGTGTGAGGTTTAGGGTGAGGTTGAGTTTTAGGGTTAGGGTTAGGATTAATGTTACGGTTAGGGTTAAGGTGAGGATTAGGGTGAGGGTGAGGTTTAGGGTTAGTGTTAGTATTAGTATTAGGGTTAGGGTTAGCTTGAGTGTGAGGGTTAGGGTTAGGGTTAGGGTTAGGCTTAATGTTAAGCTGAAGGTGAGGGGGAGGGTGAGGGTTAAGGTAAGGGTGAGTGTTAAGTGTAGGGTTAGGGTGAGAGTTAGCGTTCGGGTTAAGTTTAGGGCTAGGCTGAGGGTTAGATTTAGGGTTACAGTGAGCATGAGGGTTAGGGTTAGGTTGAGGGTTAGGATTAGGCTTAGGATTAAGGTGAGGGTTAGGTTTAGGGATAGGATCAGGGTTAGGATGAGGATTGGGGTTAGGGTTAGGGTTAGGATGAGGGCTAGGGTGAGGGTGAGGTTTAGGGTGAGTGTTTGGGTGATATTAAGGTTTATGGTTACGTTTAGGGTGAGGGTATGTGAGGGTTAGGTTTAGGGTTAGGGTTAGGCTGAGGTTGAGGGTGGGGGTGAGGATCAGCGTTAAGGTGATTGTTAGGATTAGGGTTAGGGTGAGGGTTACAATGTGGGATAGGTTTAGGATTAGGGTTAGAGTGGGGGCTAGGGTGAGGGTGAGGGTTAGAGTAAGGGTTAGGCTTAGGCGTAGGGTTAGGCTGAGCGTGAGGTTGAGTGTGAGGGTTAGGGTTATGGTGATGGTTAGGTTTATGGTTAGGGTGAAGGTTAGGATGAGGTTTAGGGTTAGGGTGAGGATGATGGGAAGGGTAAAGGTGAGGTTTAGGCTGAGGGTGAGGGTTAAGGTAAGGGTGAGGGTTAGGGTTAGGTTTAAGGTTAGGGTTAGGGTTAGCGTGAGGGTTAGATTGAGGATTAAGGTTAGGGTTAGTGTGAGGTTTAGGGTGAGGATGAGGGTTAGGGTTAGGGTGAGGGTGAGGGTTAGAATTAGGGTTAGGGTGAGGGCTAGGGTAAGGGTGTGGGTTAGAATAAGGGTTAGGGTTAGGGTGAGGTTTTAGATTAGGGGGAGGGTTAGTGTTAGTGTGAGGGTTAGTGTTAGGGTTAGTGTTAGTGTTAGAGTGATGGTAAGTGTTAGGGTGCGGGTTAATGTTAGGGTGAGGGTTATAGTTAGGGAGAGGGTTAGGGTTAGGATTAGGGTGAGGTTCAGTGTTAGGGTTAGTGTTAGAGTTAGGGTTAGAGTGAGGGTGAGGTTTAGGGTTAGAGTTAGGGTAAGGGTGAGGCTGAGGTTGAGGGTTAGTCGTATGGTTACTGTTAGGATTAGGGTTAGGTTGAGGGTTTATGTGAGGGTGAGGGTGATGGTGAGGGTTAGGATTAGGTTTAGGATTGGGATTAGGGTGAGTGCGAGGGTTAGGTTTAGGGTTAGGCTCAGGCTTAGGCTTAGGGTTAGGCTGAGAATGAGGGTGATGTTGAGGGTTAGGTTTTGATTTAGGGTGAGAGTTAGGTTTTGGTTAAGTGTTAGTGATAGGGTTAGGGTGAGTGTTAGGATGAGAGTTAGGATTAGGATTAAGGTTAGGTTTAGGGCTAAGGTGAGGGTGAGGGTTAAGGTTACGGTGATGGTTAGGTTAACTGTTAGGGTGAGGGTTAGGATGAGGTTTAGGGTTAGGGTGAGGGTTAGGGTGAGGATGATGGTAAGTGTAAAGTTGAGGTTTAGGCTGAGGGTGAGGATTAAGATACTGGTGAGTGTTAGGGTTAGGTTTAGGGTTAGGGTAAGGGTTAGTGTTAGGGTGAGGGTGAGGTTGAGATTGAGGGTTAGAGTTAGGGTTAGTGTGAGGTTTAGGGTGAGGATGAGGGTTAGGGTTAGGGTGAGGTTGAACGTTAGAATTAGGGTTAGGGTGAGGGCTAGGATGAGGGTGAGGATTAGGGTTATGGTTAGGGTTAGGGTGAGGTTTAGGATTAGGGTGAGGGTTAGGGTTAGTGTGAGGGTTAGTGTTAGGGTGAGGATAAGTGTTACGTTGAGGTTTAGGGTTAGGGTGCGGGTTATGTTTATGGTGAGGTTTAGGGTTAGGGTTAGGGTTACTGTTAGGTTTGGGGTTAGGGTTATGGTTACGGTGAGGGTGAGGGTGATGGTTAGAATTACAGTGAGGTTTAGTGTTAGGGTTAGGGTTAGAGTTAGGGTTAGGGTGAGGGTGATGTTTAGTGGTACATTTAGGGTAAGAGTGAGGGTTAGGGTTAGGATACGGGTAAGCGTGGGCGTGATGGTAAGGGTAAAGGTGAGGGTTAGGCTGAGGGTGAGGGTTACCGTAAGTGTTCGTGTTAGGGTTAGCATGAGGGTTAGTGTTAGTGTTAGGGTGAGGTTGAGGGTTAGATTCAGGATTAGTGTTAGGGTTAGTGTGAGGGTAAGTGTTAGGGTGAGGGTTAGGTTTAGAGTGAGGGTAATGGTTAGGGTGAGGATTAAGGTTAGGGTTAGGATGAAGGCTTGGGTGAGGATGAGGTTTAGAGTTTGTGTTAGGGTGAGGTTTAGGGTTAGGGTGATGTTTAGGGTTAGTTTGAGGGTTAGTGTTAGGGTTAAGGTTAGTGTTAGTGTGAGGGTAAGTGTTAGGGTGAGGGTTAGGTTTAGAGTGAGGGTAATGGTTAGGGTGAGGGATAGGGTTAGGATAATTGTAAGGGTGAGGGCTAGGCTGAGGGTTAGGGTGAGGGTTAGGGTTAGGGATAGGGTTAGGTTTAGGATTAGGTTTAGGGTGGGGATGAGTGTGAGGGTTAGGATTAGGGTTAGGGTTAGGCTTAGAGTTAGGATGAGGGATAGGTTTAGGGTTTGGGTTAGGGTTAGGGTGAGGCTGAGGCTTAGGGTTAGATTTAGGGTTAGTGTTAGTGTTAGGGTTAGTGTTAGTGTTACAGTGAGGGTTGGGGTTAGGGTTAGGCTTAGGCTTAGGCTTAGATTTAGGGTGAGGGTTAGGATGACGATTAGGTTTTTGATTAGGGTTAGGGTGAGGGCTATGTTGAAGGTGAGGTTTAGGGTTAGTGTTAGGGTAAGGTTTAGGGTTAGGGTTAGGGTGAGGGTGAGGGTGAGGTTAGGATTAGGGTTAGGAGTAGGATTAGGATTAGTGTTATGGTGAATGTGAGGGTTAAGGTTAGGGTGAGGTTTAGGGTTAGGATTAGGGTGAGTGTGAGGTTTAGGGTTAGGGTTAGGCTTAGAATTAGGCTGAGGGTGAAGGTGTGGGTTAGCGTTAGGTTTAGTGTTAGGGTGAGGTTTAGGGTTTAGGTTAGGGTTAGAGTTTGGGTTAGGGTGAGGGTGAGGTTTAGGGTTAGTGTTAGGGTTAGGGTGAGGCTGAGAATGAGGGTTAGGGTTAGGGTTAGTGTTAGGTTTTGGGTTAGTGTTAGGTTTAGGGTTAGGATTAGGGGGAGGGTTAGGGTGAGGGTGAGGGTTAAGATTAGGATTAGGGTTAGGGTTAGGGTGAGTGTGAGGGTTAGGGTTAGGTTTAGGGTTATTCTTAGGGTTAGGCTGAGGGTGAGGGTGAGGGTGAGGTTTAGGGTTAGGGTGAGGGTTAGGGTTAGGGTTATGGGGAGGGTTGGGATGAGTTTTAGTGTTAGGATTAGGGTTACGGTGAGGGCTAGGGTGAGGTTGAGGTTTAGGGTTAGTGTTAGGGTGAGGTTTCGGGTTAGGGTTAGGGTTAGGGTGAGTGTGAGGTACAGGGTTATAGTGAAGGTTAAGCTGAGGCTGAGGGTGAGGCTTAGGGTTAGGGTTAGGATTAGGATCAGTGTAAGGGTTAGGGTGAGTGTGAGTGTTTGTGTTAGGTTTAGGCTTAGGCTTACACTGAGGGTGAGGGTTAGGATGAGGGTTAGGGTTAGGATTAGGATTAGGGTGAGGGTTAGGTTAGTTTGAGGTTTAGTGTTAGGGTTAGGGTTAGTGTTTGGATTAGTGTTAGGGTGAGGGTGGGGTTTATGGTTAGATTTAGGTTTAGTTGGAGGGTTAGGTCAAGGGTTAGGGTTAGGCTTAGTGTTAGGATTAGGATTAGGCTGAGGGTGAGTTTGAGGTTTAGGGTTAGGGTTAGGGTTAGGCTTAGGATTAGGCTGAGGGTGAGGGTGGGGGTGAGGATTAGGGTTAGGGTGATGGTTATGGTTAGGGTTATGGTGAGGGTTAGTGTTAGTGTTAGGGTTAGAGTTAGGGTTAGGGTGAGGTTGAGGTTTAGGGGTAGAGTTATGGTTAGGGTGAGGGTTAGCGTTAGAGTGAGGGTTAGTTTGAGGGTGAAGGTAAGGGTAAACTTGAGGGTTAGGCTGAGGGTGAGGGTTACGGTAAGGGTAAGGGTTAGGGTTAGGTTTAGGGTGAGGTTTAGGGTGAGGGTGAGAGTTAGATTGAGTATTAGTGTTAGTGTTAGTGTGAAGTTTAGGGTGAGGATGAGGGTTAGGTTTAGGGTGAGTTCTAGGTAGAGGGTGAGGTTTAGGGTTAGGGTTAGGGTGAGGTTTAGGTATAGATTGATGTTTAGGGTTATTGTGAGGGTTAGTGTTAGTGTTAGGGTTAGTGTTAGGGTGAGGGTCAGTGTTAGGGTGAGGGTTAGGTTTAGGGTAAATGTTAGGGTGAGGGGTAGGGTTAGGGTGAGGGTTATGGTTAGGGTGAGGGTTAGGGTTAGGTTTAGGATAATTGTTAGCATTAGGGTTAGGGTTCCGGTTATTGTGAGTGAGGGTGAGGGTTAGGTTTAGGGCTAGGATGAGGTTTAGGGATAGTGTTAGGTTGAGTGTGAGGGTTAGGGTTAGGGTTAGGCTTACGATTAGGCTGAGGGTGATGGTTAGGTTTAGGTTGAGGGTTAGGGTTATTGGGAGGGTTAGGATGAGGGTTAGGGTTAGGATTAGGGTTAGGGTGGGGGTGAGTGTGTGTGTTAACATTAGGTTTAGGGTTAGGGTTAGGCTGAGGGTGAGGTTGAGAGTGAGGGCTAGGCTGAGGGTGATTTTTAGGGTTAGGGTTAGGGTGAGGGTTATGGTTAGGGTAAGGGTGAGAGTTAGGGTTCGGTTTAAGTTTAGGGTTAGGTTGAGTGTTAGGGTAAGGGTTATGGTGAGGGTGATGGTTAGGGTGAGATTGAGGGTTAGGGTTCGGATTAAGGTTAGGGTGAGGTTGAGGGTGAGGGTTAGGTTTAGTGTTTGGGTGAGGGATAGGTTGAGGGTTAGGGTAAGGATTAGTGTTAGGGTGAGGGCTAGGGTGAGGGTGAGGTTTAGGGTTAGGGTTAGGGTTAGGCTTAGGCTTAGGGTTAGGCTGAGGGTGAGGGTGGGGGTGAGGATTATGTTTAGGTTTGATCGTTAGGGTTAGGGTTAAGGTGAGGGTTAGGATGAGGGTTAGGATTAGGATTAGGTTTAGGGTGAGGGCTAGGGTGAGGGAGAGGGTTAGGGTTAGGATGATGGTTAGGTTTATGCTTAGGGCGAGGGTTAGGATGAGGTATAGGTTTAGGGTGAGGTTGAAGGTAAGGGTAAAGGTGAGGTTTAGGCTGACGGTGAGGGATAAGATAAGGGTGAGGGTTAGGGTTAGTTTTAGGGTGAGGGTTAAAGTTAGGGGACGTGTTATGTTTAGGGTGAGGGTTAGGGTTAGGTTTAGGATTATTCTTAGGTTTAGGGTTAGGGTTGTGTTTAATGTGAGGGTAAGGGTTAGGTTTAGGGTTACAATGAGGTTTAGTGTTAGGGTTAGGGTTAGAGTTAGGGTTAGGTTGAGGGTGAGGTTTAGGGGTACATTTAGGGTTAGGGTGAGGGTTAGGTTTAGGGCGAGGTTGAGTGTTAGCATTAGGTTTAGGGTTCGGGTTAGGTTTAGGGTTAGGATTAGTGTTATTGTTAGGGATAGAGTTAGGGTTAGTGTGAGGGTTAGGGTGAGGGTTAGGGTTAGGGTGAAGGATAGGGTGAGGGTGAGGGTTAGGGTTAGACTTAGGGTGAGTGTTAGGGTTAGGGTGATGTTTAGGGTTAGTGTGAGGGGTAGTGTTAGGGTTAGGGTTAGTGTTGGGGTGAGGGTAAGTCTTAGGGAGAGGGTTAGGTTTAGGTTGAGGGTTATGGTTAGGGTGAGGGTTAGGGTTAGGATAAGTGTAAGGGTGAGGGCTAGGCTGAGGGTTAGGGTGAGGGTTAGGGTTAGAGATAGGGTTAGGTTTAGGATTAGGGTTAGGGTTAGTTTGAGTGTGAGGGTTAGGATTAGGTTTAAAGTTAAGCTTAGAGTTATTATGAGGGTTAGGGTTAGGGTTTGGGTTAGGGTGTCGGTGAGGCTGAGGATTAGGGTTAAGTTTAGTGTTAGTTTTAGGGTTAGCTTTAGGGTTAGTGTTATGGTTAGGGTTAGTGTTAGCGTTAGAATGAGTTTTGGGGTTAGGGTTAGGATTAGAGTTAGGCTTAGAGTTATGGTGAGAGTTAGGATGAGAATTAGGGTTACCAGTAGATTTAGGGTGAGGGCTAGGGTGAAGGTGAGGATTAGGGTTAGTTTTAGGGTAAAGTTTAGGGTTAGGGTTAGGGTTAGGGTGTTGGTTACGATGAGGGTTAGGGTTACGGTGAGGGTGAGGGTTAGGTTTAGGGTGAGGGTTAGGGTTAGGTTTGGGGTGAGGGTGAGGGTGAGTGTTAGGGTTAGGGTGAGGTTTAGTGTTAGGTCTAGGATTAGTGTTATGGTGAGGGTTAGGTTTATGGTTAGACTTAGGTTTAGTTGGAGGGTTAGGTGGAGGGTTAGGGTTAGGGTAAGTATTAGGGTTAAGGTTAGGTTGAGGGTTATGTTGAGGTTTAGGGTTAGGGTTAGGGTTAGGGTTAGGGTGAGGGTGAGTGTGAGGTTTAGGGTTAGGGTTAGGCTTAGGCTCAGGGTTAGGATGAGGGTGAGGGTGGTGGTGAGTATTAGGGTTAGGGTGATGGTTAAGCTTAGGGTTAGGGTTTGGGTTATTGTTAGGGTTAGTGTTAGAGTTAGGGTTAGGGTGAGTGTGAGGTTTCGGCGTAGAGTTAGGGTTAGGGTGAGTGTTCGAGGTAGAGTGAGGGTTAGGGTGAGATTGACGATACGTTTAAAGGTGAGGGTTAGGCTGAGGGGGAGGGTAATGGTTAGGGTGAGGGATAGGGTGAGGGTGAGGTTTAGGGTTAGTGTTCGATTTAGGGATAGGCTGAAGGTGAGGGTGAGGCTTAGGGTTAGGATTAGGTTTAGGGTAAGGGTTAGGGTGAGTGTGAGCGTTAGGGTTAGGGTTAGGCTTAGGGTAAGGCTGAGGGTGAGGGTGAGGTTGAGGGTTAGGGTTAGGGTGAGGGTTAGGTTTAGGGTGAGGGTGAGAGTTAGGTATAGGTTGAGGGTGAGGGTTAGATTGAGGATTAGTGTTTGGGTTAGTGTGCAGTTTAGGGTGAGAATGAGGGTTAGGGTTAGGGCGAGGTCTAGGGAGAGTGTGAGGTTTAGGGTTAGTGTTAGGGTGAGGTTTAGGGTTAGGGTGATGGTTAGGGTTAGTGTACGGTTTAGTGTTAGGGTTAGGGTTAGTGTTAGGGTGAGGTTAAGCGTTATGGTGAGGGTTAGGGTTAGGGTGAGGGTTATGTTTAGGGTGAGGTTTAGGGTTCGGGTTAGGGTTATTTTAGCTTTAGGGTTAGGGTTAAGGTTATGGTGAGGGTTAGGATTAAGGTTAGGGCTAGGATGAGGTTTAGGGATAGGGTTACTGTTAGGGTTAGGGTCAGGGTTAGGTTTAGTGTTAGAGTTAGAATTAGGGTGAGGCTGAGTGTGAGGGTTAGGGTTAGGATTAATGTTAGGGTTAGGCTTAAGGTGAGGGTTAGGTTGAGGGTGAGGTTTGGGTTTAGGCTTAGGAGTAGGATTAGTGTTAGTCTGAGGTTGAGGGTGAGGGTGAGGGTTAGGGTGAGGTTTACGGTTAGGTTTAGGGTGAGTGTGAGGGTTAGGGTTAGGGTTAGGCTTGGATTAGAATGAGGGTGAGGGTGTGGGTTAGTGTTAGGGTTAGTGTTAGTGTGAGGTTTAGGGTTTGGGTTAGGGTTAGAGTTAGGGTTAGAATGAGGGTGAGGTTTAGGTTTAGAGTTAGGGTTAGGGTGATATTTAGGTTGAGGGTAAAGCTAAGGGTTAGTTTTAGGGTTAGGGTTAGGGTGATAGTTAGGGGGAGGGTTAGGGTTAGGGTTAGGGTTAGGGACAGGATCAGGGTTAGAGTGAGGGTGAGTGTGTGTGTTAGTTTTAGGTTTAGGGTTAGGCTTAGGGTTAGGCTGAGGGTGAGGTTGAGGGTGAGGGTTAGGTTTAGGGGGAGGGTTAGGATGAGGGTTAGGGTTAGGATTAGGGTTAGGGTAAGGGCAAGGGTGAGTGTGAGTGTGAGGTTTAAGGTTAGGGTTAGGGTTAGGTTTACTGTGAGTTTGAGGTTTAGGGTTAGAGTTAGGGTTAGGGTGAGACTGAGGTTGAGGTTTAGGGTTAGGGGTATTGTTAGGTTTAGGGTTAGGTGTAGGGTGAGCGTTAGGGTGAGTGTGAGGGATAGGGTTAGGATTAGGTTTATGGTTAGGGTGAGTGTGAGGGTTAGTGTTAGGTTTAGTGTTAGGCTTAGGTTTAGGCTGAGGTTGAGGGTGAGTTTGAGGGTTAGGGTTAGGGTGAGGGTTAGGGTTAGGGTTATGGGTGGGGTTAGGATGAGGGTTAGGGTTAGGATTAGGGTTAGGGTGAGGGCTAGGGTGAGGTTGAGGTTTAGGGTTAGTGTTAGGGTGAGGTTTAGGTTTAGGGTTAGGGTTAGGGTTAAGGTGAGTGTGAGGTATAGGGTTAGAGTTAGGGTAAAGTTGAGGCTGAGGGTGAGGCTTAGGGTTAGGGTTAGGATTAGGATTAGGGTAACGGTTAGGTTGAGTGTGATGGTTAGGTTTAGGGTTAGGCTTAGGTTTACACTGAGGGTGAGGGTGAGGGTGAAGGTTAGGGTTAGGATTAGGGTTAGGATGAGGGTGATTGAGGGTGTTAGGTTTAGTTTTAGGTTTAGGCTTAGGCTTAGGCTGAGGTTGAGGGTTAGTTTGAGGGTTAGGGTTAGAGTGAGGGGTAGGGTTAGGGTTATGGGGAGGGTTAGGATGAGGTTTAGGGTTAGGGTTAGTGTTAGGGTTAAGGTGAGTGTGAGGTATAGGGTTAGAGTTAGGGTAAAGGTGAGGCTGAGGGTGAGGCTTAGAGTTAGGGTTAGGATTAGGATTAGGGTAAGGGTTAGGGTGAGTGTGATGGTTAGGGTTAGGGTTAGGCTTATTTTTACACTGAGGGTGAGGGTGAGGGTGAAGGTTAGGGTTAGGATTAGGGTTAGTGTGAGGGTGAGTGAGTGTGTTTGGTTTAGTTTTAGGTTTAGGCTAAGGTTTAGGCTAAGGGTGAGGTTGAGTTTGAGGGTTAGGGTTAGGGTGAAGTTTAGGGTAAGGGTTAGGGGGAGGGTTAGGGATAGGATTAGGCTTAGGGTGAGAGTGAGGCTGAGGGTTAGGGTTAGTGTTAGGGATAGGGTTAGGGTGAGAGTTATGGGGAGTGTAGGGGTTAGAGTTAGGATTAGGGTCAGGGTGAGGGTGCGTTTGTGTGTTAGGGTTAGGTTTAGGGTTAGGCTTAGGGTTAGGCTGAGGTTGAGGTTGAGTGTTAGGGTTATGGTTATGGTGAGGGTTATTTTTACGGTTAGGGTGAGGGTTAGGATGAGGTTTAGGATTAGGGTGAGGGTTAAGGTGAGGATGATGGTAAGGGTAAAGGTGAGGTTTGGGCTGAGGGTGAGGGTTAAGATAAGGGTGAGGATTAGGATTTGGTTTAGGTTTAGGGTGAGGGCTAGATTGAGGATTAGAGTTAGCGTTCGTGTGAGGTTTAGAGTGAGGATGAGGGTTAGGGTTAGGGTTAGGGACAGGACCAGGGTTAGAGTGAGGGTGAATGTGTGTGTTAGTTTTAGGTTTAGGGTTAGGCTTAGGGTTAGGCTGAGGGTGAGGTTGAGGGTGAGGGTGAGGGTTACGGTGAGGGTTAGAGTAAGGTTTAGAGGGAGGGTTAGGATGAGGCTTAGGTTTAGGATTAGGGTTAGGGTGAGAGCTAGGGTGAGGGTGAGGTTTAGGTTTAGGGTTAGGGTGAGGGTTATGGTTAGGGTGAGGGTTAGGATTAGGGTTAGGTTTATTGTTAGGGTTCTGTTTAAGTTTACGGTTATGGTGCGGGTGAGGGTGAGGGTTAGGGTTAGGGTTAGGGTGAGATTTAGTGTGAGGGTGAGGTTTAGGGTTAGAGTTAGGGTTAGGGTGAGGGTTAGGTTGAGGGTTAGGGTTAGGGTTAGTGTTAGTGTTAGGGTTAGGGTGAGAGTTAGGGGGAGGTTTAGGGTTAGGGTTAGGATGAGGATTAGGATTAGGGTTAGGGTGAGGGTGAGTGTGTGTGTTAGGGGTAGGTTTAGGGTTAGGCTTAGTGTTAGGCTGAGGGTGAGGTTGAGTGTGAGGGTTAGGGTTAGGGTGAGGGTTAAGTTTAGGTTTAGGAGGATGGTTAGGATGAGGGTTAGGTTTAGGATTATGGTTAGGGTGAGTGCTAGGGTGAGGATGAAGTTTAGCGTTAGGGTTAGGGTGAGGGTTAGGGTTAGGTTTAGGGTGAGAGTTAGGTTTCGGGTTAAGTTTAGGGTTATGGTGCATGTCAGGGAAAGAGTTACTGTGAGGGTGAGGGTTAGCATTAGGTTGAGGCTTAGGGTTAGGATGAGGGTTAGGGTGAGGGTGATGGTGAGGGTTAGGATTAGGTTTAGGGTGAGGGTTAGGATGAGGGTTAGGGTTTGGATTAGGGTTAGAGTGAGGGCTAGGGTGAGGGTGACGATTATGGTAAGGTTTAGGCTTAGGCTTAGGGTTAGGCTGAGGGTGAGGTTGAGGTTGAGGGTTAGGGTGAGGGTTAGGTTTATGGTTAGGGTGAGGGTTACGATGAGGTTTAGAGTTAGGGGGAGGTTTAGGGTGAGGATGATAGTAAGGGTAAAGGTGAGGTTTAGGCTGAGGATGCGGATTAAGGTAATGGTGAGTGTTAGGGTTAGGTTTAGGTTTAGGGTAAGGGTTAGGATTAAGGTTAGGGTGAGAGTTAAATTGAGGTTTAGGGTTAGCGTTACTGTGAGGTTTAGGGTGAGGATAAGGGATAGGGTTAGGGTTAAGGTTAGGGTTAGGGTGAGCGTGAGGTTTTGGGGTGGAATTAGGGTTAGGGTGAGGATTAGGGTGAGGGTTAGGTTTAGGGTAAGGTTTAGGATGGGGGTGATGGTAAGGGTAAACGTGAGTTTTAGGCTGAGGCTGAGGGTTACAGTGGGGTGAGGGTTAGGGTTAGAGGGAGGGTTAGGGTTAGGGGAAAGGTGTGGGTGAGGGTTAGCTTGAGGATTAGTGTTAGGGTTAGTGTGAGGTTTAGGGTGAGGATGAGGATTAGGGTTATTGTGAGGGCTAGGGTGAAGGTGAGGGTTAGGTTTAGGTTTAGGGTGAGGTTTAGGGTTAGGGTGATGTTTAGGGTTAGTGTGAGGGTTAGTGTTAGGATTAGTGTTAGTGTTAGGGTGAGGGTAAGTGTCAGGGTGAGGGTTAGGGTTAGGGTGAGGTTAGGGTTAGGTTGAGGATTAGGGTTAGTGTTAGGGTTATTGTAAGGGTTAGGGTTAGGTTCAGGATTACAGTGAGGGTGAGGGTGAGGTTTAGGATTAGTGTTAGGATGAGGTTTAGTTTTAGGGTAAGGGTTAGAGTTAGGGTTAGTGTGAGAGTGAGGTTTAGGGTTAGAGCTAGGGTTAGCGTTATGTTGAATGTTTGGGTTAGATTTAGGCTCAGCCTTAGGCTTAGGCCAAGCATGAGGGTGAGGGTTATTTTTAGGGTTAGGGTGAGGTTTAGGGTTAGGGTTAGGGTGAGGGTTAGGATGAGGTTTAGGGTTAGGATTAGTGTTAGGGTGAGGGTTAGGGTGAGGTTTAAGTTTAGGGATATGGTTAGGTTTAGGGTTAGGGTTAGGTTGAGGGTGAGTGTGAGGGTCAGGGTTATGGTTAGGCTTAGGGTTAGGGTGAGGGTTAGGGTTAGGGATTTGGTTAGGGTGAGGGTGAGGCTGAGGATTAGGGTTAGGTTTATGGTTAGGTTTAGGGTTAGGGTTACGGTTAGGGTTAGGGTTTCAGTTAGGTTTAGGGTTAGGTTTAGGCTTAGGGTTAGGCTTAGGATTCGGCTGAGGGTGAGGGTGGGGTTGAGGATTAGGGTTAGGTTTAGTATTAGGGTTATTGTTTGTGTTATGTTTAGGGTTAAGTTGGAGCTGATGGTGATTCTGAAGGTGAGGGTTATGGTTATGGTTATGGTTAGGGTTAGGGTTAGTGTTAGGTTTAGGGTTAGGTTCAGAGTTATGGTGAGATTGAGGGTGAGGGTTAGGGTTAGGGTGAGATTTAGGGTGAGGTTTAGGGTTAGGGTTAGTGTTAGGGTTACGGGGAGGGAGAGGGTTAGGTTGAGGTTTAGGGATAGGGTTAGATTTAGTATTAGGGGTAGGGTGAGTGTGAGTGTGACAGTTAGGTTGAGGGCGAGGCTTAGGCCTAGGTTTAGGCTGAGGGCGAAGGTGGGGGTGAGGATTAGGGTTAGGGTGATAGTTTGGGTTAGGGTTAGTGTTACTGTTAAGGTTAGGGTTAGAGTTACGGTGAGGGTGAGGGTGGGGGTGTGGAGTAGTGTTATGGTTAGGGTATGGTTTAGGGTTGGGGTTAGGGTTAGTGTGAGGGTGAGGTTTAGGGTTAGATATAGGGTTATGAGGAGGGTTAGGGTGAGGGTTAGGGATAGGGTTAGTGTTAGAGTTAGGCTGAGGGTGAGGGTTAGTTTGAGGTTTAGGGTTAGGGTTATGGTTGTGGTTAGTTTGAGGGTAAGTTTTACGGTTAGGGTTAGTGTTAGGGTGAGGGTAAGTTTTACAGTGAGGGTTTGTGTTAGGATGAGGGTTATGGTTAGGGGGAGGGTTAGGATTATGGTTAGGGTTATTGTTAGGGTTAGGTTTAGGGTTTTGGTTACGGTGAGGTTGAGGGTGACTTTTAGGGTTAGGGTTAGGGTAAGGTTTATGGTTTGGGTTAGGGTTAGAGTGATGGTTAGGATGATGGTGAGGTTTACGGTTAGTGTTAGAGTTAGGGTGAGGGATAGGGTGAGGTTTAGGGTTAGGGTTAGTGTTAGGGTTAGGGTTAGGGTGAGAGTTAGGGTTAGGGTTAGGGTTAGGGTTAGGGTTAAGTTTAGGGTTAGGTTTAGGGTTTCCGTTATGGTGAGGGTCAGTTTTAGGATTAGGGTTAGGGTCAGTGTGAGGTTTAGGGTTAGAATTAGGGTTAGGGTGAGGCTGTAGATTCGGGTTCGGGTTAGGTTTAGGGTTAGGATTAGGATTAGGGTTTGGTTAGGGTGAGTGTGAGGCTTATGGTTAGGGTTATGGTTAGCCTTAGGTTTAGGCTGAGGGTTTGCGTGAGGTTGAGGGTTAGGGTTATTCTGAGGGGTAGGGTTATGGTTAGGGTGAGGTTTAGTGTTAGAGTTAGGGTTAGAGTTATGGTTTGGGGTGAGGGTGAGGTTTAGGGGTAGAGTTAGTTTTGGGGTGAGGGTTAGGGTAAGTGTGAGTGTTATGGTGAGGGTTATGGTAGGGGTGACCGTAAGGGCAAACTTGAGGGTTAGGCTGAGGGTGAGGGTTACGGTAAGGTTGATGGTTAGGGTTAGGGTGAGTGTTAGGGTTAGGGTTAGGGTGAGAGTTAGGGTTTGGGTTAAGTTTAGGGTTAGAGTGAGGGTTAGGGTAAGGGTTAAGGTGAGGGTGAGGTTTAGGGTTAGGTTGAGGGCTAGGTTGAGGGTGAGGGTTAGGTTTAGGGTTAGGGTAAGCGCTAGCGTGAGGGTTAGGGTGAGGGTTAGGGTTAGGGATTGGGTTAGGTTTAGGATTAGGGTTAGTTTGAGGGTGAGTGTGAGGGTTAGGGTTAGGGTTAGGCTTAGAGTTAGGGTGAGTGTTAGGTTTAGGGTTTGGTTTAGGCTGAGGCTGAGGCTGAGGATTATGGTTAGGTTTAGGGTTAGGGTTAGGCTTAGGGTTAGGCTGAGGCTGAGGGTGGGGGTTAGGATTAGATTTAGAGTTAGGTTAGGCTTACGGTTAGGGTAATTTTTAGTGTTATAGTTAGGGTTAAGTTTGCAGTGATAGTGAGGCTGAAGGTGAGGGTTATGTTTAGAGTTAGCATTAGGGTTAGGGTTAGTGTTATTGTTAGGGTTAGGGTTAGAGTTACGGTGAGTTTGAGGGGGAGGGGGAGGTTAGGGTTAGGGTGAGGTTTAGGCTTAGGGTTTTGATTAGGGTTAGGGTGAGGGTGATATTTAGGGTTAGAGTTAGGGTTAGGGGGAGGGTTAGGGTGAGGTTTAGGGTTAGGGTTAGTGTTAGGGTTAGGGTGAGGTTGAGGGTTAGTTTGAGGTTTAGGGATAGGGTTAGATTTAGGATTATGGTTAGGCTGAGGGGGAGTGTGAGGGTTAGGGTGAGGGTTTGGCATAGGCTTATGGTTAGGCTGAGGGTGAGGGTGGGGGTGAGGATTAGGGTTAGGGTGACTGTTAGGGTTAGTGTTAGGGGGAGGGTTCAGGTGAGGGTTAGGGTTAGGTTTAGTGTTAGGGTTAGGGTAAGGATGAGGGTTAGGGTTCGGGTTAGGGTTAGGGTTAGGGTAGGTGTGAGGTTTAGGGTTTAGCTTAGGGTAAGGGTTAGAATTACGGTGAGGTTGAGGGTGCAGATGAGTGTGAGGTTTAGGGTTAGGTTTAGGGTGAGGCTCACGGTTAGGCATAGGGTTAGGCTAAGGGTGAGTTTGAAGTTTAGGGTTAGGGTGACTGTTAGAGTTAGGGTTATGTGGAGGGTTAGGATGAGGGTTAATGTTTGGATTAGGGTTAGGGTGATAGCTAGTTTGACGGTGAGGTTTAGGGTTAGGTTAGGGTGAGATTTAGGGTTTGGGTTCGGGTTAGGATTAAGGTGAGGTTAAGGTTTAGGGTTAGAGTTAGGGTTAAGGTGAGGCTGAGGGTGAGGGTTAGGGTTAGGGTTAGGATTAGGATTAGGGTAAGGGTTAGGGTGAGTGTGAGTGTTAGGGTTAGGGTTAGGCTTAGGCTTAGGGTTACACTGAGGGTGAGGGTGAGGTTTAGGTTTAGGATGAGAGTTAGGGTTCAGGTTAAGTTTAGGGTTAGGTTGAGGGTTAGGGTTAGGTTTACGTTGAGTGTGAGGGTTAGAGTTAAGTTGAGGGTTAGGGTTAGGGTGAGGTTTAGGGTTAGGGTTAGGGTGAGGGTTAGGATGAGGATTAGGCTTAGAGTTAGGGTGAGGGTTAGGATGAGGGTAAGGGTTAAGGTAAAGGTGAGGGTTAGGGTTAGGTTGAAGTTTAGGGTTAGGTTTAGGGTTAGGGTGATGGTTATGGTTAAGGTTAGGGTGAGGGTTAGGATAAGGATTAGGTTTAGGATTAGGGTTAGGGTGAGGGCTAGTGTGAGGGTGAGGGTTAGGGTTAGTGTTAGGATCAGGTTTAGGGTTAGGGTTACGTTTAGTTTGAGGGTTAGGATGAGGGTTAGGGTTATGGTAAGGGTGAGGGTTAGGGTTAGGGTGAGGGTGAGGGTTAGGGTTAGGGTGAGGGTGAGGGTTAGGATTCAGGTTAGGGTTAGGTGTATTTTTAGGGTTACATTTAGGTGAGGGTGAGGGTTAGGGTTAGGGTTAAGTTGAGGTTTTTAGTGTTAGGGTTAGGGTTAGAGTTAGGGTTAGGGTGAGGGTAGGGTTAGTGTTACTGTAAGGTTTAGTGTTTGGGTTAGCCTATGGGTTACGGTGAGGGCTGTGGTTAGCGTGAGGGTTAGGATTAGGGTTAGGGTTTTTATTTGTGTTAGGTTTTGGGTTAAGGTAACGTTGAGGGTAAGGGTGAGCGTTAGGGTTTAGGGTTAGGTTGAGTTTTAGGTTTTGGGTTAGGGTTAGAGTTAGGTTTAGGGTGAGGTTGAGGTTTAGAGTTAGAGTTAGGGCTAGGGTGAGGTTTAGGTTGAGGGCTTGGGTTAGGGTTAGTGTTAGGGTTAGAGTTAAGGTTAGGGTGAGAGTTAGGTTGAGGGTGAGGTTTAGGGTTAGGGTTATGGGATGGTTTAGGATGAGGGTTAGGGTTAGAATTAGGGTTAGGGTGAGTGCTAGGTTGAGGGTGAGGTTTAGGGTTAGGTTTAGGGTGAGGTTTAGGTTTAGGGTTAGGTTACGGTAAGGGTGAGGTTTAGGTTTAGAGTTAGGTTAAGGGTGAGGCTGAGGTTGAGGGTTAGGGTTAGTGTTAGAGTTAGTTTTAGGGTGAGGGTTAGGATTAGGATGAGAATGAGGGTGAGGATTAGGCTTAGGTTTAGGATTCGGATTAGGGTAAGGGTTAGGGTCAGTGTGAGCGTTAGGGTTAGGGTTTGCCTTAGGCTTAGGGTTAGGCTGAGAGTGAGGGTGAGGGTGAGGGTTAGGGTTAGGGTGAAAGTTAGGGTTAGGGTTAGGGTGAGAGTTAGAGTTCGATTATGTTTAGGGGTAGGGTGAGGGTTAGGGTTAGGATTAGGGTTAGAATGAAGGCTAGGGTGAGGGTGAGGGTTAGGGTTAGTGTTAGGATAAGGTTTAGGGTTAGGGTTAGGATTTGGGTTAGGGTTAGGTGAGGGTTAGGGTTACTATGAGGGTGAGGGTTAGGGTTAGGTTGAGGGTTAGGGTTAAGTTTATGGTTAGGGTGAGGGTATGTGTTAGGTTTAGGTTTAGGGTTAGGGTTCGCTTTAGGGTTAGGATTAGTGTTATTGTTAGGGTTAGGGTTAGAGTTATGGTGAGGGTGAGGGTGAGGTTTAGGGTTAGAGTGAGGTTTAGGGTTAGGGTTAGGTTAGGGTTAGGATGAGGGGGCAGTTTAGGGTTAGATTTAGGGTTAGTTGTAGGGTTAGGTCGAGTGTTAATGTTAGGGTTAGTGTTAGGATTAAGGTTAGGGTGAGGTTTCGGTTTAGGATTAGTGTGAGGGTTAGTGTGAGGTTTAGGGTTTAGGCTGAGGTATAGGGTTAGGGTTAGGTTTAGGATTAATGTTAGTGTTAGGCTTAAGGTGAGGGTTAGGGTGAGGGTGAGGTTTAGGGTTAGGGTTAGGATTAGGATTAGGTTTAGGGTTAGGGTGAGGGATAGGATGAGGGTTAGGGTTAAGGATAGGGTTAGGCTTAGGTTTAGGCTGAGGGTGAGGGTGAGGGTGAGGGTTAGGGTTAACGTGACGGTTAGGGTCAGGGTTAGGGTGAGAGTTAGGGTTCGGGTTAAGTTTAGGGTTAGGGTGATGGTTAGGGTAATGGTTACAGTGAGGGTGAGGGTTAGGGTTAGGTTGAGGGTTAGGGTTATGGTTAGTGTGAGGGTGAGGGTGAGAGTTAAGGTTAGGGTTAGTCTGAGGGTTAGGATGAGTATTAGGGTTAGGATTAGGGTTAGGGTGAGGGCTAGGGTGAGGGTGAGGTTTAGAGTTAAGGTTATGGGGAGGGTTAGGATGAGGGTTAGTGTTAGGATTAGGGTTAGTGTAATGGCTAGGGTGTGGGTGAGGTTTAGGGTGAGGTGAGGGTGAGGTTTAGGGTTAGGGTTAGGGTTAGGGTGATTCTGAGGGTGAGGGTTAGTGTTAGAATTAGCATTAGGGTAAGGGTTAGGGTGAGTGTGAATGTTAGGGTTAGGGTTAGGCTTAGGCTTAGGGTTACACTGAGGGTGAGGGTGAGGGTTAGGGTTATGGTGAGAGTTAGGGTTCAGGTTAAGTTTAGGGTTAAGGTTAGGTTTTCGTTGAGTGTGAGTTTTAGACTTAGGTTGAGGGTTAGGGTTAGGGTTAGGCTTCGGGTGAGGTTTAGGGTTAGGGTTAGGTTGAGGGTTAGGATGAGGATTAGGTTTATGATTAGGGTTAGGTTGAGGGCTAGGTTGAGGGTGATGGTTAGGGTTAGTGTTAGGGTGAGGTCTAGGTTTAGGGGTAGAGTTAGAGTTAGGGTTAGGATGAGGGTAAGGGTTACGGTAAGGGTGAGGGTTAGGGTTAGGTTTAAGGTTAGGATGAGGGTGAGTGTTAGGATTAGGGTTAGGGTTAGGGTTATTGTTAGGGTTATGGTTATGGTGAGGGTGAGGGTGAGGGTTAGGGTTACATTGAGGTTTTTAATGTTAGGGTTAGGGTTAGAGTTAAGGTTAGGGTGAGGTTAGGGTTAGGGTTAGTGTGAGTGTTAGTGTTTGGGTTAGGGTATGGGTTACGGTGAGGGTTCTGGTTAGGGTGAGGGTTAGCATGAGGGTTAGGTTTACAGTAAGTGTGAGGGTTAGGTTAGGGTGAGGGTTAAGTTTCGGTTTAGGGTTACGGTGACTGTGAGGGTTAGGATTAGGGTTAGGGTTCTTGTTAGGGTTACAGTTATGGTGAGGTTGAGGGTGAGGATTAGGGTTAGGGGTAGGTTGAGGTTTTTAGTGTTAGGGTTAAGGTTAGTGTTAAAGTTAGGGTGAGGTTAGGGTTAGGGTTAGTGTGAGGGTTAGTGTTTGGGTTAGGGTATGGGTTACGGTGAGGGTTGTGGTAAGGGTGAGGGTTAGGATTAGGGTTATGGTTATTGTTAGGGTTATGTTTAGGGTTACGGTTACGGTGAGGGTAAGGGTGAGGGTTAGGGTTTAGGGTTAAAGTGAGGTTTAGGTTTTGGGTAAGGTTTAAAGTTAGGGTTAGGGTGAGGGTGAGGTTTAGGGTTAGAGTTAGGCTTAGGGTGATGTTTAGGTTGAGGGTTAGGATTAGGGTTAGTGTTAGTGTTAGGGTTAGGGTGAGGGTTAGGTTGAGGGTGAGGGTTAGGTTTAGGGTTATGGGGAGGGTTAGGATGAGGGTTAGGGTTAGGATTAGGGTTAGGGTGAGGGCTAGGTTAAGGGTGAGGTTTAGGGTTACGGTTAGGGTGAGGTTTAGGATTAGGGTTAGGGTTAGTCTTAGGGTTAGGGTTAGGGTTAGGGTTATGGTGAGGGTTAGGGTTAGGGTTAGGGTTAGGTTTAGGCTGAGGGTGCATGTGGGATTGAGGATTAGGGTTAAGGTTAGGGTTAGCATTATTTTTAGTTTTATGGTTAGGGTGAAGTTTGCAGTGAGGGTGAGGCTGAGGGTGAGGGTTATGTTTAGGGTTAGGGTTAGCATTAGGGTTAGTTTTATTTTTAGGTTTAGGGTTAGTGTTACGGTGAGGTTGAGGGTGAGGGTTTGGGTTAGGGTTAGGGTGAGGTTTAGAGTAAGCGTTAGGGTTAGGTTTATGGTGAGTTTGAGCTTTAGGTTTAGAGTTAGGGTTAGCGGGAGGGTTATTGTGAGGTTTAGGTTTAGGGTTAGTGTTAGGGTTAGGGTGAGGGTGAGGGTTAGGTTGAGGTTTAGGGATAGGGTTATGTTTAGGATTAGGGTTAGGGTGAGCATGAGTGTGAGGGTTAGGGTAAAGTTTAGGCTTAGGCTTAGGGATAGGCTGAGGGTGAGGGTGGGGTGAGGATTCGGGTTAGGGTGATGGTTAGGGTTAGGTGTAGTGATATTTTTAGGGTTAGGGTTGGAGTTACGGTGAGGGTGAGGGTCCGGTTGAGGTTTAGGGTTAGGGTTAGGGTGGGGTTTAGGGTTAGGGTTAGGGTTAGGATGAGGTTTAGGGTGAGGTTTAGGGTTAGATATAGGGTTAGGGTGACGGTTAGGGTGAGGGTTAGGGTTAGGTTTAGTGTTAGGGTTAGGGTGAGGATGAGGGTTAGGGTTAGGTTTAGGTATAGGGTAAGGGTGTGGTTTAGGGTTAGGGTTAGGGTTAGGCTTACAGTTATGGTGAGGGTGAGGGTGCAGAATGAGTGTGAGGGTTGTGGTTAGGTTTAGGGTTAGGCTTAGGGTTAGGCTTAGGTTTGGGCTAAGGGTGAGCTTGAGGTTTAGGGTTATTGTTTGGGTTAGGGTTAGGGTTATGGAGAGGGTTAGGATGAGGGTTATTGTTAGGATTAGGGTTAGGGTAATGGCTAGGGTGAGGGTGATGTTTAGGGTTAAGTTAGGGTGAGGTTTAGGGTTAGGGTTAGGGTTAGGGTGAGGGTGAGGGTAACCGTTAGGGTTCGGATTAAGATTGGGGTAAGGGTTAGGGTGAGTGTGAGGGTTAAGGTTAGGGTTAGCGTTAGGCTTAGGGTTACATTGAGCGTGAGCGTGAGCGTGAGGGTTAGGGTGAGAGTTAGGGTTCAGGTTATGTTTCGAGTTAGGGTGAGGGTTAGGGTTAGGTTTAAGTTGAGTGTGAGGGTTAGGGTTAGGTTGCGGGTTAGGGGTAGGGTTAGGGTTAGGGTGAGGTTTAGGGTTAGGGTTAGGGTAAGTGTTAGGATGTGGGTTAGGGTTACGGTAAGGGTGAGGATTATGGTTAGGGTGAGTGTTAGGGTTAGGTTTAGGGTTAGGGTGAGGGTGAAGGTTAGGATTAGGGTTAGGGTTAGGGTTATTTTTAGGGTTACCATTATGGTAAGGGTGAGGGTGAGGGTTAGGGTTAGGGATAGGTTGAGGTTTTTAGTGTTAGGGTTAGGGTTAGAGTTAGGGATAGGGTGAGGTTAGTGTTAGGGTTACTGTGAGGGTTAGTGTTTGGGTTAGGGTATGGGTTACGGTGAGGGTTTTGGTTAGGGTGAGGGTTAGAATTAGGGTTAGGGTTATTGTTTGTGTTGGGTTTTGGGTTAAGGTAACGTTGAGAGTAAGGGTGAGCGTTAGGGTTTAGGGTTATGATCAGGTTTAGGTTTTGGGTTAGGGTTAGAGTTAGGGTTAGGGTGAGGGTGAGGTTTAGAGTTAGAGTTAGGGTTAGGGTGAGGGTTATGTTGAGGGTTAGGGTTAGGGTTAGGGTTAGTGTTAGGGTTAGGGTTAAGTTTAGGGTTAGGGTTAGGTTGAGGGTGAAGTTTAGGATTAGGGTTATGGGGAGGGTTAGGATGAGGGTTAGTGTTAGGATTAGGGTTAGGGTGAGTGCTAGGTTGAGGGTGAGGTTTAGTGTTAGGGTTAGGGTAAAGTTCAGGTTTAGGGTTAGGGTTAGAGTTAGGGCAAGGGTGAGGTTTAGGTTTATAGTTAGGGTAAGGGTGGGGCTGAGTTTGAGGGTTAGGGTTAGGGTTAGTGTTTGAGTTAAGGTTAGGGTGAGGGTTAGGATTAGGTTGATTTTGAGGGTGAGTGTTAGGCTTAGGCTTAGGGTTAGGATTCGGATTAGGGCAAGGGTTAGGGTGAGTGTGATGTTTATGGTTAGGGTTAGGCTTAGGCTTAAGTTTGGGCTGAGAGTGAGGGTGAGGGTGAGGGTTAAGGTTACGGTGAATGTTAGGGTTCGTGTTAGGGTGAGAGTTAAGGTTCTATTATGTTTAGGGTTAGGGTGAGGGTTAGGGTTAGGATTAGGTTTAGAGTGAGGGCTAGGGTGAGGGTGAGGGTTAGGGTTAGTGTTAGGGTAAGGTTTATCGTTAGGGTTAGGGTTTGGGTTAGGGTTAGGATGAGTGTAAGTGTTCCAGTGAGGGTGAGGGTTAGGGTTAGGTTGAGGGTTAGGGTTAAGATTATGGTTAGGATGAGGGTGAGTGTTAGGATTAGGGTTAGGGTAAGGGTTAGGTTTAGGGCTAGGATTTGTGTTATTGTTAGGGTTAGGGTTAGAGTTATGGTGAGGGTGAGGGTGAGGGTGAGGTTTAGGGTTAGGGTGAGGTTTAGTTTTAGTGTTAAGTTTAGGATTAGGGTTAGGATGAGGGGGAGGTTTAGGGTTATATTTAGGGTTAGTTGTAGGGTTAGGTCGAGCGTTAATGTTAGGGTTAGTGTTAGGGTTAATGTTAGGTTGAGGGTTAGGTTGAGGATTAGTGTGAGGGTTAGTGTGCTGTTTAGGGTTCAGGATGAGGTTTAGGATTAAGTTTAGGGTTAGGAATAATGTTAGGATTAGGCTTAAGTTGAGGGTTAGGGTGAAGGTGAGGTTTAGGGTTAGGGTTAGCATTAGGATTAGGGTTAGGGTTAGTGTGAGGGATAGGATGAGGGTTAGGGTTAGGGATTGAGTTAGGCTTAGTGTTAGGCTGAGGGTGAGGGTGAGGGTGAGGGTTAGGGTTAGGGTGAGGATTAGGTTCAGGGTCAGGGTGAGAGTTAGGGTTCTGGTTAAATTTAGGGTTAGGGTTAGTGTTAGGGTAACGGTTATAGTGAGGGTGAGTGTTAGGGTTAATTGAGGTTTAGTGTTAGGGTTAGGGTTAGTGTGAGGGTGAGGGTGAGGGTTAGGGTTAGGGTTAGTGTTAGGGTGATGGTTAGGATAAGGCTTAGGGTTAGGATTAGGGTTAGGGTGAGGGCTAGGGGGAGGATGAGGTTTAGGGTTAGGGTTACGGTGAGGTTGAGGGTTAGGTTTTGGGTTAGGGTAAGGGTTAGGGTGAGGGTTAGATTGAGGATTAGGGTTAGGGTTAGGGTTAGTGTGAGGTATAGGGTGAGGATGAGGGTTAGTGTTAGGGTGAGACTGAGGGTTAGAATTAGTGTTAGGGTGAAGGCTAGGGTCAGGGTGAGGGTTAGAGTTAGGTTTAGCATAAGGGTGAGGTTTAGGATTAGGGTGAGGGTTAGGGTTAGTGGGAGATTTAGTGTTAGGTTTAGGGTTAGTGTTAGGTTGAGGGTAAGTGTTAGGGTGAGGGTTAATGTTAGGGTGAGGGTTATGGTTATGGTTAGGGTTAGTATTAGGGTTAGGGTTACTGTTAGGTTTAGGGTTAGGGTTACCATTACTGTGAGGGTAAGGGTTAGGGTTAGGGTTAGGGTTAGGGTGAGGTTTAGTGTTAAGGTTAGGGTTATAGTTAGGCTTAGGGTGAGGGCGAGGTTTAGCGTTAGAGTTAGGGTAAGGGTGAGGCTGAGGTTGAGGTTTAAGTTTAGGGTTAGTGTTAGAGTTAGGGTTTGGGTGAGGGTTGGCGTGAGGGTGAGAGTGAGGGTGAGGGTTAGGCTTAGGGTTAGGATTAGGATTAGTGTAAGGGTTCGGGTGTGTGTGAGGGTTAGGGTTAGTGTTAGGCTTAGGCTTAGGTTTAGGCTGAGAGTGAGGGTGAGGGTGAGGGTTTGGGTTAAGGTGAGGGTTAGGGTTAGGGTTAGGGTGAGATTTAGGGTTCGGTTAAGTTTATGGTTAGGGTGAGGGTTAGGGTTAGGATTAGAGTTAGGTTGAGGGCTAAGGTGATGGTGAGGATTAGAGTTAGTGTTAGGGTAAGGTTTAGGGTTAGGGTTAGGGTTTTGGTTAGGGTTAGGTTGAGGGTTAGGGTAACAGTGAGGCTGAGGTTTAGGGTTAGGGTTAGGATTTGGGTTAGGATGAGGGTGAGTTTTAGGGTTAGGTTTAGGGTTAGAGGGAGGTTTAGGTCGAGGGTTAGGGTTAGGTTCAGTCTTAGGCTTAAGGTTAGGGTGAGGCTTAGGTTGAGGTTTAGGGTTAGGGTTAGGTTTAGTGTTAGGGTTTGGGTGAGGGTATCTGAGGGTTTGGGTTACAGTTAGGCTTAGGCTTAGGGTTAGGCTGAGAGTGAGGTTGGGAGTGAGGATTAAGGTTAGGGTTAGGGTGAGGGTGAGGGTCAGGTTTAAGGTTTGGGTTAGGCTGAGTTTTAGGCTGAGGTTTAGGGTTAGGGTTAGGGTGAGGGTGAGGTTTAGGGTTAGAGTTAGGTTTAGGTTGAGGCTGAACGTGAGGGTTAGGGTTAGGCTTAGTGTTAGAGTTAGGGTTACGGTGAGGGTTAGTGTGAGGGTGAGGGTTAGGCTTAGTGTTAGAATTAGGATTCGGGTAAGGGTTAGGGTGAGTGTGAAGGTTAGTGTTAGGGCTAGGCTTAGGCTTAGGGTTGGGCTGAGCAAGAGGTTGAGGGTGAGGTTTAGGGTTAGGGTGATCGTTAGGATTACGTTTAGGGTGAGGGTTAGGATGAGGTTTAGGGTTAGGTTGAGGGTTAGGGTGAGGATGTTGGTAAGGGTAAAGTTGAGGTTTAGGTTGAGGGTGAGGGTTAAGATAAGGGTGAGGGTTAGGGTTAGGTTTAGGGTTAGGGTTAGGGTTAGGGTGAGGGTTAGATTGAGGATTAGGGTTAGGGTTAGGGTTAGTGTGAGGTTTAGGGTTAGGGTTAGGGTGACGGTGAGGGTTAGTGTTAGGTCAGTGTTATAGTTATGGTTACCGTAAGGTTTAGGGTGAGGGTAAGGGTTAGCATTAGTGTTAGGATTAGGTTTAGGGTAAGGTTTAGGGTGAGTGTGAGGTTAGGTTCAGGTTTAGGTTTAGGATTAGGGTTAGGCTGAGGGTGAGGGTGAGTGTGAGTGTTAGTGTTAGGGTGAGAGTTTGGGGTAGGGTTAGGGTGACAGTTAGGGTTCGGGTTAAGTTTAGGGTTACGATGAGGGTTAGGGTTAGGGTTACGGTGAGCGTGAGGTTAGGGTTAGGTTGAGGGTCAGGGTTAGGCTTAGGATTAGAGTGAGGCTTAGTGTTAGGGTTAGGGTGAGGGTTAGGATTAGGATTACGGTCAGAATTAGGGTTAGGGTGAGGGCTAGGGTGAGGTGAGGTTTAGGGTTACTGTTTGGGTGAGATTTAGGTTTAGGGTTAGGGTTAGGTTGAGGGTTAGGATGAGGGTTAGGTTTAGAGTGAGGGTGAGGGTTAGGGTGAGGGTTAGGGATAGGATTAGGGATAAGGTGATGGTTAATTTTAGGATTAGATTTAGGGTTAGGGGGAGGGTTAGGTCGAGGGTTAGGGTTAGGATTAGTGTTAGGGTTAAGGTTAGGTTGAGGGTTAGGTTGATGTTTAGGGTTAGGGTTAGGGTTAGGATTAGGATTAGGCTTATGGTAAGGGTATGTGAGGGTTAGGGTTTCGGGTTAGGCTTAGGGTTAGGGTTATGCTGAGGGTGAGGGTGGGGGTGAGTATTAGTGTTAGGGTGATGGTTAGGGTTAGGGTTAGGGTGAGGGTTAGGATGAGGGATCGGGTTAGGATTGGGGTTAGGGTGAGAGCTAGGGTGAGGGTGAGAGTTAGAGTGAGCGTTAGGCTTAGGCTTAGGGTTAGCCTGAGCATGAGGTTGACGGTGAGGGTTAGGGTTAGGGTGATGGTTAGGTGTAAGTTTAGGTTGAGGGTTAGGATGAGGTTTAGGGTTAGGGTGACAGGGTGAGGATGATGGTACGGGTAATGGTGAGGTTTAGGCTGAGGTTGAGGGTTAAGATAAGGGTGAGGGTGAAGGTTAGAATTAGGTTTAGGGTGAGGGCTAGGGTGAGTGTGAGGGTTAGATTTAAGGTTAGGATTAGGGTGAGGTTTAGGATTACGTTGAGGGTTAGGGTTAGTGTGAGATTTAGTGTGAGGGTTAGGGTTAGTGATAGGGTGAGGGTAAGTGTTAGGGTGAGGGTTAATGTTAGGGTGAAGGTTATGGTTAGGGTGAGGGTTAGGGTTAGGGTTATTGTTAGGGTTAGGGTTACGGTTACTGTGAGGGTGAGGGATAGGGTTAGGGTTAGGGTGAGGTTTAGTGTTAGGGTTAGGGTTAGAGTTAGGGTAAGGTTGAGCGTTAGGTTTAGGGTTAATGCTAGAGTTAGGGTTACGGTGAGGGTTAGGGTGAGGGTGAGGTTTAGTCTAAGGGTTAGGATTAGGATTAGTGTAAGTGTTCGGATGAGTGTGAAGGTTAGGGTTAGGGTAAGGCTTAGGCTTAGGGTTAGGCTGAGAGTGAGGATGAGGGTGAGGGTTAGGGTTTGGGTGACGGTTAGGGTTAGGGTTAGGGTGAGATTTAAGGTTCGGTTAAGTATAGGGTTAGGGTGAGTTTGAGGGTTAGGATTAGGGTGAGGGTGAGGGCTAGGGTGAGTGTGAGGTTTAGAGTTAGGGTGAGGGTGAGGTTTAGGATTAGGGTTAGGGTTAGGGTTAGGTTTAGGATGAGGCTGAGGTTTAGTGTTAGAGTTAGGGTTAGGGTGAGGCTGAAGATGAGGGTTAGGGTTAGGGTTAATCTTGGAGTTAGCGTTACAGTGAGGGTTAGTGTGAGGGTGAGGGTAAGGCTTAGTGTTAGGATTAGATATAGGGAAAGGTTTAGGGTGAGTTTGAGGGTTAGGGTTAGGTTTAGGGTTAGGCTTAGGGTTAGGGTTACTGTGAGGGTGAGGGTGATGGTTAGGCTAAGGGTGAGAGTTAGGGGTAGGGTTAGGGTGAGATTTAGGGTTCGGGTTAAGTTTAGGGTTAGGGTGAAGGTTAGGGTTAGGGTTACAGAGAGGGTTAGGGTTAGGGTTAGGTTGAGGGTTAGGGTTAGGCTTAGGATTAGTGTGAGGGTTAGGGTTAGGGTTAGGGTGAGGGTTAGGATGAGGATTAGGGTTAATATTAGGGTTAGGGTGAGGGCTAGGGTGAGGGTGAGAGTTAGGGTTAGGGTTAGGGTGAGGTTTAGGGTTAGGGTTAGGGTGAGGTTTAGGATGAGTGTTAGGATTACGGTGAGGGTGAGAGTTAGGTTTAGGGTGAGGGTTAGGTTTAGGTTTAGGGTTACAGTGAGGGTGTGTGTTACTGTTAGGGTTAGGGGTAGGGTTATGGTGAGGGTGAGGGTGAGGGTTAGGGTTAGGTTTAGGGTGAGGTTTAGTGTTAGGGTTAGGGTTAGCATTAGGCTTAGGCTGAGGGTGAGGTTTAGGTTTAGAGTTAGGGTAATGGTGAAGCTGAGGTTGAGGGTTGGGTTTAGGGTTAGTGTTAGAATTAGGGTTAGGGTGAGGGTTAGGGTGAGAGTGAAGGTGAGGGTGAGGGTTAGGCTTAGGGTTAGGATTAGGAATAGGGTAAGTGTTAGGGTGAGTCTTAGGGTTAGGGATAGGGTGAGGTTTAATAGGGTTATGGTTAGGGTTAGGATTAGGGTGAGGGTGAGGTTTAGGAGTAGGTTTAGGGTCAGTGTGAGGGGTAGGGTTAGGGTGAGTGTTAGGGTAGGGTTGACGGTAAGGGTAAAGGTGAGGTTTAGGCTGAGGGTGATGGTTATGGTAAGGGTGAGGGTTAGGTTTAGGGTGAGTGTTAGGGTAGGGTTGACGGTAAGGGTAAAGGTGAGGGTTAGGCTGAGGGTGAGGGTTATGGTAAGGGTGAGAGTTAGGTTTAGGGTGAGGGTTAGGTTTAGGGTTAGGGTGAGGGTGAGGATTAGATTGAGGATTAGTGTTAGTGTTAGTGTGAGGTTTAGGGTGAGGATGAGGTTAGGGTTAGGGTGATTGCTAGGGTGAGGTTGAGGGTGAGGGTTAGATTGAGGATTAGTGTTAGGGTTAGTGTGAGTTTTAGGGTGAGGATGAGGTTTAGGGTTAGGGTTACGGTTACGATTAATGTTAGGTTTAGGCTTAAGGTGAGGGTTAGGGTGAAGGTGAGGTTTAGGGTTAGGGTTAGGTTTAGGCTTAGGCTTAGGTTTAGGCTGAGAGTGAGGTTGAGGTTGAGGGTTAAGGTTAAGGTGAGGGTTAGGTTTAGGGTTAGGTTGAGAGTTAGGGTTCAGTTAAGTTTAGGGTTAGGGTGAGGGTTATGGTTAGGATTAGGGTTAGGGTGAGGGCTAGAGTGAGGGTGAGGTTTACGGTTAGTGTTAGGGTAAGGTTTAGGGTTAGGGTTAGGGTTTGGTTTAGGGTTAGGATGAGGGTTAGGGTTAAGATTATGGTTAGAGTGAGGGTGAGTGTTAAGATTAGGGTTAGTGTTAGGGTTAGGTTTAGGGTTAGGATTAGTGTTTTGTTAGTGTTAGGTTTAAATTATGGTGAGGGTGAGGGTTAGGTATAGGGTTAGGGTGAGGTTTAGGGTTAGGTTTAGGATTAGAGTTAGGGTGAGGGTGAGGTTTAGGTTTAGATTTAGGGTTATTTGGAGGGTTAGGTCGAGCGTTAATGTTAGGTTTAATGTTAGGGTTAAGGTTAAGTTGAGGTTTAGGTTGAGGTTTAGGATTAGGGTTAGGTTAGGGTTAGGATTAGGGTGAGGGTGAGGGTGAGTGTGTGGGTTAGGGTTAGGTTTAGGCTTAGACTTTGGGTTAGGGTGATGGTGATGTTGGAGCTGAGGATTAGGGTTGGGGTGATGGTTAGGGTTAGGGTTAGGGTGAGGGTTAGTATGAGGGTTAGCTTTAGGATTAGGGTTAGGGTGAGGGCTAGGGTGAAGGTGAGATTAAGGGTAAGGTTTAATCTTAGGCTTAGGGTTAGGCTGAGCCTGAGGTTGAGGGTGAGGGTTAGGTTAAGGGGTAGGGTGAGGTTTAGTGTTAGGGTTAGGGTTAGAGTTAGGTTTAGGATGAGGGTGAGGTTTAGGGTTAAGGTTAGGTTCAGGGTGAGAGGTAGGGTTAGGGTGAGGGTTAGGGTGGGGGTGAAGGTAAGGTTAAAGGTGAGGTTTAGGTTGAGGGTGAGTGTTATGGTAAGGGTGAGGGTTAGGTTTTGGGTGTGGGTTAGTGTTAGGGTGAGGGTGAGGGTGAGGTTTAGATTGAGGATTAGTGTTAGGGTTAGTTTGAGGTTTAGGGTGAGGATAAGTGTTAGGGTTAGTGTGAGGGCTACGGTGAGGTTGAGGGTGAGGGTTAGATTGAGGATTAGTGTTAGGGTTAGTGTGAGGTTTAGGGTGAGGATGAGGTTTAGGGTTAGGTTTGAGGTTAGGATTAATGTTAGGGTTAGGCTTAAGGTGAGGGTTAGGGTGAGAGTGAGGTTTAGGGTTAGTGTTAAGATTAGCATTTGGGTTAGGGTTAGGTTTAAAATGAGGGTGAGGTTTATTTTTAGGGTTAGGGTTATGGTCATGGTGAGGGTGAGGTTTAGGGTTAGGGTTAGGGTGAGGTTTAGTGTTAGTGTTAAGGTTAGAGTTAGGGTTAGGGTGAGGGTGAGATTTAGGTTTAGAATTAGGGTAAGGGTGAGGCTGAGGTTGAGGGTTGGGTTTAGGGTTAGTGTTAGAGTTAAGGTTAGGGTGAGGGTTAGGATGAATGTGAGGGTGAGGGTGAGTGTTAGGCTTAGGTTTAAGATTAGGATTAGGGTAAGAGTTAGGGTGAGTGTGAGGTTTAGGGTTAGAGTTAGGCTCAGGCTTAGTGTTAGGCTGAAGGTGAGGGTGAGGTTGAGGGTTAGGGTTAGGGTGAGCGTTAGGGTTAGGATTAGGGTAAGTGTTAGGGTGAGTGTGAGGGTTAGGGTTAGGCTTAGAGTGAGAGTTAGGGGTAGTGTTAGGGTGAGAGTTAGGGTTCGGGTTAAGTTTAGGGTTAGGGTGAGCGTTAGGGTTAGAGTTACAGTAAGGGTGAAGGTTACGGTTAGGTTGAGAGTTAGGGTTAGGTTTAGGATTAGGGTGAGGGTTAGGGTTAGTGTTAGCGTGAGGGTTAGGATGAGGATTAGGGTTAGGATTAGGGTTCGGGTGAGGGCTAGGGTAAGGGTGAGGGTTAGGGTTAGGGTTAGGGTGAGGCTTAGGTTTAGGGTGAGGGTTAGTGTTTGGGTTTGGGTTAGGGTGAGGGTGAGGCTGAAGATGAGGGTAGGGTTAGGGTGAGGGCTAGGGTGAGGGTGAGCGTGACGGTTAGATTGAGGATTAGTGTTAGGTTTAGTGTGAGCTTTAGGGTGAGGATGAGTTTTAGGGTTAGGGTTAGGGTTAGGATTAATGTTTGGGTTAGACTTCAGGTGAGGGTTAGGGTGAGGGTGAGGTTTAGGGTTAGGGTTAGGCTTAGTGTTAGGCTGAAGGTGAGGGTGAGGGTGAGGTTTAGGGTTAGGGTTAGTGTTATTGTTAGGGTTAAGGTGAGAGTTAGGTTTCGGGTTAAGTTTAGGGTTAGGGTCAGGGTTAGGGGAAGGGTTACAGTGAGAGTGCGGGTTTTGGTTAGGTTGAGGGTTAGGGTTAGTGTTAGTGTTAGGGTGAGGATTAGGATGAGGGTTATGGTTAGGATTAGGGTTAGGGTGAGGGCCAGGGTGAAGGTGAGGTTTAGGGTTAGGGTTAGGGTGAGGTTTAGGGTTAGGTTTAGGGTTAGGGTTAGGGTGAGTGTGAGGTTTAAGGTTAGAGTTAGGGTTAGGGTGAGGCTGAGGGTGAGGGTAACGGTTAGGGTTAGTGTTAGAGTTAGGTTTATGGTGAGGGTTGGGGTGAGGGTGAGGGGAAGTCTTAGTGTTAGGATTAGGATTAGGGTAAGTGTTAGGGTGAGTGTGAGGGTTAGGGTTAGGGTTTAGGTTTAGTCTTAGGGTTAGGCTTAGTGTGAAAGTGAGGGTGAGGGTCAGGGTTAGGGTGAGAGTTAGGGGTAGGTTTAGAGTGAGAGTTAGGGTTCGGGTTAAATTTAGGGTTAGGGTGAGGGTTAGGGTTAGGTTTACAGTGAGGGTGGGTTTTAGGGTTAGGTTGAGGGTTACGGTTAGGCTTAGGATTAGGGTGAGTGTTAGGGTTAGTGTTAGGGTGAGGGTTAGGATGAGGATTAGGGTTAGGATTAGGGTTCGGGTGAGGGCTGGGGTGAGGGTGAGAGTTAGGAGTAGGGTTAGGGTGAAGGTTAGGTTTAGGGTTAGGGTGAGGGTTAGTATGAGGGATAGGGTAGAATTATTGTTAGGGTGATGGCTAGGGTGAGGGTGAGGGTTAGCGTAAGGGTTAGGCTTAGGCTTAGGTTTAAGCTGAGCATGAGGTTGAGGGTGAGGGTTAGGATTATGGTGATGGTTAGGTTTATGGTTAGGGTGAGGATTATGATGAGGTTTAGGGTTAGGGTGAGGATTATGGTAAGGGTGAAGTTGAGGTTTAGGCTGAGGTTGAGGATTAAGATAAGGGTGAGGGTTAGGATTACGTTTAGGTTTAGGTTTAGGGTTAGTGTTACTGTGAGGGTTTGATTGAGCATTAGGGTTAGGGTTAGGGTTAGTGAGGATGAGGGTTAGGGTTAGGTTGAAGGTGAGGGTTAGAATTAGGGTTAGTGTGAGGACTAGGGTGAGGGTGAGGGTTAGAGTTAGGGTTAGGTTTAGGGTGAGGTTTAGGATTAGGGTGAGGGTTAGGGTTAGTGTGAAGGTTAGGGTTAGGGTTAGGTTTAGTGTGAGGGTGAGGGTAAGTGTTACGGTGAGGTTTAATGTCAGGGTGAGGGTTTTGGTTAGGGTGAGTTTTAGGGTTAGGGTTCGCGTTATTGTTAGTGTTAGGGTTAGTGTTACATTTACGGTTAGGGTGAGGGTGTGGGTTAGGGTTAGGTTTGGGGTGAGGTTTAGTGTTATGGTTAGGGTGAGGGTTAGGGTGAGGGTGAGGTTTAGGGGTAGAGTTAGGCTTAGGGTGACGTTTAGGGTTAGGGTGAGGGTTAGGGTGGGGGTGACGGTAAATGTAAAGGTGAGGTTTAGGCTGAGGATGAGGGTTACAGTAAGGGTGAGGTTTAGGGTTAGGTTGAGGATTAGGTTTAGGTTTAGGGTGAGAGTGAGGGTTAGGTTGAGGATTAGTGTTAGGGATAGTGTGAGGTTTAGGGTGATGATGAGGATTAGGGTTAGGGTGAGAGCTAGGGTCAGGGTGAGGGTCAGGGTTAGTGTTAGGGTGAGGTTTAGGTTTAGGGTGATGGTTAGTGTTAGTGTGAGCATTAGTGTTAGCATTAGGGTTAGTGTTAGGGTGAGGGTAAATATTAGGGTGAGGGTGAGGGTTAGGGTGAGGGTTATGGTTAGGGTGAGGTTTAGGGTTAAGGTTAGGTTTATTGTTAGTGTTAGGGTTAATGTTACACTGAGGGTGAGGGTTAGAGTTAGGGTTAGGGTTAGGATGAGGTTTAGGTTTAGGGTTAGGGTCAGAGTTAGGGTTAGGTTCAGGATGAGGTTTAGGGTTAGAGTTAGGGATAGTGTTAGGGTTAGGCTTAGGCTTAGGCTTAGCTTTAGGCTGAGGCGGAGCATGAGGGTGAGGGTTAGGGTTAGGGTGAGGGTTAGGGTTAGGGTTAGTGTGAGATTTAGAATGAGGTTTAGGGTTAGGATTAGGTTTAGGGTGAGGACTAGGGTGAGGTTTAAAGTGAAGTTTAGGGGTAGGTATAGGTTTAGTATTTGGTTTTTTGTGAGGGTGAGTGTGAGGTTTAGGGTTAGGGTTAGGGTTACCTTGAGGGTTAGGGTTAGGGTTAGGGTTAGGCTGAAGGTGAGGGTGGGTGTGAGGATTAGGTTTAGGTTTAGGATTAGGGTTATTTTTAGTGTTATGGTTAGGGTTAAGTTTGCAGTGAGGGTGAGGCTGAGGGTGAGGGTTATGTTTTGGGTTAGGATTAGGGTTAGGGTTAGTGTTATTGTTAGGGTTAGGTTTAGAGTTACAGTGAGGTTGAGGTTGAGGGTGAGGGTTAGGTTCAGGGTGAGGTTTAGGGTTAGGGTTAGGATTTGGGTTAGGGTTCGGGTGAGGTTTATCGTTAGAGTTAGGGGGAGGGTTAGGGTGAGGTTTAGGGTAATGGTTAGTGTTAGGGTTAGGGTGTGGGTGAGGGTTAGGCTGAGGTTTAGGGATAGGGTTAGGTTTAGGATTAGGCTTAGGGTGAGCATAAGTATGATTGTAAGGGTTAGGCTTAGGCTTAGGCTTATGGTTAGTCTGAGCGTGAGGGTGGGGGTGAGGATTAGGGTAAGGGTGATGATTAAGGCTAGATTTAGTGGTATTGTTAGGGTTAGGGTTCGAGTTACAGTGAAGGTGAGGGTGCGGGTGAGGGTTAGGGTTAGGGTTAGGGTTAGGGTCAGTGTGAGGTTTAGGGTTAGATATAGGTTTAGGGGGAGGGTTACGGTTAGGTTTAGAGTTAGGGACACGGTGAGGGTGAGGTTTAGGTTCAGATATAGGATTTGGGGGAGAGTTAGGGTTAGCTTAGGGTTAGGTTTATAGTTAGGGTGAGGTTTACAGTTAGGGTTAGGGTTAGGGTTAGAGTTACTGTGAGGGTGAGGCTTAGGGTTATGGTTAGGGTTAGGGTGAGGTTTAGGGTTAGGGTGAGGGTTAGAGTTAGAATTACGGTGAGGGTGATGGTGCGGGTGAGTGTGAGGTTTAGGGCTAGAGTTAGGGTTAGGGTGAGGATGAGGGTTAGGGTTAGGGTTAGTGTTAGATTTAGGGTTATGGTGAGGGTTAGGGTGAGGGTGAGGGTAAGGCTTAGTGTTAGAATTAGGATTAGGGTAAGGGTTAGGGTGAGTGTGAGGGTTAGGTTTAGGGTTAGGCTTAGGGTTAGGCTGAGTATGAAGTTGAGGGTGAGGGTTAGGGTTAGGGTTACAGTTGGGGTTTGGTTGAGGGTGAGGTTTAGGGGTGGGGTTAGGGTCAGGGTGAGGGGTAGGGTAAGGGTGAGGGTTAGGGTGGGGGTGACTGCAAGGGTAAAGGTGAGGGTTAGGCTGAGTGTGAGGGTTATGGTAAGGGTGAGGGTTAGGCTGAGTGTGAGGGTTATGGTAAGGGTGAGGGTTAGGTTTAGGGTTAGGGTTAGGGTTAGTATGAGGTTTAGGATGAGAATGAGTGTTAGGGTTAGGGTGAGGTCTAGGGTGAGGGTGAGGGTGAGGGTTAGATTGAGGATTAGTGTTAGGTTTAGTGTGAGGTTTAGGGTGAGGATGAGGTTTAGGGTTAGGTTTAGGGTTACGATTAATGTTAGGGTTAGGCTTAAGGTGAGGGTTAGGGTGAGGGTGAGGTTTAGGGTTAGTGTTAGGATTAGGATTAGGGTTAGTGTTAGGGTGAGTGTGAGGGTTAGGGTTAGGGTTAGGTTTAGGCTTAGTTTTAGGCTGAAAGTGAGGGTGAGTGTGAGGGTTAGGATTAGGGTGAGTGTTAGGGTTAGGGTTAGGGTGAGAGTTAGGGTTCAGGTTAAGTTTAGGGTTAGGTTGAGGGTTAGGGTAAGGGTTACAGTGAGGGTGAGGTTTAGGGTTAGGTTGAGAGTTAGGGTTAGGGTTAGTGTTAAGCTGAGGTTTAGGATGAGGATTAGGGTTAGGATTAGGGTTAGGGTGAGGGCTAGGGTGAGTGTGAGGTTTAGGGTTAGGGGTAGGGTGAGGGTGAAGTTTAGGGTTAGAGTTAGTCTTAGGGTGAGGCTGAGGGTGAGTGTTAGGGTTAGGGTTAGGGTTAGAGTTAGGGTTACAGTGAGGGTTAAGTTGAGAGTGAGGGTAAGGCTTAGTGTTATGGTTAGGATTAGGGTGTTAGGGTGAGTGTGAGGGTTAGGGTTAGTCTTAGGGCTAGGCTCTGTGGGTGATGGTGGGGGTGAGGATTAAGTTTAGGGTGATGGTTAGGGTTAGGGTTAGGGTGAGTGTTAGGGTGAGGGTTAGGGTTAGGATTAGGCTTAGGGTGAGGGCTAGGGTAAGGGTGAGGTTTAGGGTAAGGGTTAGGCTTAGGCTTAGGTTTAGGCTGAGCATGAGGTTGAGGCTGAGTATTAGGCTTAGTGAGGGTGAGGGTGAGGGTTAGGGTTATGGTGAGTTTTAGGGTTAGGGATAGGGTGAGGTTTAGTGCTAGGGTTAGGTTTAGAGTTAGGGTTAGGTTGAGGGTGAGGTTTAGGGGTAGGGTTAGGGTCAGTGTGAGGGGTAGGGTTAGGTTGAGGTTTAGGGTGGGGGTGACGGTAAGGGTAAAGGTGACGGTTAGGCTGAGTTTGAGGGTTATGGTAAGGGTGAGGGTCATGTTTAGGCTGAGGGTTAGGGTTAGGGTTAAGGTGAGTGTGAGGGTTAGTTTGAGGATTAGTTATAGGGTTAGTGTGAGATTTAGGGTGAGGATGAGTGTTAGGGTAGGGTGAGGGCTAAGGTAAAGGTGAGAGTAAGGGGTAGATTGAGGATTAGTGTTAGGGTTAGTGTGAGGTTTAGGGTGAGGTTGAGGTTTAGGGTTATGGTTAGGGTTAGGATTAATGTTAGGGTTAGGCTTAAGGTAAGGGTAGGGTGAGGCTGAGGTTTAGGGCTAGTGCTAGGATTAGGATTAGGGTTAGGGTTAGGGTGAATGTGAGGATTACGGTTAGGGTTAGTGTTAGGCTTAATGTTAGGCTGAAAGTGAGGGTGAGGGTGAGGTTTAGATTGAGGATTAGTGCTAGGTTTAGTGTGAGGTTTAGTGTGAGGATGAGTTTTAGGCTTAGGGTTAGTGTTAGGATTAATGTTAGGGTTAAGTTTAAAGTGAGGGTTAGGGTGACGGTGAGATTTAGGGTTAGTGTTAGGATTAGGATTAGGGGTAGAGTTAGGGTAAGTGTGAGGGTTAGGGTTAGGGTTAGGCTTAGTGTTAGGCTGAAGGTGAGGGTGAGGGTGAGGGTGAGGGTTATGGTGACTTTTAGGGTTAGGGTTAGGGTGAGAGTTAGGGTTCGGGTTAAGTTTAGGGTTAGGGTGAGGGTTAGGATAAGGGTTACAGTGAGGGTGAGGGTTAGGGTTAGGTCGAGGGTTAGGGTTAGGGTTAGTGTTAGGGTGAGGGTTAGGATGAAGGTTAGCGTTAGGATTAGGGTTAGGGTGAGGGCTAGGGTGAGGGTGAGGTTAGGGTTAGGGGTAGTTTGAGGTTTAGGGTTAGGTTTAGGGTTAGGATTAGGGTGAGGCTGAGGTTTGGGGTTAGATTTAGGGTTAGGGTGAGACTGAGGGTGAGGGTTAGGGTTAGGGTTAATCTTAGAGTTAGCGTTACGGTGAGGGTTAGGGTGAGGGTGAGGGTAAGGCTTAGTGTTAGATTAGGATTACGGAAAGGGTTAGCGTTAGTGTGAGTGTTAGGATACAGGTTAGGGTTAGGCTTAGGGTTAGGCTTAGGGTGAGGGTGAGGGTGATGTTTAGGGTTAGAGTGAGAGTTAGATGTAAGGTTAGGGTATGAGTTAGGGTTCGGGTTAAGTTTATGGTTAGGGTGAAGGTTAGGGTTAGGGTTACAGTGAGGGTGAGGGTTAGGGTTAGGTTGAGGGTTTGGGTTGGGCTTAGGATTAGGGTGAGTGTTAGGGTTAGGGTTAGGGTGAGGGTTAGGATGAGGATTAGGGTTTGGATTAGGGTTAAGGTGAGGGCTAGGGTGAGGGTGAGAGTTAGGGTTAGGGTTAGGGTGAGGTTTAGGGTTAGAGTTAGCGTGATGTTTAGGGTGAGGGTGAGGGTTAGGGTTAGGGTGAGGGTTAGGGTTAGGGTGAGGGTTAGGGTTAGGATTAGGGTTACGGTGAGGGTGAAGTTTATTGTTAGGGTTAGGGTTAGGATTATGATTACAGTGTGGGTGAGGGTTAGGGTTAGGGTTAGGGCGAGGTTTAGTGTTAGAGTTAGGGTTAGGGTGAGGGTGAGGTTTAAGTTTAGATTTAGGGTAAGGGTGAGGCTGAGGTTGGGTGTTGGGTTTAGGGTTAGTGTTAGAGTTAGGTTTAGAGTGAGGGTTAGGGTGGGGGTGAGGGTGAGGGTTAGGCTTAATTTTAGGATTAGGGTTAGGGTAAGTGTTAGGGTGAGTTGAGGGTTAGGGTTAGGCTTAGGCTTAGGCTTAGGGTTAGGCTGAGAGTTATGGTGAGGGTGAGGGTTAGGGTTAAGTTGAGGGTTAGGGTTAGGGTTAGGGTGAGTGTTAGGTTTCGCTTAAGTTTAGGGTTAGGGTTAGGGTTAGGGTAAGGGTGAGGGCTAGGGTGAGGGTGAGGTTCAGGGTTAGTGTTAGGGTAAAGTTTAGGGTTAGGGTTAGGGTTTGGGTTAGGGATTAGGATGAGGGTTAGGGTTAAGATTATGGTTACGGTGAGGGTGAATGTTAGGATTAGGGTTAGGGTTAGGGTTATGTTCAGGGTTAGGATTAGTGTTATTGTTAGGGTTAGAGTTAGAGTTATGGTGAGGATGAGGGTGAGGGTGAGGGTGAGCGTTAGGGTTAGCTTTAGGGTGAGGTTTAGGGTTAGGGTTAGCATTAGAGTTAGGGTGAGGGTTAAGTTTAGGGTTAGATTTAGGGTTAGTTGGAGGGTTAGGTCGAGCGTTAATGTTAGGGTTAGTGTCAGGGTTAAGGTTAAGGTGAGGTTTAGGTTGATGTTTAGGGTTAGGTTTAGGGTTAGGATTAGAGTTAGGGTGAGGGTGAGTGTGAGGTTTAGGGTTAAGGTTAGGCTTAGGCTTAGGTTTAGGCTGAGGGTGAGGGTGGGGGTGAGGATTAGGGTTAGGGTGATGGTTAGGGTTAGGGTTAGGGTGAGGGTTAGGATGAGGGTTAAGGTGGTGGTGAGGATTAGGGTTAGGTTGATGGTTAGGTTTAGGGTTAGGGTGAGGGTTAGGATGAGGTTTAGGGTTAGGATTAGGGTTAGGGTGAGGGCTAGCGTGAGGGTGAGGGTTAGGGAAAGGTTTAGGCTTAGGCTTAGGCTTAGGTTGAGCATGAGGTTGAGGGTGAGGGTTAGGGTTAGGGATAGGGTGAGGTTTAGTGTTAGGGGTAGGGTTAGAGTTAGGGTTAGGGTGAGGGTGAGGTTTAGGGGTTGGGTTAGGGTCAGGGTAAGGTGTAGGGTTAGGGTGAGAGTAAGTGTGGGGGTGACGGTAAGGGTAAAGGTGAGGTTTAGGCTGAGGGTGAGGGTTATGATAAGGGTGAGGGTTTGTTTAAGGGTGAGGGTTAGTGTTAGGTTTAGGATGAGGGTGAAGGTTAGATTGAGGATTAGTGTTAGGGTTATTGTGAGGTTTAGGGTGAGGATGAGGGTTAGGGTTAGGGTGAGGGCTAGGTTGAGATTGAGGGTGAGGGTTAGATGGAGGATTAGTGTTAGAGTTAGTGTGAGGTTTAGGGTGAGGTTAAGATTTAGGTTTAGGTTTAGGGTTAGGTTTAATGTTAGGGTTAGGCGTTAGGTGAGGGTTAAGGTAAGCGTGAGGTTTAGGGTTAGTGTTAGGACTAGGATTAGAGTTAGGGTTAGGGTGAGTGTGAGGGTTAGGGTTAGGATTAGGCTTAGTGTTAGGCTGAAGGTGAGGGTGAGGTTGAGGTTTATGGTTTGGGTGAGTGTTAGGGTTAGGGTTAGGGTGATAGTTAGGGTTCAGGTTAAGTTTAGGGTTAGGGTGATGGTTAGGGTAAGGGTTACAGTGAGGGTGAGGGTTAGGGTTAGTTTGAGGGTTAGGGTTAGCGTTAGTGTTAGTCTTAAGGTGAGGGTGAGGGTGATGGTTAGTGTTAGTGTTAGGGTGAGGGTTAGGATGAGGTTTAGGGTTAGGATTAGGGTTAGGGTGAGGGCTAGGTTGAGGGTGAGGTTTAGGGTTAGGGTTAGGGTGAGGTTTTTGGTTAGGTTTATGGTTAGGGTTAGGGTGAGGTTGAGGTTTAGGGTTAGAGTTAGGGTTAGAGTGAGGCTGAGGGTTAGGGTGATGGTTAGGGTTAGTGTTAGAGAGGGTTACAGTGAGGATTAGTGTGAGGGTGAGGGGAAGGTTTTGTGTTAGGATTAGGATTAGGGTGTTGGGGTGAGTGTGAGGTTTAGGGTTAGGATTAGGTTTAGGCTTAGGTTTACGCTTAGGGTGAGGGTGAGGGTGAGGGTTAGGGTTAGGGTGAGAGTTAGGAGTAGGTTTAGGGTGAGAGTTTTGGTTCAGGTTAAGTTTAGGGTTAGGGTGAAGGTTAGGTTTAGGGTTACAGTGAGGGTTAGGGTTAGGCTTAGGATTAGGATGAGGGTTAGGGTTAGTGTTAGGGTCAGGGTTAGGGTTAGGATTAGGGTTCGGGTGAGGGCTAGGTTGAGGGTGAGGGTTGGGATTAGTGTTTTGGTGAGGTTTAGGGTTAGGGTTAGGGTGAGGGTTAGGACATGGGTTAGGGTTACAGTGAGCATGAGTGTTAGGGTTAGGGTGAGGTTTAGGGTTAGTATTTGGGTTAGGGTGAGGGTGAGTTTTAGGATTATATTTAGGGTTAAGGGGAGGATTAGGTCAAGTATTAGGGTTAGGGTTAGTATTAGGGTTAAGGTTAGGGTGAGGGTTAGGTTGAGGTTTAGGTTTAGGGTTAGGGTTAGGATTAGGATAAGTGATAGGGTATGTGAGGGTTAGGGTTAGGCTTAGGCTTAGGCTTAGGGTTACGCTGAGGGTGAGGGTGGGTGTGAGTGTTAGGGTTAGCATGATGGTTAGCTTTAGCGTTAGGGTGAGTTTTATAATAAGGGATAGGGTTAGGATTATTTTTAGGGGGAGGGCTAAGATGAGGGTGAGGGTAAGGATAAGGGTTAGGCTTAGGCTTAGGTTTTGGCTGAGCATGAGGTTGAGGGTGAGGGTTAGGGTTAGGGTGATGGTTAGGTTTACGGTTAGGGTGAGGGTTAGGATGAGGTTTAGGGTTAGGGTGAGGATGATGGTAAGGGTAAAGCTGAGGTTTAGGCTGAGGGTGAGGATTAAGATAAAGGTGAGGGTTAGCATTAGATTTAGGATTAGGGTTAGGGTTAGGGTGAGGTTTTGATTGAACATAAGAGTTAGGTTTAGGGTTAGTGTGAGGTTTAGGGTGAGGATGAGGGTTAGGGTTAGGATGAGGGTGAGGGTTAGAATTAGGGATAGGGTGAGGGCTAGGGTGAGGGTGAGGGTTAGAGATAGGGTTAGGTTTAGGGTGAAGTTTAGGATTAGGGTGAGGGTTAGGGTTAGGGTTGGGTTAGGGTTAGTGTTAGGTGAGGGTAAGTGTTAGGGTGAGGGTTAATGTTAGGGTGAGGGTTATGGTTAGGGTGAGATTTAGAGTTAGGTTTAGGTTTATTGTTAGGGTTAGTGTTAGGGTTACGTTTGCGGTGAGGGTGAGGGTGAGGGTTACGCTTAGGGTTAAGGTGAGGTTTAGTGTTTGGTTTAACGTTAGAGTTAGGATTAGGGTGAGGGTGAGGTTTAGGGGTAGAGTTAGGGCTAGGGTGAATGTTAGGGTTAGGGTGAGTTTTAGCGTGGGGGTGATGGTAAGGGTAAAGTTGAGGGTTAGGCTGAGGGTGAGGGTTACGTTAAGAGTGAGGGTTAGGGTTAGGGTGAGGGTTAGGTTTAGGGTCAGGTTGAGGGTGAGGGTTAGATTGAGGACTAGTGTTAGGGTTAGTGTGAGGTTTAGGGTGAGGATGAGGATTAGGTTTAGGGTGAGGGCTAGGGTGAGGGTGAGGGATAGGGTTAGTGTTAGGGTAAGGTTTAGGGTTAGGGTGATGGTTAGGGTTAGTGTGAGCATTAGTGTTACGTTAGGGTTAGTGTTAGGGTGAGGGTAAATGTTAGGGTGAGGGTGAGGGTAATGGTTGAGGTGAGGTTTAGGGTTAGGGTTATTGTTAGGGTAAGGGTTAGGGTTACTGTTATAGTGAGGGTTAGGGTTAGGTTTAGGATGAGGTTTAGGTTTAGGGTTAGGGTTAGAGTTAGGGTTAGGGTGAGGGTGAGGTTTAGGGTTAGAGTTAGGGATAGTGTTAGGGTTAGGAATAGGATGAGGGTTAGGGTTAGGCTTAGGCTTAGGCTTAGGCTGAGGCCGAGCATGAGGGTGAGGGTTAGGGTTAGGTTTAGGGTGAGGGTTAGGGTTAGGGTTAGGGTGAGGTTTAGGATGAGGTTTAGGGTTAGGATTAGGTTTAGGGTGAGGACTAGGGTGATGGTTAGGGTGAGGTTTAGGGATAGGTTTAGGTTTAGAATTTGGGTTAGGGTGAGGGTGAGTGTGAGTGTTAGGGTTAGGGTTAGGGTGAGGCTTAGGTTTAGGGTGAGGGTTATTGTTAGGGTTTGGATTAGGGTTAGGGTGAGGCTGAGGATTAGGGTTAGGTTTAGGTTTAGGTTTAGTGTTTAAATTAGGTTTAGGATTAGTGTTAGTGTTAATGTTATGGTTAGGGTTACCTTGAGGGTTAGGTTTAGGGTTAGGGTTAGGGTTACGCTAAGGATGAGGTGGGAGTGAGGATTAGGGTTAGGGTTAGGGTTAGGGTTATTGTTAGTGTTATGGTTAGTGTTAAGTTTGGGGTGAGGGTGAGGCTGAGGGTGAGGGTTATGGTTAGGTTTAGGATTAGGGTTAGGTTTAGTGTTATTGTTAGTGTTAGGGTTAGAGTTACAGTGAGGTTGAGATTGAGGGTCAGGGTTAGGTTTAGGGTGAAGTTTAGGATTATAGTTAGGGTTAGGGTTAGGATGAGGGTGAGGGTGTGGTTTAGGGTTAGAGTTAGTTTAGGGTGAGGGTTAGGTTGAGGGTTAGGTTGAGGTTTAGGGATAGGTTTAGGGTTAGGATTAGAGTTACGGTGAGCAGGAGTATGAGGGTTAGGGTGAGGCTTAGGCTTAGGATTAGGCTGAGGGTGAGGGCGGGGGTGAGGATTAGGGTGAGGGTGATGGTTAGAGTTAGGGTTAGTGTTATTGTTAGGGTTAAGGTTCGAGTTACAGTGAAGGTGTGAGTGCTGGTGTGGGTTAGTTTTAGGGTTAGTGTTAGGCTTAGTGTTAGGCTGAGCATAAAGTTGAGGGTGAGGATCATTGTTAGGGATAGGGTGAGGTTTAGTGTTATGGTTAGGGTTAGAGTTAGGGTTAGGTTGAGGGTGAGGTTTAAGGGTAGGCTTAGGTTCAGGGTGAGGGTTAGGGTTAGGGTTAGGGTGAGGGTTAGATTGAGGATTAGTGTTAGGGTTAGTGTGAGGTTTAGGGTGAGGATGAGGTTTAGGGTTAGGGTTAGGTTTAGGATTAATGTTAGGGTTAGGTTTAAGGTGAGGGTTAGGGTGAGGGGGAGGTTTAGGGTTAGAGTTATGGTTAGGATTAGGGTGAGTGTGAGGGTTAGATTTAGGGTTAGGGTGAGGGTTAGTGTTAGGCTGAAGGTGAGGGTGAGGGTTAGGGTAAGGGTGAGTGTTAGGGTTAGGTTTAGGGTGAGGGTTAGTGTTCGGGTTAAGTTCAGTGTGAGGATGAGGGTTAGGGTTAGGTTGAGGGTTAGGGTGAGGTTTAGGGTTAGGATTAGGGTGAGGTTTAGGGTTAGGTTTAGGGTTAGGGTTAGCGTTAAGGTGAGGGTTCGATTGAGGTTTAGGTTTCTGGTTAGGGTTTGTGTTATGTTTAGTGTGAAGATGAAGGTTAGGGTTAGGTTGAGGATGAGGGTTAGAATTAGGGTTAGGGTGAGGGCTAGGGTGAGGTTTAGGATTAGGGTGAGGCTGGGGGTGAGGATTAGGGTTAAGGTTAGGGTTATTGTTAGGGTGAGGGTGAGTTTTAGGGTTAGAGTTAGGTTTGGGGGGAGGGTTAGGGTGAGGTTTAAGGTTATGGTTAGTGTCAGTGTTAGGGTCAGGGTGAGGGTTAGTTTGACGTTTAGGGATAGGTTTAGGGTTAGGATTAGAGTTAGAGTGAGCATGAGTATGAGGGTTAGGGTGAGACTTAGGCTTAGGGTTAGGCTGAGGGTGATGGTGGTTGTGAGGACTAGGGTTAAGGTGATGGTTAGGTTTAGGGTTAGTGTTATTGTTAGGGTTAGGGTGTGAGTTTCGGTGAGGGTGAGGGTTCGGGTGAGAGTTAGTTTTAGGGTTAGGGTGGGGTTTAGGGTTAGGGTTAGGTTTAGGGTGAGGGTGAGGTTTAGTGTTAGATATAGGGTTAGGGGTAGGGTTAGGGTGAGGGTAAGGGTTAGGGTTAGTGTTAGGGTGAGGGTGAGGTTTAGGGTTAGACTTAGGGTTAAAGTGAGGCTTAGGGTGAGGTTTAGGATTAGGGTTAGGATTAGGATTACTGTAAGGATTAGGTTCAGTGTGAGTGTTAGGGTTTTGGTTAGGGTTAGGCTTAGGGATACACTGAGGGTGAGGGTGAGTGTTAGGGTTAGGGTGAGGGTTAGGTTTAGGGTTAGGGTGAGAGTTAGGGTTCAGGTTAAGTTTTGGGTTAGGGTGAAGGTTAGGGTTACATTGAGGGTGAGGTTTAGGGTTAGGTTGTTGGTTAGGGTTAGGGTTAGGATGAGGTTTAGGTTTAGGGTTAGTGTGAGGCTTAGGATGAGTATTAGGGTTAGGATTAGGGTTAGGGTGAGGGCTAGGGTGAGTGTTAGGGTTACATTAAGGGTGAGAGTTAGGGTTAGGGTGAGGGTTAGTGTTAGGATTAGGGTTAGGGTGAGGGTGAGGGTTCAGATTAGGGTTAGGGTTAAGGTTATTGTTAGAGTTAGGGTTAGGGTTACGGTGAGGGTGAAGGTGAGGGTTAGGGTTACGGTTATGTTGAGGTTTAGGGTTAGAGTTAGTGTTAGGGTGAGGGTGAGGTTTAGGGTTAGAGCTAGGTTTAGGGTGAGGGTTAGGTTTAGGTTTAGTGTTAGGGTTAGTGTTAGGGTTAGGTTTAGAGTGAGTGTTAGGGGAAGGGTATGGGTTAGGGTCAGGGTTACGGATAGGATTATTGTTAGGGTGAGGGTGAGTGTGTGTTTTAGGGTTTGGTTTAGGGTTAGGCTTAGGGTGAGGCTGAGGGTGAGGTTGAGGGTGAGGGTTAGGGTTAGGGTGAGGGTTAGGGTTAGGTTTAGTGGCAGGGTTAGAATGAGTGTCAGGTTTAGGATTAGGGTTAAGGTAAGGGCTAGGGTGAGGATGAGGTTTAGGGTTAGGTTTAGGCTTTGGTTTAGCTTTAAGGTTAGGGTGAGGGATAGGTTGAGGTTGAGGTTTAGGGTTAGAGTTAGGGTTAGGGTGAGGCTGAGGGTGAGGGTTAGGTTTAGGGTTTGAGTTAGGGTTAGAGTCAGGGTTAGGGTGAGGGTTAGGGTCAGGGTTAGGTTGAGGGTGAGGGTTAGGTTATGGTTAGGATTACGTTTAGTGTTAGGGTGAGTGTGAGGGTTAGGTTTAAGTTTAGGTTTAGGCTTAAGGTTAGGCTGAGGGTGAGGGTGTGGTTTAGGGTTAGGGTGAGGGTTAGGGTTAGGGTTATGGGGATGTTTAGGATGAGGTTTAGGGTTAGGATTAGGGTTAGGGTGAGGGTGAGGTTTAGGGTTAGATTTATGGTAAGGTTGAGGCTGAAGTTCAGGGTTAGTGTTAGGGTTACTGTTACAGTTAGAATTAGGGTGAGGGTTAGGGTGAGGGTGAGGGTTAGGCCTAGATTTCGGATTATGATTAGGGTAAGGTAAGGGTGAGTGTAAATGTTAGGTTTAGGGTTAGGCTTAGGCTTAGGGTTAGGCTGAGAGTGAGAGTCAGGGTGAGGGTTAGGGTTAGGGTTAGGGTTAGGTTTAGGTTTAGGGTGAGGGTTAAGGATCGGTTAAATTTAGGGTTAGGGTGAGGATTAGCATTAGGGTGAGGGCTAGGGTGTGGGTGAGGGTTACGTTTAGTGTTACGGTAAGGTTTAGGGTTAGTATTAGGGTTAGCGTGAGTGTTGGGATGGGGGTTAGTGTTACGGTGAGGGTGAGGGTTAGGGTTAGGGTGACGGTTAGGGTTAGAATTAGGGTTATGGTGAGGGTGAGTGTTATTGTTAGGGTTAGGGTTAGGGTTGGGGTTACGGTGAGATTGAGGTTTAGGGATAGGGTAAGGGTGAGGTTTAGTGTTAGGGTTAGGGTTAGAGTTAGGTATAGGGTGAGGGTGAGGTTTAGGCTTAGAGTTAGGGTAAGGGTGAGGCTGAGGTTGAGGGTTAGAGTTAGGGTAAGGGTGAGGCTGAGGTTGAGGGTTAGGTTTAGGCTTAGGGATAGGTTTAGGATTAGGGTAAGGGTTAGGGTGAGTGTGAGGTTTAGGTTTAGGTTTAGGTTTAGGGTTAGGCTTAGGCTTAGGGTTAGGCTGAGAGTCAGGGTGAGGGTGAAGGTTAGGGTTAGGTTGAGGGTTAATGTTAGGGTTAGGGTGAGAGTGAGGGTTCTGTTAAAGTTAGGGTTAGGGTGAGGGATAAGGTAAGGATTAGTGTTAGGGTGAGGGCTAGCGTGGGGGTGAGGATTAGGGTTAGTGTTAGGGTAATGTTTAGGGTTAGGGGTAGGTTTTGCATTAGGGTTAGGATGAGGGTTAGGGTTAAGATTATGGTTAGGGTGAAGGTGATTGTTAGGATTAGGGTTAGGGTTAGGGTTAGGTTTAGGGTTAGGATTCGTGTTATTGTTAGAGTTAGGGTTAGAGTAATGGTGAGTGTGAGGGTGAGGGTGAGGGTGAGGTTTAGGGTTAGGTTTAGGGTTAGTTTTATGTTTAGCGTTAGGGTGAGGTGAGGTTTAGGGTTAGATTTAGGGTTAGTTGGAGCATTAGGTCGAGCGTTAATGTTCGGGTTAGTGTTAGGGTTAAGGTTATGGTGAGGGTTAGGTTGAGGTTTAGGGATAGGGTTAGGTTTAGGGTTAGGATTAGGGTTAGGCTGAGGGTCAGTGTGAGGTTTAGGGTTAGGTTTAGGCTTAGGCATTGTGTTAGGCTGAGGGTGAGGGTGGGGGTGAGTATTAGGGTTAGGGTGATGGTTAGGGTTAGGGTTAGGGTGAGTGTTAGGATGAGGGGTTGGGTTAGCATTAGGGTTAGGTTGAGGGCTAGGTTGAGGGTGAGGGTTAGGTTAATGGTTAGGCTTAGGCTTAGGGTTAGGGTGAGCATGAGGTTGAGGGTGAGGGTTAGGTTTAGGGATAGCATGAGGTTTAGTGTTAGGGTTAGGGTTAGAGTTAGGGTTAGTGTGAGGTTGAGGTTTAGGTGTAGGGTTAGGGTCAGGATGAGGGGTAGGGTTAGGGTGAGGGTTAAGGTGGGGTGACGGTAAGTGTAAAGGTGAGGGTTAGGCTGAGGATGAGGGTTATGGTAAGGGTGAGGGTTAGGTTTAGGGTGATGGTTAGGGTTAGGGTGAGGGTGAGGGTGAGGGTTAGATTGAGGATTAGTGTTAGGTTTAGGGTGAGGATGAGTGTTAGGGTTAGGGTGAGGGCTAGGGTGAAGGTGAGGGTGAGGGTTAGATTGAGGATTAGTGTGAGGGTTAGTGTGAGGTTTTGGGTGAGGATGAGGTTTAGGGTTAGGGTTAGGTTTAGGATTAATGTTAGGGTTAGGCTTAAGGTGAGGGTTAAGATGAGGGTGAGGTTTAGGGTTAGTGTTAGGATTAGGATTAGCATTAGGGTTAGGGTGAGTGTGAGGGTTAGGCATAGGGTTAGGGTTAGGCTTAGTGTTAGGCTGAAGGTGAGGGTAAGTTTGAAGGTTAGGGTTAGGGGGAGGGTTAGGTATAGGATTAGGGTGAGTGTTTGGTTTCGGTTTAAGTTTAGGGTTAGGGTGAGGGTGAGGGTAAGGGTTAAATTGAGGGTGAGGGTTAGGGTTAGGTTGAGGGTTAGGTTTAGGGTTAGGGTTAGGGTGAGGTTGAGGGTGTGGGTCAGGGTTAGTGTTAGGGTGAGGGTTAGGATGAGGGTTAGGGTTAGGATTAGGTTTAGGGTGAGGGTTAGTGTGAGGATGAGGTTTAGGTTTAGGGTTAGGGTGAGGTTTTGGGTTAGGTTTAGGGTTAGGGTTAGGGTGAGGGTGAGGTTTAGGCTTAGACTTAGGGTTAAGGTGAGGCTGAGGGTGAAGTTTAGGATTAGGGTTAGGATTAGGGTTTGGGTAAGCATTAGGGTGCGTGTGAGGGTTAAGGATAGGGTTAGGATTAGGCTAAGCATTACACTGAGGGTGAGGGAGAGGGTGAGCTTTAGGGTTAGGCTGAGGGTTAGGGCTAGCTTTAGGGTTAGAGTTAGGGTTAAGGTTAAGTTTAGGGTTAGTGTGAGGGTTAGGGTGAGGGTTAGGATGAGGATTAGAGTTAAGATTAGGGTTAGGTTGAGGGCTAGGGTGAGGGTGAGATTTAGGGTTAGTGTTAGGGTGAGGTTTAGGTTTAGGTTTAGGGTTAGAGTGATGGTTAGGGTGAGGGTTAGGGTTACAGTAAGGGTGAGGTTTAGGGTGAGGGTGAGGGTTAGGATTAGGGGTAGGGTTAGGGTTATTGTTAGGGTTACCGTGAGGGCTAGGGTTAACGTTAGGGTTAGGCTTAGGCTTAGGCTGATGGTGAGGTTGGGGGTGGGGGTGAGGATTAGGATTAGGGTTAGGGTTAGGGTTATTGTGAGTGTTATGGTTAGGGATAAGTTTGCGGTGAGGGTGAGGCTGAAGGTGAGTGTTATGGTTATGGTTAGTGTTAGGGTTAGTGTTATTGTTAGGGTTAGGGTTATAGTTACGGTGAGATTGAGGGTGAGGGTGAGGGTTAGGTTTAGGGTGAGGTTTAGGGTTTGGGTTAGGGTTAGATTTAGTGTTAATGTGAGGGTAAAGTTTAGGGTTAGAATTAAGCTTAGGGTGAGGGTTAGGGTTAGTGTTAGGGTTAGCTTTAGAGTGAGAGTTAGGGGGAGGGTTTGGGTTAGGGTTAGGGTTAGGGATAGGATTAGGGATAGGTCGAGGGTGAGTGTGTGTGTTAAGGTTAGGTTTAGGTTTAGGTTTAAGGATATGCTGAGGTTGATGTTGAGGGTGAGGGTTAGGGTTAAGTTGAGTGTTAGGGTTAGGGTTAGGGGGAGGGTTAGGATGAGGGTTAGGGTTAGGATTAGGGTTAAGGTAAGGGCTAGGGTGAGGGTGAGGTTTAGGGTTAGGTTTCGGTTGAGGTTTAGGGTTAGGGTTAGGGTTAGGGTTAGGGTGAGGGTGTATTTTAGGGTTAAAGTTAGGGTTAGGGTGAGGCTGAGGGTGAGGGTTAGGTTTAGGGTTAGTGTTAGGGTTAGAGTTAGGGTTAGTTGAGGGTTAGAGTGAGGGTGAGCATTAGGGTTGGGGTTAGGATTAAGATTAGGTTTAGGGTTAGGGTGAGTCTGAGGGTTAGGGTTAGGTTTAGGGTTAGGATTAAGTTTAGGCTGAGAGTGAGGGTTAGGTTGAGGGTTAGAGTTAGGGTGAGAGTTAGGTTTAGGGTTATGTGGAGGTTTAGGATGAATGTTAGGGTTAAGATTAATGTTAGGGTGAGGGCTAGGGTGAGGGTGAGGTTTAGTGTTAGGTATATGGTGAGGTTGAAGGTTAGGGTTAGGGTTAGGTTTAGGGTGAGGATGAGGTTTAGGGTTAGAGTTAGGGTAAGGTTGAGGCTGAGGGTGAGGGTTAGATTTAGGGTTAGTGTTAGAGTTAGGGTTAAGGTGAGGGTTAGGATGAGGGTGAGGGTTAGGCTTAGGGTTAGGATTAAGATTAGGGTAAGTGTTAGGGTGAGTGTGAGGGTTAGAGTTAGGGTTAGGCTTAGGCTTAGAGTTAGGCTGAGAGTGAGGGTGAGTGTGAGAGTAAGGGTTAGGGTGAAGGTTAGGGTTAGGTTTAGGGTGAGAGTTAGGGTTCGATTAATTTTAGGGTTAGGTTGAGGGTTAGGGTTAGGATTAGTATTAGGGTGAGTGCTAGGGTGAGGGTGAGGGTTAGGGTTAGGGTTAGGGTTAGGGTGAGGTTTAGAGTTAGGATTAGGGTTTGGGTTAGGGTTAGGATGAGGGTTAGGGTTATGGTGAGGGTGAGGGTTAGGGTTAGTTAGGGTTAGTGTTAGAGTTAGGGTTAGGGTGAGGTTTAGGGTGTGGGTGAGGGTTAGCCTTAGTGAAAGCATTAGGAATAGGGTAAGGGTTAGGGTGTGTGTGAGGGTTAGGTTTAGGATGACGTTTAGGTTCAGGGTTTGGTTTAGAGTTAGGTTTAGCGTGAGGGTGAGGTTTAGGGTTAGAGTTAGGTTTAGGGTTAGGGTTAGGGTTTGGCTTAGGGTTAGGCTGAGGGTCGAGGTGAGGATTAGAGTTACTGTTACAGTTAGGGTTATTGTTAGTGTTATTGTTAGAGTTAAGTTTGCGGTGAGGGTGAGGCTGAGGGTGAGGGTTATGTTTAGGGTTAGGGTTAGGGTTAGGGTTAGTGTTATTGTTAGGTTTAGAGTTAGAGTTACTTTGAGGTTTTGGGTGAGGGTGAGGGTTAGGGTTAGGGTAAGGTTTAGGGTTCAGGTTAGGGTTAGGGTGAGGGTGAGGTTTAGGGTTAGAGTTAGGGTTAGGGGGAAGGTTAGGGTGAGTTTCAGGGTTAGGGTTAGTGTTAGGTTTAGGGTGAGGGTGAGGTTTAGGTTGAGGTTTAGGGATAGGGTTACGTTTAGGATTAGGGTTAGGGTGAGGGTGAGTGTGAGGGTTAGGGTGAGGTTTAGGTTTAGGTTTAGGTTTGGGCTGAGGGTGAGTGTGAGGTTGAGGTTTAGGGTTAGGGTGAGGGCTAGTGTTAGGGTTATGGGGAGGGTTTGGATGATTGTTAGGGTTAGGATTAGGGTTAGGATCAGGACTAGGGTGAAGGTAAGTTTTAGGGTTAGGGTTAGGGTGAGGTTTAGCGTTAGGTTTAGGGTTAGGGTTAGGGTGAGGTTGAGGTTTAGGGTTAGGGTGAGGCTGCGGGTGATGGTTAGGGTTAGGGTTAGTGTTAGAGTTAGGGTTAGGGTGAGGTTTAGGTGTAGAGTTAGGGTTAGGGTGAGGGTTAGGGTGAGGTTTAGGGTTAGAGTGAAGGTTAGGTTTAGGGGTAGGGTGAGGGTGAGGGTTAGATTGAGGATTAGTTTTACGGTTATTGTGAGGTTTAGGGTGAGTATGAGGGTTAGGTTTAGGGTGAGGGTTAGGTTGTGGGTGAGAGTTAGGGTTAGGGTTAGGGTGAGGATAAGGTTTAGAGTGATGGTTAGGGATAGTGTGAGGTTTAGTCTTAGGGTTAGAGTTAGTGTTAGGGTGAGGTTAAGTGTTAGGTTGAGGGTTAGGGTTAGGGTGAGGCTTATGGTAACTGTGAGGAATAGGGCTAGATTTAGGGTTACTGTTAGGGTTAGGGCTACGGTTACGGTGAGGGTGAGGGTGAGGCTTATGTTTAGGTTTAGGATGTGGTTTAGGTTTAGGGTTAGGGTTAGATTCAGGTTTCTGGTGTTGGCTAGGTTGAGGCTTAGGGTGAGGGTTAGGGTTAGGGATAGGTTTAGGTTTAGTATTAGGTTTAGGGTGAGGGTGAGTGTGAGGGTTAGGGTTATGCTTAGGGTTAGGCTGGGGGTTAGGGTTAGGGTTTGGGCTAGGGTAAGGGTGAGGCTGAGGATTAGGGTTAGGTTTAGGGTTAGGGTGAGGGTTAGGGTGAGGGTGAGGGTTAGGCTTAGGGTTAGGATTAGGATTAGGGTGAGTGTGAGTGTTAGGGTTAAGCTTAGGCTTAGGGTTAAGATGAGGGTGAGGGTGAGGGTGAGGGTTAGGGTTAGGGTGAGGGTAAATGTTAGAGTTAGTGTGAGGGTTAGGATTAGGGTTAGGGTTAGGCTTAGGTTTACACTGATGGAGAGGGTGTGCCTGAGGGTTAGGGTGAGGTTTATGCGTAGAGTTAGGGTTAGGGTGAGGGTTAGGGTTAAGGTGAGGGATAGGTTTAGGGGTAGGGTGAGGGTGAGGGTTAGATTGAGGATTAGTCTTAGGGTTATTGTGAGGTTTAGGGTGAGGATGAGGGTTAGGTTTAGGGTGAGGGTTAGGTTGAGGGTGAGGATTAGGGTTAGGGTTAGTTTGAGGATTACGGTTAGGGTGATGGTTAGGGATAGTGTGAGGGTTAGTGTTAGGGTTAGAGTTAGTGTTAGGGTGAGGGTAAGTGTTAGGGTGAGCGTTAGAGTTAGGGTGAGGGTTATGGTAAGGGTGAGGGTTAGGGCTAGGGTTAGGGTTACTGTTAGGGTTAAGGCTACGGTTATGGTGAGGGTGAGTGTGAGGGTTAGGTTTATGGTTAGGATGAGGTTTAGGTTTAGTGTTAGGTTTAGATTTAGGGTTAGGGTGAGGGCTAGGTTGAGGCTTAGGGTGAGGGTTAGGGTTAGGGTTTGGGTTAGGTTTAGGATTAGGTTTAGGGTGAGGGTGAGTGTGAGGGTTCGTTTTAGGTTTAGGGTTAGGCTTAGGGTTAGTGTGTGGGTTAGGGTTAGGGTGAGGTTGAGGCTGAGGATTAGGGTTAGGTTTAGGGTTAAGGTTAGGTTTAAGGTTAGGGTTACAGTGAGGGTTAGGTTTAGGGTTAGGGTTACGGTTTGGCTTAGGGTTAGGCTGAGTGTGAGGGTGGGGGTGAGGATTAGGGTTAGTGTTAGTGTTAGGGTTATTGTTAGTGTTATGGTTAGGGTTAAGTTTTCGGTGAGGGTGAGGGTTATGGTTAGGATTAGGTTTAGGGTTAGTGTTATTTTTAGGTTTAGAGTTAGAGTTACTTTGAGGTTTTGGGTGATTGTGAGTTTTAGGGTTAGGGTGAGGTTTAGGGTGAGGTTTAGGGTTAGGGTTAGGATTAGGGTGAGGGTGAAGTTTAAGGTTAGAGTTAGGGTTAGGGGGAGGGTTAGGGGGAGGTTCAGGTTTAGGGTTATTGTTAGGTTTAGGGTGAGGCTGAGGTTTAGGTTGAGGTTTAGGGACAGGGTTAGGTTTAGGATTAGGGTTAGGGTGAGGTTGAGTGTGAGGGTTAGGGTGTGGGTTAGGTTTAGGCTTAGGGTTAGGCTGAGGATGAGGGAGACTTTGAGGGTTAGGGATAGGGTGAGGGCTAAGTTTAGGGTTATTGGGAGGGTTTGGATGAGCGTTAGGGTTAGGATTAGGGTTAGTGTGAGGGCTAGCGTGAGGGTGAGTTTTAGGATTAGGCTTAGGGTGAGGTTTGGCGTTAGGTTTAAGGTTAGGGTTAGGGTGAGGTTTAGGTTTAGGGTTAGAGTTAGGGTTAGGGTGAGGCTGAGGGTGAGGGTTAGGGTTAGGGTTAGTGTTAGAGTTAGGGTTAGGGTGTGGGTGAGTGTTAAGCTTAGTGAAAGGATTAGGATTAGGGTAAGGGTTAGGGTGTGTGTGAGGGTTAAGGTTAGGATGAGGTTTAGGTTCACTGTTAGGGTTAGAGTTAGGGTTAGGGAAAGGGTGAGGTTTAGGGTTAGAGTTAAGGTTAGTGTTAGGGTTAGGGTTAGGTTTAGGCTTAGGTTTAGGCTTAGGCGTAGGCTTTGGCTGAGCTTGAGGGAGAAGCTTAGGTTTAAGGTTAGGGTGAGGGTTAGGTTTAGGGTTAGGGTGAGGGTTAGGATAAGGTTTAGGTTTAGGATTAGGGTTAGGGTGAGGGCTAGGTTGAGGCTGACTGTGAGGGTTGGGGTTAGGGATAGGGTTAGGTTTATATTTAGGGTTAGGGTGAGGGTGAGTGTGAGGGTTAGGGTTAGGGTGAGGCTTAGGGTTAGGGTGAGGGTTAGGGTTAGGTTTTGGGTTAGGGTGAGGTTGAGCCTGAGGATTAGGGTTAGGTTTAAGGTTAGGGTTAGGGTTAGTTTTAGAGTTACAGTGAGGGTTATGGTTAGGGTTAGGGTTAGGGTTAGGTTTAGGATTAGGTTTAGGGTTAGGTTTATGGTGAGTGTTAGTGTTAGAGTTACGGTTAGGGTTTGGCTTAGGGTTGGCTGAGGGTGAGGGGGGGTGAGGATTACGGTTAATGTTAGGGTTAGGATTATTGTTAGTATTATGGTTAGAGTTAAGTTTGCGGTGAGGATGAGGCTGAGGGTGAGGGTTATGGTTATGGTTAGGGTTAGTGTTATTGTTAGGTTTAGAGTTAGAGTTACTTTGAGGTTTTGGGTGAGGGTGAGGTTTAGGGTTAGGGATAGGTTTAGGTATAGGATTAGGGGTAGGGAGAGGGTGAGTGTATTGGTTAGGTTTAGGGTTAGGGTCAGGATTAGGTTTAGGGTGAGGGTTAGGGTTAGTGTTTGGGGTAGGGTGAGGATGAGGCTGAGGCTTAGGGTTAGGTTTAGTGTTAGGGTTAGGGTTAGGGTTAGAGTTACAGTGAGGGTTATGGTTAGGGTTAGGGTTAGGTTTAGGGTTAGGCTTAGGGTGAGGGTGGGTGTGTGTATTAGGGTTAGGGTTAGGATTAGGGTTATTGTTTGTGGTATGGTTAGAGTTAAGTTAGTGGTGAGGGTTAGGCTGAGGTTGAGGTTTATGGTTATGGTTAGGGTTGGGGTTAGTGTTATTGTTATGGTTAGGGTTAGAGTTACGGTGAGGTTGAGGATGGGGGTGAGGGTTACGGTTAGGGTGAGGTTTAGGGAGAGGTTTAGCGCTAGGGTTAGGGTTAGGGTGAGGGTCAGTGTGACGTTTAGGGTTAGAGTTAGCGTTAAGGGAAGGGTTAGGATGAGGATTAGGGTTAGAGTTAGTGTTAGGGTTAGGGTGAGGGTGAAGTTTAGGTTGAGGTTTAGGGATAGGGCTAGGTTTAGGATTAGGGTTAGGGTGAGGGTGAGTGTGGGGGTGAGCATTAGGGTTAGGGTGATGGTTGGGTTAAAGTTAGTGTTATTGTTAGGGTTAGGGTTAGAGTTACGGTGAGGGTGAGGGTGCGGGTGAGGGTTAAGTTTAGGGTTATAATGGGGTTTAGTGTTAGGGTTAGGGTTAGCGTGAGGGTGAGGTTTAGGGTTAGATATACGGTTAGGGGGAGGGTAGGGTGAGGGTGAGTGTGATGGTTAGGGTTAGGGTAACGTTTAGGTTTAGGGTTAGGCTGAGGTTTACAGTTAGTGTGAGAGTTAGGATTCGGATTAAGTTTATGTTTAGGGTGAGTGATAGGGTTAGTGTTAGGGGGAGTTTGAGAGTTAGGCTTAGGGTTAGGGTTAGGTTGAGGGTGAAGTTTAGGGTTAGAGTTAGGGTTATGGAGAGGTTAAGGGTTAGGTTTAGTGTTAGGTTTAGGGTGAGGGTGAGGTTTAGGTTGAGGTTTAGGGATAGGGTTAGGTTTAGGTTTAGGGTTACTGTTAGGGTGAATGTGAGGGTTATGGTGAAGGTTAGTGTTAGGCTGAGAGTGAGGTTGAGGGTGAGGGTTAGGTTTAGGTTGAGGGCTAGGTTTAGGGTTATGGGGAGGTTTTGGATGAGCTTTAAAGTTAGGATTAGGTTTAGGGTGAGGGCTAGGTTGAGGGTGAGGTTTAGGGTTAGGTTTAGGGTGAGGGTTAGGATGAGGTTTAGGATTAGGATTAGGGTTAGGATTAGGGCTAGGGTGAGGGTTAGGGTGAGGGTTAGGGTTAGGGTTAGGGTTAGTATTAGGGTTAGGGTGAGGGTGAGTGTGAGGCTTAGGGTGAGGATTAGGCTTAAGGTTAGGGTGAGGGTTAAGTTTAGGGATTGGGCAAGGGTGAGTGTGAGGATGAGGATTAGTGTTAGGTTTAGGGTTAGGGTTAGGGTTAGGTTTAAGTTTAGGTTTAGGATTAGGGTTAGGGTGAGAGTGAGTGTAAGGGTTAGGTTGAGGGTTAGGCTTAGGCTTATGGTTAGGCTGAAGGTGAGGGTGGGGGTGAGGATTAGGGGTAGGGTGATGGTTCGGGTTAGGGTTAGTGTTATTGTTATGGTTAGGTTTAGAGTTACAGTGAGGGTGAGGGTGCGGGTGAGGGTTAGGGTTAGGGGGAGGTTTAGGGTTTGGGTTAGGGTTAGAGTTAGTTTTAGGGTGAGGGTGAGGTTTAGGGTTAAAATTACGGTTCGGGTGAGGGTTAGGTTGAGGTTTAGGGTTAGTGTTAGTGTTAAGATTAGGTTTACGGTGAGAGTTAGGGGGAGGGTTAGGGTTAGGATTAGAGTTAGGGTGAGGGTGAGTGTGTGTGTTAGGGTTAGGTTTAGGGTTAGGCTTAGGGTTAGGCTGAGGGTGAGGGTTAGGATTACGGTGAGGGTTAGGGTTCGGGTTAAGTTTAGGGTTAGAGTGAGGGTTAGGGTAAGGGTTATGGTGAGGGTGAGGGTTAGGTTTAGGTTGACGGTTAGGTTTAGGTTTAGGGTGAGGGTGAGGATGAGTGTTAGGCTTATGGTGAGGGTTAGGATGAGGGTTAGTTTTAGGATTAGGGTTAGGGTGAGGGCTATTGTGAGGGTGAGGTTTAGGGTTAGGGTTAGGGTTAAGGTGAGGATGAGTGTGAGGTTTAGGGTTAGAGTTAGGGTTAGGGTGAGGCTGAGGTTGAAGTTTAGGTTTAGGGTTAGTGTTACATTTATGGTTAGGGTGAGGGTGAGGGTTAGGCTAAGGGTTAGGTTTAGGATTATGGTAAGCGTTAGGGTGAGTCTGAGGGTTAGGGTTAGGCTTAGGTTTAGGCCGAGCGTGAGGGTGAGGTTGAAGTTTAGGCTTAGGGTGAGTTTTAGGATTAGGGTTAGGGTGAGAGTTAGGGTTTGGCTTAAGTTTAGGGTTAGGTGTGGGTTACGGCTAGTCTTACAGTGAGCATGAGAGTTAGGGTTAGGTTGAGGGTTAGGATTAGGGTTAGGGTTATTGTGACGGTTAGGGTTAGAGTTAGGGTGAGGGTTAGGATGAGGATTAGTGTTAGGATTAGGGTTAGGGTGCGGGCTAGTGTGAGGTTGAGGGTTAGGTTTAGTGTTAGGGTGAGGATTAGGGTTAGGGTTAGGTTTAGGGTGAGGGTTAGGATGAGGGTTAGGGTTATGGTGACATGAGGGTTAGGGTTAGGGTTTAGGTTAGGGTTAGAATTAGTGTTAGGGTGAGGGTGAGTGTTAGGATTAGGGTTAGGGTTAGGGTTAGGTTTAGGTTTAGGGTTAGGATTAGTGTTAGTGTTAGTGTTAGAGTTACAGTGAGCTTGAGGGTGAGGTTGAGGGTTAGGTTTGGGGTGAGGTTTAGGGTTATGGTTAGGATTATGGTTATGGTAAGGGCGAGGTTTAGGGTTAGATTTAGGGTTAGGGTGTGGGTTATGTCCAGGGTTAGGATTAGGGTCAGTGTGAGGGTTAAGGTTAGGGTGAGGGTTAGGTTGAGTTTTAGGGTTAGGGTTAAGTTTAGGGTTTGGATTTGGGTTAGGGTGAGGGTGAGTGTGAGGTTAACGGTTAGGTTTAGGCTTAGGCTGAGGGTGAGGGTGGGGATGAGGATTAGGTTTAGGGTGATGGTTAGGATTAGGGTTAGGGTGTTTGATAGGGTGAGGGTGAGGATTAGGGTAAGGCTTAGGATTAGGCTTAGGGTTAGACTGAGTGTGAGGTTTAGTGTGAGTGTTATGGTTAGGGTGATGTTTAGGTTCACGGTTACGGTGAGGGTTAGGATGAGGTTTAGGGTTACAGTGAGGGTTAGGGTGAGGATGACGGTAAGGGTTAAGTTGAGGTTGAGACTGAGAGTGAAGGTTAAGATAAGGGTGAGGGTTAGGGTTAGGTTTAGAGTTAGGGTATGGGTTAGGGTTAGGGTTAGGGTGAGGGTTAGATTGAGGATTAGGGTTAATGTTAGTGTGAGTTTTCGGTGAGGATGAGGGTTAGGGTTAAGGGGAGGGTTAGAATTAGGGTTAGTGTGAGGGCTAGGATGAGGGTGAGGTTTAGGGTTAGGGTTAGGGTTCAGGATTAGGGTGAGGGTTAGGGTTAGTGTGAAGGTTAGTGTTAGGGTTAGGGTTAGTTTTAGGGTGAGGGTAAGTGTTAGGGTGAGGATGAGGCTGAGGGTGAGGGTTATTGTTAGATTTAGGGTTAGGGTTAGGGTTTGGGTAAAGTTTAGTGTTAGTGTTAGTGTTAGAGTTAGGGTGAGGGTGAGTTTTAGGGTAGAGTTAGGATTTGGGGGAGGGTGAGTGTGAGGGTTATGGAGAGGGTTGGGCTTAGGCTTAGGGTTAGGCTGAGGGTAAGGGTGGGTGTGAGGATTAGGGTTAGGGCGATGGTTAGGGTTAGGATTAATGTAATTGTTAGTGTTAGGGTTAGAGTTACGGTGAGGGTGAGGGTGCAGGTGAGGTTTAGGGTTAGGGCTAGGGTGGGGTTTAGAGTTACGGTTAGGGTTAGGGTTAGGATGAGGGTGAGGTTTAGGTTTAGATATAGGGTTAGGGGGATGGTTAGGGTGAGGGTTAGGGTTAGGGTTAGTGTTAGGGCTAGGGTGATGGTGAGGTTTAGGTTGAGGTTTAGGGTTAGGGTTAGGGTTTGGGTTAGTGTGAGGGTTAGTGTCAGGGTTAGGGTTAGTGTTAGGGTGAGGGTAAGTGTTAGGGTGAGGGTTTGGGTTAGGGTAAGTGTTGTGGTTATGGTGAGGGTTAGGGTTATGGTTATTGTTATGGTTAGGGTTAGGGTTACAGTTACAGTGAGGGTGAAGGTGAGGTTTAGGCTTAGGGTTAGGGTGAGTTTTAGGTTTATGTTTAGGGTTAGAGTTAGGGTTAGTGTGAGAGTGAGGTTTACGTTTACAGTTAGGGTTAATGTTAGGGTTAGTGTTAGGGTAAGGGTTAGGGTTAGTGTTAGGCTTAGGCTTAGTTTTAGGCTTAGTCCGAGGATGAGGGTTCGGGTTAGGGTTCGGGTTAGGGTCAGGGTTAGGTTTAGGGTTATGGTGAGGGATAGGATGAGTTTTAGGGTTAGGATTAGGGTTAGGGTTAGGGCTAAGGAGAGGGTTATGGTGAGGGTTAGGTTAAGGGATAAGGTTAGGTTTAGGATTAGGGTTACTGTGAGGGTGAGTAGGAGGGTTAGGGTTAGGGTTAGGATTAGGCTTAGGGTTAGGTTGAGGGTTAGGGTTAGTGTTTGGGTTAGGGTGAGGGTGAGGCTGACGATTAGGGTTAAGTTTAGGGTTAGGGTTAGCTTTAGGTTTAGGGTTAGGTTTAAGGTTAGGGTTGTGGTGAGGGTTAGGGTTAGGGTTAGGTTTAGGCTTAGGGTTAGGCTGAGGGTGAGGGTGGGGGTGAGGATTAGGGTGAGGGTTAGGGTTAGGTTTAGGGTTATTTTTAGTGTTTTGTTTAGGGTTAATTTTGCAGTGAGGGTGAGGCGAAGGCTGACAGTTATGGTTAGGGTTAGGGTGGGGTTTAGGGTTAGGGTTAGTGTTAGGGTTAGGGTGAGTTGAGGGTTAGGTTGAGGTTTAGGGTTAGCGTTAGGATTAGCGTTGGTTTGAGGGTTAGTGTTAGGGTAGGGTTAGTGTTAGGGTTAGGGTAATTGTTAGGGTGAGGGTTTGGGTTAGGGTGAGGGTTAGGGTTAGGGTAAGGGTTAGGGTTAGGGTCAGGGTGAGGGTTAGTTTGAGGATTAAGGTTAGGTTTAGTGTGAGGTTAGGGTGAGGATGAGGGTTAGGGTTAGGGTGAGGGTGCGGGTTAGAATTAAGATTAGGTTGAGGGCTAGGGTTCGGGTTCGGGTTAGGGTTAGTGTTAGGGTTATGGTGAGGTTTAGGATTAGGGTGAGGTTTAGGGTTAGTGTGAGGGTTAGTGTTAGGGTTAGGGTTAGTGTTAGGGTGAGGGTAAGTGTTAGGGTGAGATTTAGGGTTAGAGTGAGAGTGAGAGTAAGGGTTAGGGTTAGGGTTAGGATGAGGTTTAGTGTTAGGTTTAGGTTTAGAGGTAGGGTTAGGGTGAGGGTGAGGTTTAGGGGTAGAGTTAGGGTTAGGATGAAGGTTAGGGTGAGGGTTAGGGTTAGGGTGCGAGTTAGGGTGGGGTTGATGGTAATGGCAAATTTGAGGGTTAGGCTGAGGGTGAGGGTTAGGGTTAGGGTGATGTTGAGGGTTAGATTTAGGATTAGTGTTTGTTTTAGTGTGAGGTTTAGGGTGAGGATGAGGGTTAGGGTTAGGGTGAGGGCTAGGGTGAGGTTGAGGGTTAGGGTTAGTGTTAGGGTGAGGTTTAGGTTTAGGGTGATGGTTAGGGTTAGTGTGAGCATTAGTGTTAGCGTTAGGGTTAGTGTTAGGGTCAGGGTAATTGTTAGGGTGAGGGTTAGGGTTAGGGTTTGGATGAGGTTTAGGTTTAGGGTTAGGGATAGAGTTAGGGTTAGGGTTAGGGTTAGGGTTAGGGTTAGAGTTACGGTAAGGTTGAGGGTGAGGGTGAGGGTTAGGGTTAGGGTGAGGTTTGTGGTTAGGGATAAGGTTAGGGTTAGGGTGAGGGTGAGGTTTAGGTTTAGAGTTAGGGTTAGGGGGAGGGTTAGGGTAAGTTTTAGAGTAAGGGTTAGTGTTAGGGTTAGGGTGAGAGGGAGGGTTAGGCGAGGTTTAGGGATATGGTTAGTTTTAGGATTAGGTTTAGGTTGAGTGTGAGTGTGAGGGTTAAGGTGAAGTTTATGCTTAGGCTTAGGTTTAGACTGAGGGTGAGGGTGAGGATTAGGTTTAGTGTTAGGGTTATTGTTAGGGTTAGGTTTAGGGTTACGGTTACGGTGAAGGTGAGGGTGAGGGTTAGGTTTAGGTTTAGGTTGAGGTTTAGGGTTTTGGTTAGGGTTAGAGTTAGGGTTAGGGTTAGGGTTAGTGTGAGAGTTAGTTGGAGGGTTAGGGTTACGGTTAGTTTTAGGGATACGATTAGGTTTAGGGTGAGCGTGAGGGTGTGTGTTAAGGTTAGGTCTAAGTTTAGGCTTAGGGTTAGGCTGTGGGTGAGGTTTAGGGGGAGATTTAGAATGAGGGTTAGGGTTAGGATTAGGGTTAGGGTAAGGCCTAGGGTGAGGGTGAGATTTAGGGTTAGCGTTAGGGTGAGGTTTTTGGTTATGGTTAGTGTTAGGGTTAGGGTGCGGTTGAGGTTTAATGTTAGAGTTAGGCTTAGGGTGAGGCTGAGGGTGAGGGTTAGGGTTAGGGGGAGGGTTAGGATGAGGGTGAGGGTTAGGTTTAGGGTTATTATTAGGGTAAGGGTTAGGGTTATGATTACGGTGAGGGTGGGGGTGAGGGTTAGGTTTAGGATTAGGGTGAGGGTTAGAATGAGGGTTAGGTATAGGATTAGGTTTAGGGTGAGGGCTAGGGTGAGGGTGAGGTTAGGGTAAGGGTAAAGCTTAGGCTTAGGGTTAGGCTGAACTTAAGGTTGAGAGTGAGGGTTAGGGTTAGGGTGATGGTTAGGTTTATGGTTAGGGTGAGGGTTAGGACGAGGTTTAGGGTCAGAGGGAGGTTTAGGGTGAGGATGATGGTAAGGGTAAAGGTGAAGTTTAGGCAGAGGATGAGGGTTAAGATAAGGGTGAGAATTAGGTTTAGGTTTAGGGTTTGGGTAAGGGTTAGAGTTAGGGTTAGGGTGAGGGTTAGATTGAGGATTAGAGTTAGGCTTAGTGTGAGGTTTAGGGTGAGGATGAGGGTTAGGGTGAGGGTTAGGGTTAGGGTGAGGGTTATGTTTAGGGTGAGGGTTAGGGTTAGGGTTAGATTTAGGGTTAGACTGAGGCTTAGGGTGAGGGTTAGGGTTAGGGGAAAGCTTAGGATGAGGGTAGGGGTTAGGGTTAGTGTTAGGGTTATGATTAAGATGAGGGTGAGGTTGAGGCTTAGGGTTAGGGTTAGGATGAGATTTAGGTTTAGGGTTTGGGTTAGAATTATGGTTAGGGTGAGAGTGAGGTTTAGGGTTACAGTTAGGGTTAGTGGTAGGGTTAGGGTTAGGGTGAGGGTTAGGTTTAGGGTTAGGGTGGGGTTACGGTTAGGGTTAGGGTTAGGGTGAGGGTGAGGTTTAGTGTTAGATTTAGGGTTAGTGTTAGTGTGAGGGTTAGTGTTAGGGTTAGGGTTAAGTGTTAGGATGAGGGTAAGTGTTAGGGTGAGGGTTTGGGTTAGGTGAGGGTTATGGTGAGGGTGAGGGTTAGGATTAGGGTTAGGGTTATTTTTAGGGTTCGGTTTAAGGTTAAGGTTATGGTGAGGGTGAGGGTGAGGATTAGGGTTAGGGTTAGTGTGAGGTTTAGGTTGAGGGTGAGGTTTAGGGTTAGAGTTAGGGTTAGGGTGAGAGTTAGGTTTAGGGTTAGGGTTAGTGTTAGGGTTTGGATTAGAGTGAGAGTTAGGGGGAGGGTTAGGGTTATCGTTAGGGTTAGGATTTGGGTTAGGGTGAGGGTGAGTGTTTGTGTTAGGGTTAGGTTTAGGGTGAGGCTTAATGTTATGCCGAGCGTGAGGTTGAGGCTGAGAGTTAGGGTTAGGGTGAGGGTTAGTTTTAGGGTTACGGGGAGGGTTAGGATGATGGTTAGGGTTAGGATTAGGGTTAGGGTGAGGGCTAGGGTGAGGATATGATTTAGGGTTATGGTTAGGGTGAGGGTTAGGGTTAGGATTAGGGTGATAGTTTTTGGGTTAAGTTTAGTGTTAGGGTGAGGGTTAGGGTAAGGGTTACGATGAGGGTGAGGGTTAGGGTTAGGTTGAGGGTTAGGGTTAGGATTAGGGTTAGGGTGAGGGTTAGGGTGCGGGTTAGGGTTAGGGTGAGGGTTAGGATGAGCGTTAGGGTTAGGATTAGGGTTCGGGTGAGGTCTATGGTGAGGGTGAGGGTTAGGATTAGGGTTAGGGTGAGGTCTAGGGTGAGGGTGAGGGTTAGGGTAAGGGTAAGGGTTAGGCTTAGGCTTAGGGTTAGGCTGAGCATGAGGTTGAGGGTGAGGGTTAGTGTTAAGGTGATGGTTAGGTTTACGGTTAAGGTGAGGGTTAGGATGAGGTTTATGTTTAGGGTGAGGTTTAGGGTGAGGATGATGGTAAGTTTAAAGGTGAGGTTTAGGCCGAGGGTGAGGGTTAAGGTAACGGTGATGTTTAGGGTCAGGGTGAGGTTTAGTGTTAGGGTTAGGGTTAGAGTTAAGGTTATGGTGAGGGTGAGGTTTAGAGGTAGAGTTAGGGTTAGGGTTAGGGTTAGGTTGAGGGTTAGGGTAAGGGTTAGGGTGGGGGTGATGTTAAGGGTAAACGTGAGGGTTAGGCTGAGGCTGAGGATTACAGTAGAGTGAGGGTTAGGTTTAGGGTGAGGGTTAGGGTTAGGGGAAGGGTGTGGGTGAGGGTTAGATTGAGGATTAGTGTTAGGGTTAGTGTGAGTTTTAGTGTGAGGATTAGGTTTAGGGTTAGGGTGAGGGCTAGGGTGAGGGTGAGGGTTAGGTTTAGGTTTAGGGTGAGGTTTAGGGTCAGGGTGATGTTTCGGGTTAGTGTTAGGGTTAGAGTTAGTGTTAGGGTGAGGGTAAGTGTTAGGGTGAGGGTTAGTGTGAGGGTGAGGGTTATGGTTAGGTTGAAGTTTAGGGTTAGGGTTTAGGTTTAGGGTTACGGTTACGGTGAGGTTGAGGGTGAGGGTTAGGGTTAGGGTTAGGATGAGTTTTAGGTTTAGGGTTAAGGTTAGAGTTAGAGTTAGGTTGAGAGCGAGGTTTACGGTTAGAGTTAGGGTTAGTGTTATTGTGAGGTTGGGGTTAGGGTTAGTCTTAGGCTTAGGCCTAGCATGATGCTGAGGGTTAGGTTAGGGTGAAAGTTAGGGTTAGGGTTAGGGTGAGGGTTAGGATGAGGTTTAGTTTTAGGATTAGGGTTAGGTTGAGTACTAGGGTGAGGGTTAGGTTAAGGGTTAGGTTTAGGAGTAGGGTTAGGGTGAGGGTGAGTTTGAGCGTTAGGTTTAAGGTTAGGCTTAGGGTTAGGTTGAGGTTTAGGGTTAGAGTTTGTGTTAGGGTGAGGATGAGGATGAGGATTAGGGTTAGTGTTAGGGTTAGGGTTAGGTTTAGCGTTAGGTTTAGGGTTAGTGTTAGGTTTACAGTGAGGGTTAGGGTTAGGGTTAGGTTTAGGAATACGCTTAGGGTTAGGCTGAAGTTGAGGGTGGGGTTGAGGATTAGGTTTAGGTTTAGGGTTAGGGTTATTGTTAGTGTTATGGTTACGGTTAAATTTTCGGTGAGAGTGAGGCTAAGGTTGAGGGTTATGTTTAGGGTTAGATTTAGGGTTAGGGTTAGTGTTATTGTTAGGGTTAGATTTATGGTGAGTTTGAGGGTGATGGTGAGGGTTAGGGTTAGAGTTAAGGTTAGGGGGAGGGTTAGGTTGAGGTTTAGGGTTAGGGTTAGTGTTAGGGTTAGGGTGAGGTTGAGGGGTAATTTGAGGTTTAGGGATAGAGTTAGGTTTAGTATTAGGGTTTGGGTGAGTGTGAGGGCTAGGGTGAGGGTTAGGCTTAGGCTTAGGGTTAGGGTGAGGGTGACAGTGGGTGTGAGGATTAGAGTTAGGGTGATGGTTCGGTTTAGGGTTAGTGTTATTTTTAGGGTTAGGGTTAGAGTTACGCTGAGGGTGAGGTTGTGGGTGAGGGTTAGGGTTAGGGTTAGGATGGGGTTTAGTTTTAGTGTTAGGGTTCGGTTGAGGGTGAGGTTTAGGGTTAAATATAGGGTTAGGGGGATGGTTAGGTTGAGGGTTAGGGTTTGGGTAAGTGTTAGGGTTAGGTTGAGGGTTAGATTGAGGATTAGGTTTAGTATTAGTGTGAGGTTTAGGGTGAGGATGAGGGTTAGGGTTAGGGTGAGGTGAAGGTTAGAATTAGGGTTAGGGTGAGGGCTAGGGTGAGGGTGAGGGTTAGGTTTATGGTTAGGGTTATGGTAAGGTTTAGGACTAGGGTGAGGGTTAGGGTTAGTGTGATCGTTAGTGTTAGGGTTAGGGTTAGAGTTAGGGTGAGGGTAAATGTTAGGGTGAGGTTTAGGGTTAGGGTTAGTTTTAGGGTGAGGGTTAGGATGTTGGTTAGGGTTAGGGTGCGGGTTAGGGTGGGGGTGATGATAAGGGTAAACCTTTGGGTTAGGCTGAGGGTGATGTTTACCGTAAGGTTGAGGGTTATGGTTCGGGTGAGGGTTAGTGTTAGGGTTAGTGTGATGGTGAGGGTTAGATTGAGGATTTGTGTTAGGGTTAGTGTGAGGTTTAGGGTGAGGATGAGGGTTAGGGTTAGGGTTAGGGTAAGGGTGAAATTGAGGTTTAGGATTAGATATAGGGTTAGGGTGAGGGTTAGGTTTATGGTTAGTGTTAGGATTAGGTTGAGGGTGAGGATTAGGTTGAGGTTTAGGGTTAGGGTTAGGGTTAGGGTTAGTGTGAGGGATAGTGTTAGGGTTAGGCTTAGTTTTAGGGGGATGGTAATTGTTAGGGTAAGGGTATGGGTTAGGCTGAGGGTTATGGTTAGGGTGACGGTTAGGATTAGGGTTAGGGTTACTGTTAGGGTTAAGTTTAGGGTCATGGTTGTGGTGAGGGTGAGGGTGAAGGTTAGGGTTAGGGTTAGGGTGAGGTTTAGGGTTTGGATTAGGGTTAGAGTTAAGGTTAGAGTGAGGGTGAGGTTTAGGGTTAGGGTTAGGGGTAGGGTGAGGGTCAGGTTGAGGGTTAGGGTTAGGGTTAGTGTTAAGGTTAGGTTTAGGTGAGAGTGAGGGAGAGGGTTAGGAATAGGGTTAGGTTTAGGGATAGGATTAGGGTTAGGGTGAGGGTGACAGTGGGGTTGAGAATGAGGGTTAGGGTGATGGTTCGGTTTAGGGTTAGTGTTATTCTTAGGGTTCGGGTTAGAGTTATGGTGAGGGTGAGGGTGTGGGTGAGGGTTAGGTTTAGGGTTAGGGTGGAGTTTAGGGTTAGTGTTAGGTTTAGGGTGAGGGTGAGGTTTAAGGTTAAATATAGGGTTAGGGGGATGGTTAGGGTGAGGGTTATGGTTAGGGTAAATGTTAGGGTTAGGCTTAGGGTGAGGGTTATATTGAGGATTAGGTTTAGGGTTAGTGTGAGGTTTAGGGTGAGGATGAGGGTTAGGGTTAGGATGAGGGTGAGGGTTAGAATTAGGGTTAGGGTGAGGGCAAGGGTGAGGGTGAGGATTAGTTTTAGGGTTAGGGTTATGGTGAGGTTTAGGATTAGGATTAGGGTTTGGGTTAGTGTGAGCTTTAGTGTTAGGTTTAGGGTTAGTGTTAATTGAGGGTAAGTGTTTGGGTGAGGGTTAGGGTTAGGGTGAGGTTTATGTTTAGGGTGAGTGTTAGGGTTAGGTTTAGGGTGAGGGTTAGGGTGTTGGTTAGGGTTAGGGTGCGGTTTAGGGTGGGGGTCACAGTAAGTGTAAATGTGAGGTTTTAACTGAGGGTGATGGTTACGGTAAGGGTGAGGGTTAGGGTTAGGGTTAGGGTTAGGGTCAGGATTAGTGTTAGGTTAGGGTGAAGGTGAGGGTTAGATTGAGGATTAGTGGTAGGGTTAGTGTGAGGTTTAGGGTGTAGATGAGGGTTAGGGTTAGGTTGAGGGCTAGGGTGATGGTGAGGATTAGTGTGAGCGTTAGTTTTAGCGTTAGGGTTAGTGTTAGGGTGAGGATAAGTGTTACGGTGAAGGTTAGGGTTAGGGTGAGGGATATGGTTAGGGTGAGGGTTAGTGTTAGGTTTAGGGTTAGGTGAGAGTTCCGGAGAGATTTAGGAATAGGTTTAGGTTTAGGGATAGGATTAGGCTTAGGGTGTGGGTGAGTGTGTGTGTTAGGGTTAGGTTTAAGGTTAGGCTTAGGGTTTGGCTGAGGGTTAGGTTGAGTGTGAGGGTTAGGGTTAGGGTGAGGGTTAGGATGAGCATTAGGGTTACGATTAGGGTTAGGGTAAGGGTTAGGGTGAGGGTTAGGATTAAGGTGAGGGTTATGTTTAGGGTAAGGTCTAGGGTGAGAGTGAGATTTAGGGTTAGGTTTAGTGTGAGGTTTAGGGTTAAGGTTTGGTTTAGGGTGAGGGTGAGGTTTAGGGTTAGAGTTAGTGTTAGGGTGAGGATGAAGGTGAGGGTTAGGGTTATCGTTAGGGTTAGGGTTAGTGTTAGGTTTAGGTTTAGGTTAGGGTGAGAGTTTAGGTGAGGGTGAGGTTAGGGTTAGGGTTAAGATTAGGGTCAGGGTTAGGGTTAAGGTGAGTGTGAGGGTTAGGTTCAGGGTTAGGCTTAGGGTTGGGCTGAGGGTGAAGGTGAGAGTGAGGGTTAGGGTTTGGGTGATTGTTAAGGTTAGGGTTATGAGGAGGGTTAGGATTATGGTTATGGTTAGGATTAGGGTTAGGGTGAGGTCTATGGTATCAGTGACTTTTAGGGTTAGGGTTAGGGTGAGGTTTAGGGTTAGTTTTAGATTTAGGGTTAAGGTGAGCCTGAGGGTGTGGGTTAGGGTTAGGGTTAGGTTTAGGGTAAGGGTTAGGGTGAGCATGAGTGTTAGGTTTAGGGTTAGGGTTAGGCTTAGGGTTACACTGATAGTGAGGGTGAGGGTTAGGGTTAGGGTGAGGGCTAGGGTGAAGGTGAGGATTAGTGTGAGCGTTAGTTTGAGCATTAGCGTTAGTGTTAGGGTGAGGATAATATTAGGGTGAAGGTTAGGGTTTGGGTGAGGGTTGTGGTTAGGGTGATGGTTAGGTTTAGGGTTAGGGTTAGGGTGAGGGTTGGGGTTAGGGTTAGGCTTAGGCTTATGCTTATGCTTAGGCTGAGCCTGAGGTTGAGGGTTAGGGTTAGGGTTAGGGTTAGGTTTAGGGTGAGGGTTAGGATGAGTTTTAGGGTTGGGATAAGGTTAGGTTTAGGATTAGGGTTAGGGTGAGTTTGAATGTGAGTGTTAGGGTTAGGGTTAGGGTTAGGCTTAGATTTAGGGTGAGGGTTAGGGTTAGGGTTAGGGTTAGGGTGAGGTAGAGGCTGAGGATTAGGGTTAGGTTTAGGGTTTGGTTTAGGTTTAGGGTTAGTGTTAGGGTTAGTGTTAGGGTTAGGGTTAAGGTGATGTTTAGGTTTAGGGTTAGAGATAGGGTTAGGCTTAGGGTTAGGCTGAGGGTGAGGGTGGGGGTGAGGATTAGAATTAGGGTTTGGCATAGGCTTAGGGTTAGGGTTATTTTTAGTGTTATGGTTAGGGTTATATTTGAGGTGAGGGTGAGGATGAGGGTGAGGGTTATGTTTATGGTTAATGTTAGGGTTAGGATTAGTGTTATTGTTAGGGTTAGGGTTAGAATAACAGTGAGGTTGAGGGTGAGGGTGAAGGTTAGGTTTAGTGTGGGGTTTAGGGTTATGGTTAGTGTTAAGGTTAGTGTGAGGGTGAGATTTTGGTTTAGAGTTAGGGTTACGGTGTGGGTTAGGGTGAAGTTTAGGTTTAGGGTTAGTGTTAGAGTTAGGGTAAGGGTGAAGGTTAGGTTGAGGTTTAGGGATAGGTTTAGGTTTAGGATTAGGGTTAGGGTTAGGGTGAGTGTGAGGGTTAGGTTGAGGATTAGGCTTAGGCTTTGGGTTAGGCTGTGGGTGAGGTTGGGGGTGAGGATTAGGGTTAGGGTGATGGTTCGGGTTAGGGTTAGTGGTATTGTTAGGGTTAGGGTTAGAGTTACGGTGACGGTGAGGGTGCAGTTGAGGGTTAGGGTTAGGGTGAGTTTTAGGGTTCGGTTTAGGGTTAGGGTTAGGGTTAGTGTGAGGTTTAGTGTTAGATATAGGGTTAGGGTGAGGGTTAGGTTGAGGGTTAGGGTTAGGGTTAGTGGTAGGGTTAGGTTTAGGGTGAGGGTTAGGTTGAGGTTTAGGGTTAGGGTTAGGGTTATGGTTAGTGTGAGGGTTAGTGTTAGGGTTAGGGTTAGTCTTAGAGGGATGGTAAGTGTTAGGGTGACGGTATGGGTTAGGGTGAGAGTTATGGTTAGGGTGACGGTTAGAATTGGGGTTCGGTTATTGTTAGGCTTAGGTTTAGGGTCATGGTTGCGGTGAGGGTGAGGGTGAGGGTTAGGGTTAGGGTTAGGGTGAGTTTTAGGGTTTGGGTTAGGGTTAGAGTTAGGGTTAGAGTGAGGGTGAGGTTTAGGGTTAAGGTTAGGGGTAGGGTGAGGGTTAGGTTGAGGGTTAGGTTTAGGGTTAGTGTTAGGCATAGGGTTAGGTGAGAGTTAGGGAGAAGGTTAGGTTTAGGGTTAGGTTTAGGGATAGGATTAAGGTTAGGGTGAGGGTGAGTGTGAGTGTTAGGTGTACCATTAGGCTTAGGATTAGGCTTAGGCTGATGGTGAGGGTGGGGTTGAGGATTAGGGTTAGGGTGATGGTTAGGTTTAGGGTTAGGGTTAGGGCTGAGGAGAGGGTGTGGGTTAGGGTAAGACTTAGCCTTAGGCTTAGGCCCAGCATGTGGGTGAGGGTTCGGGTTCGGGTTAGGAAGAGGTTTAGGGTTAGAATTAGGGTTAGGGTGAGAGCTAGGAAGAGGTTTAGGGCGAGGGTTAGGGTTAGGTATAGGTTTGGTTTAGGATTAAGGTTAGGGTAAGGGTGAGTGTGAGGGTTAGGTTTATGGTTAAGGTTAGTGTTAGGGTTAGGGTAAGGGTTACGGTGAGGGTTCGGGTTAGGTTTAGGCTTAGGGTTAGACTTTTCTTTAGGCTCACGGTGTGGGTGGGGGTGAGGTTTAGGGTTAGAATTAGGGTTAGGTTGAGGCTGAGGGTGAGGGTTAGAGATAGGGCTAGGATTAGGATTTGGGTTAGGGTTAGGGTGAGTGTGAGGGTAAGGGTTAGGGTTAGGTTTAGCCTTAGGTTTAGGCTGAGGGTGAGGGTGAGGGTGAGGTTTAGGGTTACAATTAGGGTTAGGGTGAGACTGAGGGTGGGAGTGATGGTAAGGGTAAACGTGAGGGTTAGGCTGAGAGTGAGAGTTATGGTAAGGGCGAGGGTTAGGGTTAGGGTGAGGGTCAGGGTTAGGCTTAGGGTGAGAGTTTGGGATCGAGTTAGGGTTAGAGTTAGGGTTAGGGTTAGGTTGAAGTTTATGGTTAGGATTAGGGTTAGGGTGAGTTTGAGTGTTAGGGTTAGTGTTAGGGTGAGTGTTAGGATGAGGGTTAGGGTGAGGAATAGTGTTAGGGTGAGGGTTCGGGACAGGGTGAGGTTTAGGATTAGGGTTAGGGTGAGGTTTAGAGTTAGGGTTAGGGTTAGGGTGAGGCTGAGGTTTAGGGTTAGGGTTAGGGTTAGGGTTAGATTTAGGGTTAGGGTGAGGTTTAGGATAAGGGTGTGGGTTAGGCTTAGGGTTACGATTAGGATTAGGTAAGGGTTAGGGTGAGTGTGTGGGTTAGGGTTAGGCTTAGGCTTAGGGTTAGGCTGAGGGTGAGGGGAGGGTGAGGGTTAGGATTAGGGTGAGGGTTAGGGTGGGATTTATGGTTCGGTTAAGTTTAGGCTTAGGGTGAGGGTTAGGGTTAGGGTTATGGTGAGTGTGAGGATTAGAGTTAGGTTTAGGGTTAGGGTTAGGGTCAAGGTTAGGGTGGGTTTTAGGGTTAGGGTGAGGGTAAGGGTGAGGATTAGGGTTAGGATTAGAGTTAGCTTGAGGGCTAGGGTGAGGGTGAGGGTTATGGTTAGTGTTAGATTAAGGTTTAAGGTTAGGGTTAGGGTTAGTGTGAGGGTTAGGTTGAGGGTTAGGGTTACGGTGAGGGTGAGAGTTAGGGTTACTGTGAGGGTTAGGGTTAGGATTAGTGTTAGGGTGAGGGTGAGTGTTAGGATTAGGGTTAGGTTTAGGTTTAATGTTAGGATTAGTGTTATTGTTAGCATTAGGTTTAGAGTTATGTTGAGGGAGAAGGAGAGGGTGAGGGTTAGGTTTAGGGCTAGGGTGAAGTTTAGTCTTAGTGTTAGGGTTAGGGTTAGAGTGAGGGTGAGGTTTAGGTATAGTGTTAGGGTTAGGGTGAGGGTTAGGGTGAGGGTTAGGGTTAGGGTGCGGGTTAGGTTGGGGATGACGTTAAGGCTAAAGTTGAGGGTTAGGCTGAGGGTGAGGGTTACGGTAAGGGTTAGGGTTAGGGTTAGGGTGAGGGTTGGGTTTAGGTTTAGGCTTAGGCTTAGGCTTAGGCTTAGGCTCAGCATGAGGGTTCGGGTTAGGGTGAGGGTTATGGTTAGGTTTAGGGTGAGGGTTAGGATGAGGTTTAGGGTTAGGATTAGGGTTAGGCAGAGAGCTAGGTTGAGGTGTAGGGTGAGGGTTAGGGTTAGGTATAGGGTTAGGGTTAGGATTAGGTTTAGGGTAAGATTGAGTGTGAGGGTTAGGGTTAGGGTTAGGTTTAGTGTTAGGGTTAGGGTTAGGGTTATGGTGAGGGTTAGGGTTAGGGTTACGCTTAGGGTTAGGCTTTGGGTTAGGCTGAGGGTGAGGGTGGGGTGAGGTTTAGGGTTAGAATTAGGGTTAGGTTGAGGCTGAGGGTGAGGGTGTGTGTTAGGGTTAGGATTAGGATTAGGATTTGGTATAGGGTGAGGGTGAGTGTGAGGTTTAGGGTTAGGGTTATGGTTAGCCTTAGGTTTAGGCTGAGGGTGAAGGTGAGGGTGAAATTTAGGATTAGTTTGAGGGTTAGGGTGAGGTTTAGAGTTAGGTTAGTGTGAGGTTTAGCGTGAGGATGAGTGTTAGGGTTATGGTCAGGGTTAGGGTTAGAATTAGGGTTAGGGTGAGGTCTAGGGTGAGGGTGAGGGTTAGAGTTAGGGTTAGGGTTAGGGTGAAGTTTAGGATTAGGGTGAGGGTTAGGGTTAGTGTTAGGGTTAGTGTTAGCGTTAGGGTTAGTGTTAGGGTGAGGGTAAGTGTTAGGGTGAGGGTTAGGGTTAGGGTGAGTGTTATAGTTAGGGTGAGGGTTAGATTGGAGATTAGGGTTAGAGTTAGAGTTAGTGTGAGGTTTAGGGTGAGGAAGAGGGTTAGGGTTAGTTTGAGGGTTAGGATTAGCGTTAGTGTTAGGGTTAATGTTAGGGTCAGGGTTAGGTTGAGGTTTAGGGTTTGGGTTAGGGTTAGGATTAGGTTTAGGGTGAGGGTGAGTGTGAGCCTTAGTGTTAGGGTTATGCTTAGGCTTAGGGTTAGACTGAGGTTGAGGGTGAGGCTGAGGGTAAGGGATAGGGTTAGGGTGAGGTTTAGTGTAAGGGTAAGGGTTAGAGTTAGGGTGAGGGTGAGGGTGAGGGTGAGGGTGAGGTTTAGGTGTAGAGTTAGGGTTAGGGTGAATGTTATGGTGCGGATGACGGTAAGGGTAAAAGTGAGGGTTAGGCTGTGGGTGAGGGTTACGGTAAGGGTGAGGGTTAGAGTTAGGGTGAGGTTTAGGTTTAGGGTTAGGGTGAGGGTGAGGGTTAGATTGAGGATTAGTGTTAGGGTTAGTGTGAGGTTTAGGGTGATAATGAGGGTTAGGCTTAGGGTGAGGTCTAGGGTGAGGAAGAGGGTTAGGGTTAGTGTTAGGGTGAGGTTTAGGGTTAGGGTGATGATTAGGGTTACTGTGAGTGTTAGTGTTAGCGTTAGGGTTAGTTTTCGGGTGAGGGTAAAAATTAGGGTGATGGTTAGGTTTAGGGTTACGTTTTGGATGAGGTTTAGGTTTCGGGTTAGGGTTAGAGTTAGGCTTAGGGTGAGGGTGAGATTTAGGGTTAGAGTTAGAGTTAGTGTTAGGTTTAGGGATAGGTTGAGTGTTAGGGTTAGGTTTAGGCTTAGGCCTAGGCTTAGGCTTAGGCCGAGCATGAGGGGGAGGGTTATGATTAGGGTTAGGGTGAGGGTTAGGGTTAGGTTTAGGGTCAGGGTAAGTGTGAGGGTTAGGTTGAGGGTTAGGTTTAGGGATAGGGTTAGCTTTAGGATTTGGTTTAGGGTGAGAGTGAGTATGAGGGTTAGGGTTAGGGTTAGGGATAGGCTTAGGGTTAGGTTGAGGATTAGGGTTAGGGTTTGTGTTAGGGGTAAGTTTAGGTTTAGTGTTAGGGTTAGGGTTAGGGTTAGGGTTAGGTTTACAGTTAGGGTTAGGGTTAGGGTTAGGGATAGGCTTAGGGTTAGGCTGAGGGTGAGGGTGGGGGTGAGGTTTAGGGTTAGGGTTAGGGTTAGGGTTAGGGTTATTTTTAGTTTAGTTAGTTATGTTTAGGATTAAGTTTGCAGTGAGGGTGAGGCTGAGCGTGAGGGTTATGGTTAAGGATAGGGTTAGGGTTAGTGTTATTGTTAGGGATAGGATTAGAGTTATGGTGAGGTTGAGGTTGAGGGTGAGGGTTAGGGTTAGGTTGAGGTTTAGGGTTAGGGTTAGGGTTAGGGTGAAGGTGAGGGTGAGGTTTAGGGTTAGAGTTAGTGTTTGGGGGAGGGTTAGGATGAAGTTTAGGGTTAGGGTTAGTGTTAGGGTTAGGGTGAGGGTGAGGGTTAGGTTGAGATTTAGGGATAGGGTTAGTGTTAGGGTTAGGGTGAAGATGAAGGTTAGGTTGAGGTTTAGGGATAGGGTTAGATTTAGGATTAGGAATAGGGTGAGAGTGAGTGTGAGGGTTTGGATGAGGGTTAGGTTTAGTCTTAGGGTTAGGCTGAGGGTGAGGGTAGGGGTGAGGATTAGGGTTAAGGTGATGATTAGGTTTAGGGTTAGTGTTATTGTTAGGGTTAGGGTTAGAGTTCCTTTGAGGGTGAGGGTGTGGTTGAGGGTTAGTGTTATGGTTAGTGTGGGGTTAAGGGTTAGGTTTAGGGTTAGGGTTAGGGTGAGGGTGAGCTTTAGGGTTAGATATAGGCTTAGGGTTAGGGTGAGGGTTAGGGTTAGGGTTTGGGTTAGGGTGAGGGTAAGGCTGAGAATTAGGGTTAGGTTTAGTGTTAGGGTTAGTGTTAGTTTTAGGGTGAGGGTTAGGGTTAGCGTTACGGTGAGGTTTAGGGTTAGGGTTAGGGTTAGGATTAGGCTTCATGTTAGGCTGAGGGTGATGGTGGCGGTGAGGATTAGAGTTAAGATTAGGGTTAGGGTTAGGGTTATTGTTAGTGTTATGGTTAGGGTTATGTTTGCTGTGAGGTTGAGGCTGAGGGTGTCAGTTATTGTTAGGGTTATGGCTATGGTTAGGGTTAGTGTTATTCTTAGGGTTATTGTTAGATTTACGGTGAGGTTGAGGGTGAGGGTTGAGTTTTAGGGTGAGGTTTAGGGTTAGGTTTAGGTTTAGAGTTAGGGTGAGGATGAGGTTTAGGGTTAGAGTTAGAGTTAAGTGGAGGGTTAGGGTGAGGTTTAGGGTTACTGTTAGTGTTAGGTTTACGGTGAGGGTGAGGGTGAGGGTTAGTTTGAGGTTTAGGAATAAGGTTAGGTTTAGGATTAGGGTTAGGGTGAGGGCTAGGGTGAGGGTGAGGTTTAGCTTAGGATTAGGGTGAGGTTTAGTGTTAGGGTTAGGGTTAGGGTGAGGGTGAGATTTAGAGGTAGGTTTAACTTGAGGCTGAGGTTGAGGGTTAGGGTTAGGGTTAGTGTTAGAGTTAGGGTTAGGTTGAGGGTTAGGTTGAGGTTGAGGGTTAGGCTTAGGGTTACTATTAGGATTAGGGTAAGGTTTAGGGTGAGTTTGACAGTTACGGTTAGGGTTAGGCTTAGCCTTAGGGTTAGGCTGAGGGTGAGGGTGAGGGTAAGGGTTAGAGTTAGGGTTCGGGTTCGGGTTAGGGTTAGGGTGAGAGTTAGGGTTCGGTTAAGTTCAGGGTTAGGGTGAGGGTTAGGGTTAGGGTGAGCGTGAGGTTTAGGGTTAGGTTGAGGGTTAAGGTTAGGGTTAGAGTGATGGTTAGGGTTAGGGTTGGTGTGCGGGTTAGGATGAGGATTAGGGTTAGGATTAGGGTAAGGGTGAGGTCTAGGATGAGGGTGAGGGTTAGGGTTAGTGTTAGGTTAAGGTTTAGGGTTAGGGTTATGGTTAGGTTGAGGGTTAGGTTGAGGATTAAGGTTACAGTGAGGGTGAGGGTTAGGGTTAGGGTGAGGGTTAGGGTTAGGATTAGGTTTAGGGTGAGGGTGAGTGTTAGGATTAGTGTTCAGGTTATGGTTAGGTTTAGGGTTAGGATTAGTGTTATTGTTAGGGTTAGGGTTAGAGTTATCGTGATGGTTAAGGTGAGGGTGAGGGTGAGGATTAGGGTTAGCGTTAGGGTGAGGTTTAGGGTTATAGATAGGATTAGATTTAGGGTGAGGGTGAGGTTTAGCGTTAGATTTAGGGTTAGTTGGAGGGTTAGGTTGAGGGTTAGTGTTAGTGTTAGTGTTAGGGTTAAGTGTAGGGTGAAGGTTAGGTTGAGGTTTAGGGTTATGGTTAGGGTTAGGGTTAGGATTAGGTTTAGGTTGAGTGTGAGTGTGAGGGTTAGGGTTAATCTTAGGCTTAGGCTTAAGGTTAGGCTGAGGGTGAGGGTGGGGTTGAGGATTAGGCTTATGGTAATGGTTAGGGTTAGGGTTAGTGTGAGTGTTAGGATGAGGGTTAGGGTTAGGATTAGGTTTCAGGTGAAGGCTAGGGTGAGTGTGAGGGTTAGAGTAAGGTTTAGGCTTAGGCTTAGGGTTAGGCTGAGCGTGAGGGTGAGGGTGAGGGTTAGTGTTAGGGTGATGGTTAGGTTTACTCTTAGGGTGAGGGTTAGGATGGGATTTAGGGTTAGGGTGAGGGTTAGGGTGAGGATGAAGGTAAGGGTAAAGGTGAGGTTTAGACTAAGGGTGAGGTTTAAGATAAGGGTGAAATTTAGTTTTAGGTTTAGGGTTAGGATAAGGGTTAGGGTGAGCTTTAGATTGAGGATTAGGTTTAAGGTTAGTGTGAGCTTTAGGGTGAGGATGAGGGTTAGGTTTAGGGTGAGAGTGAGGGTTAGAATTAGGGTTAGGGTGAGTGCTAGGGTGAGGGTGAGGGTTAGGTTTAGGGTTAGGGTTAGGGTGAGGTTTAGGATTAGGGTGAGGTTTAAGGTTAGAGTGAGGGTTAGTGTTAGTGTTAGGGTTAGTGTAAGGGTGAGGGTAAGTGTTAGGGTGAGGTTTAGGGTTCGGATGAGGGTTATGTTTATGGTGAAGGTTAGGGTTAGGTTTAGGTTTATTGTTAGGGTTAGGGTTAGTGTTACGGTTACGGTGAGAGTGTGGGTGAGGGTTAGGGTTAGGCTTAGGGTGAGGTTTAGTGTTAGGGTTAGAGTTAGTGTTAGCATGAGGGTGAGGTTTAGGTGTAGAGCTAGGGTTAAGGTGAGGGTTAGGGTTAGGTTTATGGTTAGAGTGCGGGTTAGGGTGGGGGTGACGTTAAGGGTAAAGTTGAGGGTTAGGCTGAGGGTGAGGGTTACGGTAAGAGTGAGGGTTAGGGTTAGGGTGAGTGTTAGTGTTAGGGTTAGGGTGAGGGTGAGGGTTAGATTGAGGATTAGTATTAGGGTTAGTGTGAGGTTTAGGGTGAGGATGAGGGTTAGGGTTACGGTGAGCCTTAGTGTTATTGTTAGATTTAGTGTTAATGTGAGGGTAAGTGTTAGGGTGAGGGTTAGGGTAAGGGCGAGTGTAATGGTTAGTGTGAGGGTTAGGGTTAGATTTAGGGATAGGGTGAGTGTGATATTTAGGGTTAGAGTTAGAGTTAGTGTTAGGGTTAGGGTTAGGGTGAAGGTTAGGTATAGGGTTAGGGTTAGGCTTAGGCTTAGGCTTATGCTTAGGCCGAGCATGAGCGTGAGGGTTAGAGTTAGGGTTAGGGTGAGGGTTAGGCTTAGGGTGAGGGTTAGGATGAGGTTTAGGGTTAGGATTAGGTTTAGGGTGAGGCTAGGGTGAAGGTTAGGGTGAGCGTTAGGGTTAGGAAATGGGTTAGGTTTAGGATTAGGGTTAGGGTGAGGGTGATTGTTAGGGTTAGGGTTAGGGTTAGGGTTAGCCTGAGAGTTAGGGTGAGGGTTAGGGTGTGGGTTAGGGTTAGGGTTTGGGATAAGGTGAGGTTGAGGCTGAGCATTAGGCTTACTTTTAGGGTTAGGGTTAGGGTTAGGTTTAGCATTAGCGTTAGGGTTAGGGTTAGGCTTAGGGTTAGGGTTAGGGTGAGGTTTTAGGTTAAATATATGGATAGGGTGACGGTTTGGGTAAGGGTTAGGCATAGGGTTAGTATTACGGTTAAGGTGAGGGTGAGGGTTAGGTTGAGGTTTAGGGTTAGGGTTAAGTTTAGGGTTAGTTTGAGGGTTAGTGTTAATGTTGGGTTAGTGTTAGGGTGAGGGTAAGTGTTAGGGTGAGGGTTAGAGTTAATGTGAGGGTTGGGTGAGGGTGAGGTTTAGTGATAGAGTTAGGTTTAGGGTAAGGGTTAGGTTGAGGTTTAGGGTTAGTTTTAGGGTTAGGGTTAGGGCGAGGGTTAGGGTGAGGGTTAGTGTTAAGGCTAGGATTAGGATTAGGATTAGGGTTAGGGTTAGGGTGAGTGTGAGGGTTAGGGTTAGGGTTAGGGTTAACCTTAGGTTTAGGCTGAGAGTGAGGGTGAGGGTGAGGGTTAGGTTTAGCCTGAGAGTTAAGGTTAGGATTACGGTGAGTTTTAGTGTTAGGGTTAGGTTTAGAGTTAGCTTTAGGATGAGCATGAGATTTAGGGGTAGATTTAGGGTTGGGGTTAGGGTTATTTTAGGGTTAGGTTGAGGGTTAGTTTTAGAGTTGGATTTGCAGTTAGGGTTAGGGTGAGCGTGAGGTTTACGATTAGAGTTAGGGTTAGTGTTAGGGTTAGGGTTAGTGTGAGGGTTAGGGTTAGGATTAGGCTAAGGCTTATGCTTAGGCTTAGGCCGAGCATGAGGGTGAGGGCTAGGGTGAGGGTTATGGTGAGGGTTAGGTTTAGGCATACGGTTAGGGTTAGTATTCGGATTAGAATGAGGGTGAGTGTGAGGTTAGGGTTAGGGTTAGGCTTAGGGATAGGGTTAGGTTTAGAATTAGGGTTAGGGTTAGGGTTATGGTTAGGGTTAGGGCTAGGCTTATTGTAAGGATTATGGTTAGGGTTAAGTTTGAGGTGAGGGTGAGGCTGAGGGTTAGGGTTAGGATTAGTATTATTGTTGGGGATAGGCTTAGAGTTACAGTGAGGTTGAGTGTGAGGGTGTGGGTTAGGGTTAGGCTGACGTTTAGGTTGAGGTTTAGGGCTAGGGTTAGGGGTAGTTTGAGGGTGAGGTTTAGGGTTAGAGTTAGGGTTAGGGGGATTGTTAGGATGAGGTTTTGGGTTAGGGTTAGGTTTAGGATTAGGGTTAGGGTGAGGGTGAGTGTGAGGGTTAGCGTGAGCGTTAGGGTGAGGGTAAGTGTTAGGGTGAGGGTTAGGGTTAGGGTGATGGTGAGGGTGACGTTTAGGGTTAGAGTTACAGTTAGGGTGAGTGTTAGGGTTATGGTTAGTGTTACGGTTAGGGTTAGGGTGAGAGTTAGGGGGAGGGTTAGGGTTAGGGTTAGGGTTAGTATTAGGGTTAAGCTGAGGGTGAGGTTTAGGGTTAGAATTAGGGTTAGGGTTAGGCTGAGTTTGAGGGTGAAGGTTAGGGTTAGGGTTAGGATTAAGGTTAGGGACAGGGTGAGTGTGAGGGTTAGGATTAGGGTTAGGGTTAGCCTTAGGTTTTGGCTGAGGGTGAGGGTGAGGGTGAGGGTTAGGCTTAGGCTTAGGCTTAGGGTTAGGCTGAGCGTGAGGTTGAGGGTGAGGGTTAGGGTTAGGGTTAGGGTGAGATTTAGTGTTAGGGTTAATGTGGGGGTTTTGGTAAGTGTAAAGTTGAGAGTTAGGCTTAGGGTGAGGGTTAAGTGTCAGGGTTAATGTTAGGGTGAGGTTTAGGTTTAGGGTTTGGGTGAGGGTGAGGGTTAGATTGAGGATTAGTGTTAGGGTTACTGTGAGGTTTAGGGTGAGGATGAGGGTTAAGGTTTAGGGTGAGGGCTAGGGAGAGGGTGAGGTTTAGGGTTAGTGGTAGGGTGAGGTTTAGGGTTTGGGTGATGACTAGGGTTAGTGTGAGGGTTAGTATTAGGGTTAGGGTTAGTGTTAAGGTGAGGGTAAGTGTTAGGGTGAGTGTTAGGTTTAGGGTTAGGGTTATGGTTAGGGCGAGGGTTAGGGTTAGAGTTAGGGTTATTGTTAGCGTTAGGATTAGGGTTATGGTTACTGTGAGGGTGAGGGTGAGGTTTAGGGTTATGGTTCTTATGAGGCTTAGGGATAGGGTTTGGGTTAGGGTTAGGGTCAGGTGAGGTTTAGGGTTAGAGTTAGGGTTAGGGTCAGGCTGAGGGTGAGGGTTAGGTTTAGAACTAATGTTAGGTTTAGGCTTAAGGTGAGGGTTAGGTTGAGGGTGAGGGTTAGGGTTAGGGTTAGGATTAGGATTACGATTAAGGTTAGGTTTAGGGTGAGTGTGAATGCTAGGGTTAGGGTACGGGTTAGGCTTAGGGTTAGGCTGAGGGTGAGCGTGAGGGTGAGGTTTAGGTTTAGGGTGAGGTTTAGGGTTAGGTTTAGGGTGAGTGTGATGGTTAGGGTTAGGGTTAGGGTTAGGGTTAGGGTTAGGCTTAAGTTTAGGCTGAGGGTGAGGGTGAGGGTTAGGGTTACAGCGAGGGTTAGGATTAGGGTTATGGGGAGGGATAAGATGAGTGTTAGGGTTAGGATTAGGGTTAGGGTGAGGGCTATGGTGAGGGTTAGGGTTAAGGTGAGGTTTACAGTTAGGGTTAGGGATAGGGTTATGGTGAGGGTGAGGTTTAGGGTTAGAGTTAGGGTTAAGTTGAGGCTTAGGGTCAGGTTAGATTTAGGGTAAGGATTAGGATTAGGGTAAGGGATAGGGTGAGTGTGAGGTTTAAGGTAACATTTAGGGTTAGGCTTAGGGTTACATTGAGGGTGAGGGTGAGGGTTAGGGTTAGGGTGAGTATTAGGGTTAGGGTTAGGGTGAGAGTTAGGGTTCAGGTTAAGTTTAGGGTTAGGGTGAGTGTTAGGGTTAGGGTTATGTTGAGCGTGAGGGTTAGGGTTAGGTTGAGGGTTAGGGTTCGGGTTAGGTTTAGGGTGAGGTTAGTGTTAGGATTAGTGTGAGGGTTAGTGTTAGGGTTAGTATTAGTGTTAGGGTCAGGGTAAGTTTTAGGGTAAGGGTTTGGGTTAGGGTGAGGGTGAGGGTGAGGGCGAGGCTGAGGGTTAGGGTGAGGGTGAGGGTGAGGGTTATGGTTATGGTGAGGGTTAGCATTATGGTTAGGGTTATTGTTAGGGTTAGGTTTAGAGTTACGGTTATGGTGAGGGTGAAGGTGATGTTTAGTGTTAGGTTTAGGGTGAGGTTTAGGGATTGGGTTAAGGTTAGAGTTAGGTTTAGGGTGAGGGTTAGGTTTAGATTTAGAGTTATGGTTAGGGTGAGAGCTTGAGGTTTAGGGTTAGGTTTAGTGTTAGTGTTAGGTTTAGGGTGAGAGTTAGGGGATGAGTTAGGGTAAGGGTTTGGGTTATTGTTAGATTTAGGGTGAAGGTGAGTGTGTGTGTTAGGGTTAGGTTTAGTGTTAGGGTTATGGTTAGGGTGAGGGTTTGATTGAGCATTAGGTTTAAGGTTAGGATTAGTGTGAGGTTTAGGGTGAGGATTAGGGCTAGGGTTAGGGAGATGGGGAGGTTTAGAATTAGGGTTAGTGTGAGGGCTAGGGAGAGGGTGAGGTTTAGAGTTAGGGTTAGGGTTAGGGTGAGTTTTAGGATTAGAGTGAGGGTTAGGGTTAGTGTTAGGGTTAGGGTTAGTGTTAGGGTGAGGGTAAGTGTTAGGTTGAGGGTGATGTTTAGGGTGAGCGTTATGGTTAGGGTGAGGGTTAGGGTTAGGTTTAGGGTTATTGTTATGTTTACGGTTATGGTTACGGTGAGGGTGAGTGTGAGGGTTAAGGAAAGGGTGAGGCTGAGGTTTAGTGATAGGGTAAGTGTTAGAGTTAGGTTTAGGGTGAGGGTGAGGTTTAGGTGTAGAGTTAGGGTTAGGGAGAGGTTTGGGGTTAGGGTGAGGTTTAGGGTGCGGGTGATGGTAAGGGTAAAGGTGAGGGTTAGGCTGAGGGTGAGGGTTACGGTAAGTGTGAGGGTTACGGTTATGGTGAGGGTTAGGTTTAGGGTTAGGGTGAGGGTGAGGTTTAAATTGATGATTAGTGTTAGGGTTAGTGTGAGGTTAGGGTGAGGATGGGTGTTAGGGTTAGGGTGACGGCTAGGGTGAGGGTGAGGTTTAGTGTTAGTGTTAGAGTGAGGTTAGGGTTAGGGTGATGTTTAGGTTTAGTGTGATTGTTAGTGTTAGCGCTAGGGTTAGTGTTAGGGTGAGGGTAAATGTTAGGGTGAGGGTTAGGGTTAGGGTGAGGGTTATGGTTACGGTGATGGTTAGGTTTAGGGTTTGCGTTATTGTTAGGGTTAGGGTTATGTTTACGGTTAGGGTGAGGGTGAGGGTGAGGGTTAGGGTTAGGGTTAGGATGAGGTTTAGGTTTAGGGTTAGGGTTAGACTGAGGGTTAGGGTGAGGGTGAGATTTAGGGTTAGAGTTAGGGTTAGGGTTAGGGTTAGGGATAGGGTTAGGGTTAGGGTTAGGTTTAGGCTTAGGCTTAGGCTTAGGCTGAGCATGAGGGGGAGGGTTAGGGTTCGGGTTAGGGTTCGGGTTAGGGTTAGGTTTAGTGTGAGGGTTAGGATGAGGTTTAGGGTTAGGATTAGGTTTAGGGTGAGATCTTGGGTGAGGGTTAGGGTTAGGGATAAGGTTAGGTTTAGGATTTGGGGTAGGATAAGGGTGAGGGTGAGGGTTAGGCTAAGGGTTATGGTTAGGCTTAGGGTTAGGGTGAGGGTTAGGGTTAGGGTTTGGATTAGGGTGAAGGTGAGGCTGAGGATTAGGTTTAGTTTTAGTGTTTGGTTTAGGGTGAGTGTTAGTGTTAGTGTTAGGGTTAGGGTTACAGGGAGGGTTTAGGGTTAGGGTTAGGGTTAGGGTTTTGGTTAGGCTGAGTGTGAGAGTGGGGTTCAGTAATAGGGGTAGGGTTAAGGTTAGGGTTAGGGTTATTTTTAGTGTTATGGTTAGGGTTAAGTTTTCAGTGAGCGTGAGGCTGAGGGTGAGGGTTATGTTTAGGGATAGGTTTAAGGTTAGAGTTATTGTTAGGGACAGGGTTAGTGTTGCGGTGTGGTTGAGGGTGAGGTTGAGGGTTAGGGTTAGGGTGTTTTAGGGTTAGGGTGAGGGTGAGGTTTAGGGTTAGAGTTAGGGTTTGGGGGAGGGTAAGGGTGAGATTTAGGGTTACGGTTAGTGTTTGGGTTAGGGGGAGGGGGAGGGTTAAGGTGAGATTAAGGGACAGGTTTAGGTTTAGGTTTAGGTTTGGGTGAGCATGAGTTTGAGGCTGATGGTGAGGGTGTGGGTGAGGATTAGGGTTAGGGTGATGGTTAGGGTTAGGCTTAGTGTTATTTTTAGGGTTAGGGTTAGAGTTACGGTGAGAGTGAGGGTGCGAGTCAGGGTTAGTGTTAGGGTTAGGGTGGGGTTTAGGGTTAAGGCTAGGGTTAGAGTTAGGTTGAGGGTGAGTTTCAGGGCTAAATATAGGATTAGGGGAAGGTTAGGGTGAGGGTTAGGGTTAGGGTTTGTGTTAGGGTTAGGGTGAGGGTGAGGGTTAGGATTACGGTTAGAGTTAGAGTGAGGTTTAGGGTTAGGTTTAGAGTTATGGTGAGGGTGAGGGTGCGGGTGAGTATGAGGATTAGGGTTAGGTTTCTGGTAAGGCTTGTGGATAGGCTTAGGGTTTGGCTGAGGGTGAGGGTGAGTTTGACGGTTAGGGTTAGGGTGAGGGTTTCAGATAGGGTTATAGGGAGGGTTAGGATGAGTGTTAGGGTTAGGATTAGGGTTAGGGTGAGGGCTAGGATGAGGGTGAGGTTAAGGATTAGGGTTAGGGTGAGGTTTAGGTTTAGGGTTAGGGTTAGGTTTAGGGTGAGGGTGATTTTTAGGGTTAGAGTTAGGGTTAAGGTGAGGCTGAGGGTGAGGGTTAGGGTTAGGGTTAGGATTAGGATTAGGGTAAGGTTAGGGTGAGTGTGAGGGTTAGGGTTAGGGTTAGGCTTAGTTTTTCACTGAGGGTGAGGGTTAGGGTTAGGGTGAGGGTTAGGGTTAGGGTTAGGGTAAGAGTTAGGGTTCAGGTTAAGTTTAGGGTTAGGTTGAGGGTTAGGTTTAGGGTTAGGGTTAGGGTGAGGTTTAGGGTTAGGGTTTGGGTGAGGCTTAGGATGAGGATTAGGGTTAGGATTAGAGTTAGGGTGAGGGTTATGGTGAGGATGAGGGTTAGGTTTAGTGTTAGTGTGAGGTTTAGGTTTAGGGTTAGGGTTAGGTTGAGGGTTAGGATGAGGGTTAGGTGTAGGGGAAGTCTGAGGGTTAGGGTAAGGGTGAGGGTTAGAATTAGGATCAGGGTTAGTGTGAGGTTGAGGATTATGATTAGGGTTAGGGTTAGTGTTATTGTTAGGGTTAGTGTTAGGTTTAAGGTTAAGGTGAGGGTGAGGGTTAGGGTTAGGGTTAGGGTGAGGTTTTTAGTGTTTCGCTTGTGGTTAGAGTTAGGGTTAGGGAGAGGTTATTGTTTGGGTTAGTGTGAGGGTTAGTGTTAGGGTTACAGTATGGGTTACAATGAGGGTTATGGTTACAGTTAGGGTTAAGATTAGGGTTAGGGTTATTGTTATGGTTAGGTTTACTGTTACGGTTAGGGTGAGGGTGAGTGTGAGGGTTAGGCTTAGGGTTAGGGTTAGGCTTAGGGATAGGGTGAGGGTTAGGGTTAGGATTAGGGTTAGGGTTAGGGTTAGGGTGAGGTTTAGGGTTTGGGTTACTTTAGAGTTAGGTTTAGGGTGAAGGGGTGGTTTGGGGTTAGATTTAGGGTTAAGGTGAGGGTTAGGGTGGGGGTTAGGGTGAGGGTTAGGATTAGGGTTAGGGTTAAGGTGGGGGTGACCATAAGGGTAAAGGTGAGGGTTAGGCCTAGGTTGAAGGTTACAGTAAGGGTGAGGGTTAGCGTTAGGTGAGGGTTAGGGTTAGGGTTAGGCTGAGGCTGAGTGTTAGATTGAGGATTAGTGTTAGGGTTAGTGTGAGATTTAAGGTGAGGGTGAGGGTTAGGTTTAGGGTTAGGGCTAGGGTGAATGTGAAGATTAGGATTAGTGATAGGGTGAGGTTAGGGTTAGGGTGAGGGCTATGGTTAGGGTTAGGGTGAGTGTTTGTGTTAGGGTTAGGTTTAGGGTTAGGTTTAGGGTTAGGCTGAGGGTGAGGTTCACGGTGAGGGTTAGGGTTAGGGTGAGTGTTAGGGTTAGGGTTAGATGGGGGGTTACGATGAGGGTTAGGGTTAGGATTAGGTTTAGGTTAAGGGCTAGGGTGAGGGTGAGGTTTAGAGTTAGGGTTCGGTTGAGGTTTAGGTTTAGGGTTAGGGTAAGGGTTACGGTGAGGGTGAAATTTAGGGTTAGAGTTAGGGTTAGGGTGAGGCTGAGGGTGAGGGTTAGGGTTAGGCTTAGTGTTAGGGTTACGGTTGAGGTTAGGGTGAGGGTTAAGGTGAGATTGAGGGTTAGTGTTAGGGTTAGGATTAATGTTAGGGTTAGGTTTAGGGTTAGTGTTAGTTTTAGGGTTAGAGTTAGGTATAGGCTTAGGGTTAGACTGAGGGTGAGGGTGAAGGGGAGTTTTAGGGTTAGGGTGAGGGTGAGGATTAGGGTTATGGGGAGGGTTAGGATGAGGGTTAGGGTTAGGATTAGTGTTAGGTTGAGGGCTAGTGTGAGGGTGAGGTTTAGGGTGAGGTTTAGGGTTAGGGTTAGGGTGAGGGTTAGGATGAGGGTTAGGTTTAGGATTAGGGTTAGGGTGAGGGCTAGGGTGAAGGTGAGGGTTAGGTTTAGGATTAGGGTTAGGGTGAGGGCTAGGGTGAAGGTGAGGGTTAGGGTAAACGTTGGGCTTAGGCTTAGGTTTAGGCTGAGCATACTGTTCAGGGTGAGGGTTTGCTTTAGGGTTAGGGTGAGGTTTAGTGTTAGGGTTAGGGATAGAGTTCGGGTTAGGGTGAGGGTGCGGTTTAGGGTTAGAGTTAGGGTTAGTTTTAGGGTGAGGGTTAGGGTTGGGCTTACGGTAAGGGTAAAAGTGAAGATTAGGCTGAGGGTAAGGGTTACAGTAAGGGTGAGGGTTAGGGTTAGGGTGAGGGTTAGTGTTAGGGTTAGTGTGCGGTTTAGGGGGAGGATGAGGGGTAGGGTTAGGGTGAGTGTGAGGGTTAGGGTTAGTGTTAGGTTGAGGTTTAGGTTTAGGGTGATAGTGTTAGTGTTAGGGTGAGGTTGAGGGTTACTGTTAGGGTTAGGATTAATGTTAGGGTTAGGCTTAAGGTATGGGATAGGGTGAGGGTGAGAGTTAGGCTTAGGGTTTGATTAGAATTAGGGTTAGTTTGATTGTTAGGGTTAGGGTTAGGGATAGGGATAGGCTTAGGATTAGGCTGAGGGTGAGGGTGAGGTTGAGAGTTAAGTTGAGGGTGAGGGATAGTGTTAGGTATAGGGTGAGAGTTAGGTTTTGGGTTAAGTTTAGGGTTAGGGTGAGGGTTAGGGTAGGGGTTATAGTGAGGGTGAGTGTTTGGGTTAGGTTGAGGGTTAGGGTTAGGGTGAGGGTGAGGTTGAGGGTTAGGTTTATTTTTAGGGTGAGGGTTAGGATGAGTGTTAGGGATAGGTTTAGGGTTAGGGTGAGGGCTAGCGTGAGGGTGAGGTTTAGGGTTAAGTTTAGGGTGAGGTTTAGGGTTAGGGTTAGGGTGAGTGTGAGGTTTAGTGTTAGAGTTAGGGTTAGGGTGATGCTGAGGGTGAGGGTTGGATTTGGGTGAGTGTTAGGATTAGGGTTAGGGTTAGGGTTAGGGTTAGGGTTAGGATTAGTGTTATTATTAGGGTTAGGGTTAGAGTTAAGGTGAGGTTGAGGGTAAGGGTGAGGGTGGGGGGTAGGTTTATTGTTAGGGTGAGGTTTAGGGTTTGGGTTAGTGTTATGGTGAGGGTTAGGATGAGGATTAGGGTTATGGTAAGGGTGAGGGTTAGGGTTAGGGTGAGGTTTAGGGTTAGGATTAGGGTTAATGTGAGAGTGAGGGTTAGGATTAGGGTTAGGGTTAGGGTTATTGTTAGGGTTAGGGTTACGATGACAGTGAGGTTGAGGGTTAGTGTTAGAGTTAGGGTGAGTTTTTTGGTGTTAGGGTTAGGGTTAGAGATAGCGTTAGGGTGAGGGTGAGGTTTAGGGGTAAAGTTAGGGTTAGGGTGAAGGTTAGGGTGAGGGTGAGGGTTAAGGTGGGGGTGACGTTAAGGGTAAAGTCGAGGGTTAGGCCTAGGGTGAGGGTTACGGTAGGTGAGGGTTAGGTTTAGGGTGAGGGTTAGGGATAGGGTGAGGGTGAGGATGAGGGTTAAATTGAGGATTAGTGTTAGGGTTAGTGTGATGTTTAGGGTGAGGATGAGGGTAAGGGTTAGGGTGAGGGCTAGGGTGAGGGAGAGGATTAGGGTTGGTGTTAGGGTGAGGTGAGGGTTATGGTTAGTATTAGGGTTAGGGTTAGGTTCAGTGTTAGGGTTAAGGTTAAGGTTTGTGTAGGGTTAGGGTTAGGGTTAGGGTTAGGGTTAGGGTTATTGTTAGGGTTAGGGTTAGGATGAGGTTTAGGTTTAGGGTTAGATTTAGGGTTAGTGTGAGTGTGAGGTTTAGGGTTAGAGTTAGGGTTAGTGTTAGGGTTAGGGCTAGGGTGAGCGTTAGGGTTAGGGTTAGGCTTAGGCTTTGGCTCAGGCTTAGCCCCAGCATATGGGTGAGGGTTAGGGTTTGGTTTAGGGTTCTGGTTAAGTTTAGGGTTAGGGTGAGGATTAGGATTAGGTTTAGGGTTAGGATTAGGGTTAGGCTGAGGTCTAGGGTGAGGATTAGGCTGAGGGTTAGGGACAGGGTTAGGTTTAGGATTAGGTTTAGGGTGAGGGTGAATGTGAGGGTTAGAATTAGGGTTAGGTTTAGGCTTAGGATTAGGGTGAAGGGTGGGGTTAGGGTTTTGTTAGGGTGAGGGTGAGGCTGAGGATTAGGGTTAGGTTGAGGGTTAGGTTTAGGTTTAGGGTTAGTGTTAGTGTTATGGTTAGGGTTACAGTGAGGGTTAGGGACTAGGTTTAGAGTTATTGTTAGGGTTAGGGTTAAGGTTACAGTTACAATGAGGGTGAGGGTGAGGATTAGCGTTAGCATTATGGTGAGATTTAGTGTTAGGATTAGGGTTAGAGGTAGGTTTAGGGTGAGGATGAGGTTTAGGGGTAGAGTCAGGGTTAGGGTGAGGGTTAAGTTGAGGGTTAGGATTAGGGTGAGGGTTAGGGTGGGAGTGACGGTACGGGTAAACGTGAGGGTTAGGCTGAGGTTGTGGGTTAACGTAAGGGTGAGGGTTAGGGTTAGGGTGAGAATTAGGGTTAGGGGTAGGGTGAGGGTGAGGGTTAGTTTGAGTATTAGTGTTAGGGTTAGTGTGAGGTTTAGGGTGAGGATGAGTGTTAGGGTTAGGGTGAGGGCTAGGGTGAGGGTGAGGGTTAGGTTTAGGGTTAAGGTGAGGTTTAGGGTTAGGGTGGTGGTTAGGGTTAGTGTGAGGGTTAGTGTTAGGATTAGTGTGAGTGTTCGGTTGAGGGTAAATGTTAGGGTGAGGCTTAAGATAAGGGTTAGTTTTAGAGTTAAGTTTAGGGTTATTGTTAGGGTTAGGTTTAGGGTTATGGTTAAGGTGAGGGTGAGGGTTAGATTTAGTGTTAGGATGAGGTTTAGGTTTAGGGTTAGGGTTAGAGTTAGGGTTAGGGTGAGAGTGAGGTTTAGGGTTAGAGTTAGGGTTAGTGTAAGGGTTAGGGTTAGGGTGAGGGTTAGGGTTAGGGCTAGGCTTAGGCTTAGGCTTAGGCTTAGGCCGAGCATGAGGGTGAGGGTTAGGGTTAGGTTTAGGGTGAGGTTTAGAGTTAGGGTTAGGGTGAGAGTTAGGATGAGGTTTAGGGTTAGGATTAGGGTTAGGTTGAGGGCTAGGGTGAGGCTTATAGTGAGGGTTTGGGTAAGGTTAGGGTTATGTTTAGGATTAGGTTTAGGGTGAGGGTGAGTGTGAGTGTTAGGGTTAGGGTTAGGGTTAGGGTTACAGTGAGGGTTAGGATTAGGGGTAGGTTTAGGCTTAGGGTTAGGCTGAGTGTGAGGGTGGGGGTGAGGATTAGTGTTAGGGTTAGGGTTTGGGTTAGGGTTAAGTTTAGGGTTAGAGTTAGTGTTAGAGCTAGGGTTAGGGTTAGAGTTACAGGGAGGGTTAGGTTAGGGTTTGGGATAGGCTTAGGTTTAGACTGAGGGTTAGGGTGGGGGTGAGGATTAGGGTTAGAGTTAGGGTTAGGGTTAGGGTTATTTTTAGTGTTATGGTTAGGGTTAAGTTTTAGGTGAGGGTGAGGCTGAGGGTGAGGTTTATGTTTAAGGTTAGTGTTAGGGTTAGGTTTAGTGGTATTTTTATATTTAGTGTTAGAGTTATGGTGAGGTTGAGGGTGCAGGTGAGAGTTAAGGTAAGGGTGAGGTTTAGGGTGAGGTTTAGGGTGAGGGTTAGGGTTAGGGTAAGGGTGAGGTTTAGGGTTAGAGTTACGGTTATGGGGATGGTTAGGTTGAGGTTTAGGGTTAGGGTTAGTATTAGGGTTAGGTTGATTGTGAGGGTTAGTTTGAGGTTTAAGGTTAGGATTAGGTTTAGGATTAGGGTTAGGGTAAGGGTAAGTGTGAGGGTTAGGGTGAGGGTTAGGCTTAGGCTTAGGGTTAGGCTGAGGGTGAGGGTGGGGGTGAGGATTAGGGTTAGGGTTAGTGTTTGTGTTATTGTTAGTATTAGTGTTAGAGCTACATAGAGGGTGAGGGTGCGGGTGAGGGTTAGGTTTAGGGTTAGGGTGGGGTTTAGGGTTTGGGTTAGGGTTAGGTTGATGGTGAGGGTGAGGGTTAGGGTTAGATATAGGGTTAGGGGGAGGGTTAGGGTGAGCGTTAGGGTGAGGCTTAGTGTTAGGGTTAGGGTGAGGGTGAGGCTTAGGTTGAGGTTTAGGGTTAGGGTTAGGGTTAGTGTGAGGGTTTGTGTTAAGGTTAGGGTTAGTGTTTGAGTGAGGGTAAGTGTTAGGGTGAGGGTTTGGGTTAGGGTCAGTGTTATCGTTTTGGTGAGGTTTCATGTTAGGTTTAGGGGTAGGGTTAGGGTTAGGGTGAGGCGTAGGGTCAGAGTGAGGCTGAGGGTGAGGGTTAGGGCTAGGGTTATTTTTAGGGTTAGGGTTAATGTGATGGTTAGGGTGAGGGTTAGGGTTAGGATTAGGAATAGGCTTAGGGTTAGGGTGAGTGTGATGTTTAGGGTTAGGGTTAGGCTGAGAGTTAGAGTTCCGGTTAAGTTTAGGGTTAGGGTGAAGGTTAGGGTACGGGTTAAGGTGAGGTTGAGGGTTAGGGATAGGTTGAGCATTAGGGTTAGGTTAGGGTTAGGGTGAAGTTGAGTGTGAGGGTTAGGGTTAGTGTTAGGGTGAGATTGAGGGTGAGGGTTAGGGTTATTGTTAGGGTGAGGGTTAGGATGAGTGTTAGGGTTAGGATTAGGGTTAGAGTGATGGCTAGCATGAGGGTGAGGTTTAGGGTTAAGGTTACGGTGAGGTTTAGCGTTAGGTTAAGGGTTAGGGTTAGGGTGAGGGTGAGCTTTAGGGTTAGAGTTAGGGTTAGGGTGAGGCTGAGGGTGAGGGTTGGGTTAGGTTTAGGGTTAGGTTTAGGCTTAGGGTTAGGCTTAGGCCGAGCATAAGGGGGAGGGTAAGTGTTAGGGTTAGAGTGAGGTTTAGGATGAGGTTTAGGGTTAGGATTAGGTTTAGGGTGAGGGCTAGGGTGAGGGTTAGGGTGAGGGTTGGGGTTAGGGATAGGATTAGGTTTAGGATTTGGGGTACGGTGAGTGTGAGTGTGAGGGTTAGGCTAAGGGATAGGGTTAGGCTTAGGGTTAGGGTGAGGGTTAAGGTTAAGGTTTGGGTTAGGGTGATTGTGAGGCTGAGGATTAGGTTTAGGTTTAAGGTTAGGTTTGAGGTTTGTTTTAGGGTTAGGGTTAGGGTTAGGTTTAGGGTTACAGTTAGGGTTAAAGGGAGGGTAGGGTTAGGGTTAGGCTGAGGGTGAGGTTGGGGGTGAGGATTAGGGTTAGGGTTAAGTTTAGGGTTAGTCCTATTGTTAGTGCTATGGTTAGGGTTAAGTTTTCAGTGAGGGTGAGGCTGAGGGTGAGGGTTACGTTTAGGGTTAGGGTTAGGGTTAGTGTTGTTAGGGACAGGATTAGAGTTAGGGTGAGTTAGAGGGTGAGGGTGAGGGTTAGGGTTAGGGTTAGTGTTAGGGTTAGGGTGAGGGTGAGGGTTAAGTTGAGGTTTAGGGATAGGGTTAGGTTTAAGATTAGGGTTAGGGTGAGCATGAGTGTGAGGGTTAGGGTGAGGGTTAGGCTTAGGCTTAGTGTTAGGCTGATGGTGAGGGTGGGGGTGAAGATTAGGGTTAGGGTGATGGTTAGGGTTAGGCTTAGTGTTATTTTTAGAGTTAGCATTAGAGTTATGGTGAGGGTGAGGGTGCGGGTGAGGGTTAGTGTTAAGGTTAGGGTGGGTTTTAGGGTTAGGGTTAGGGTTAGGGTTAGGTGGAGGGTGAAGTTTACAGTTAGATACAGGGTTAGGGGGAGGGGTAGGTTGAGGGTTAGGGTTAGGGTTTGTGTTAGGGTTAGGGTGAGGGTGAGGGTTAGGGTTAGGGTTAGGGTTAGGGTGAGGTTTAGGGTTAGGTTTAGGGTTAGGTTTAGAGTTATGGTGAGGGTGAGGGTGCGGGTGAGTTTGAGGGTTAAGGTTAGGTTTCAGGTAAGGCTTGTGGTTAGGCTTAGGTTTAGGCTGAGGGTGAGGGTGAGTGTGAGGGTTAGGGATAGGGTGAGGGTTTCAGATAGGGTTATAGGGAGGGTTAGGATGAGGGTTAGGGTTAGGAGTAGGGTTAGGGTGAGGGCTAGGGTGAGGGTGAGGTTTAGGGTTATGGTTAGGGTGAGGTTTAGGTTTAGGATTAGGGTTAAGGTTAGGGTGAGAGTGGGGTTTAGGGTTAGAGTTAGGGATAAGGTGAGGCGGAGGTTGAGGGTTAGGGTTAGGGTTAGGATTAGGATTAAGGTAAGGGTAAGGTGAGTGTGAAGGTTAGGGTTAGGGTGAGGGTTAGGGTTAGGGTTAAGGTGAAAGTTAGGGTTCAGGTAAAGTTTAGGGTTAGGGTGAAGGTTAGAGTTAGTGTTAAGTTGAGCGTGAGGATTAGGGTTAGGTTGAGTGTTAGGTTTAGGGTTAGGTTTAGGGCGAGGTTTAGGGTTTGGGTTAGGGTGAGTTTTAGGATGAGAAGTAGGGTTAGGATTAGTGTTAGGATGAGGTATAGGTTGAGGGTGAGGGTTAGGTTTAGTGTTAGGGTGACTTTTAGTGTTAGGTTTAGGCCTTAGGGTGAGGGTTAGGATGAGGTTTAGGGTTAGAATAAGTGTGAGGGTTAGGGTTAGGTTGAGGTTTAGGTTTAGGATTAGCGTTAGTGTGAGTTTGAGGATTAGGATTAGGGTTAGGTTTAGGGTTATTGTTAGGGATAGGGTTAGGGTTACGATTATGGTGAGGTTGAGGTTTAGGGTTAGGGTTAGGGTGAGGTTTTTAGTGTTATGGTTAGGGTTAGAGTTAGATTTAGCGTGAGGTTCGGGTTACTGTGAGGGTTATTGTTAGGGTTAAGTTTTGGGTTACGGTGATGGTTATGGTTATGGTTATGGTTAGGGTTAGGGTTAGGATTAGGGTTGGGGTTAGGGTGAGATTTAGTAGTTTAGGGTGAGGGTGGGATTTAGGGTTAAAGTTAGGGTTACGGTGAGGGTTAGGGTGGGGGTTAGGGTTAGGGTTCAGATTAGGCTGAGGGTTAAGGTGGGGGGCATGATAAGGTTAAATGTGAGGGTTAGGCCTAGGGTGAGGGTTAGTGTTAGGGTGAGGGCTAGGGTGAGGGTGAGGATTAGGGTTACTGTTAGGATTAGGCTGAGGGTGAGGTTGAAGGTAAGGGTTAGGGTTAGGGTGAGTGTTAGGGTTAGGGTTAGTGGGAGGGTTAGGATGAGTGTTAGGGTTAGGTTTAGGGTTAGTGTAAGGGCTAGGATAAGGGTAGGTTTAGAGTTAGGGTTAGGGTCAGGTTTAGGGTTAGGGTTAGGATAAGGGTTATGGTGAGGGTGATGTTTAGGGTTAGAGTTAGGGTTAGGATGAGGCTGAGGGTGAGGGTTAGGGTTAGGCTTAGTGTTAGGGTTAGGGTTAGGGTGAGGGTTAAGGTGAGATTGAGGGTTAAGGTTAGGGTTAGTTTTAGGTTTAGGATTAGGCTGAGTGTGAGGGTGAAGCTGAGTGTTAGGGTTAGGGTGAGGGTTAGGGTTAGGGTTATGGGGAGGGGTAGTATGAGGGTTAGGGTTAGGATTAGGGCTAGGATGAGGGCTAGGGTGAGGGTGAGGTTTAGGGTTAGGTTTAGGTTGAGGTTTAGTGTTAGGGATAGAGTGAGTGTTAGGATGAGGGTTAGGTTTAGGATTAGGGTTAGCATTAGGGCTAGTGTGAGGTTGACGGTTAGGGTAAGCGTTAGGCTTAGGCTTAGGTTTAGGCTGAGCATGTGGTTGAGGGCGAGGATTAGCTTTAGGGTTCGGTTGAGGTTTAGTGTTAGGGTTAGGGATAGAGTTCGGGTTAGGGTGAGGGTGAGGTTTAGGGGTAGAGTTAGGGTTAGGATGAGGGTTAGGTTTAGGGTGAGGGTTAGGGTGGGGGTGATGGTAAGGGTAAATGTGAAGTTTAGGCTGAGGGTGAGGGTTACGGTAAGGGTGAGGGTTAGGGTTAGGTTGAGGGTGAGGGTTAGGGTTAGTGTGAGGGTGAGGCTTAGATTGAGGATTAGTGTTAGGGTTAGTGTCGGGTTTAGGGTGAGGATGAGGCTTAGGGTTAGGGTGAGGGTAGGGTGAGTGTGAGGGTTAGGGTTAGTGTTAGGGTGAGGGTTAGTGTTAGGGTGATGGTTAGGGTTAGTGTTAGTGTGAGGTTTAGGGATGGGGTTAGGGTTAGGATTAATGTTAGGGTTAGGCTTAAGGTGAGGCTTACGGTGAGGGTGAGCGTCAGGGTTAGGGTTTGATTGGGATTTGGGTTAGGGTGAGTGTGAGGGTTAGGGTTAGGGATAGGGATAGGCTTAGGTTTAGGCTGAGGGTGAGGGTGAGTGTGAGGCTTAGAGTTAGGGTGAGGGATAGGGTTAGGGTGAGAGTTAGGGTTTGGGTTAAGTTTAGGGTTAGGGTGAGGGTTAGGGTAGGGGTTACAGTGAGGGTGAGAGTTAGGGTTAGGTTGAGGGTTAGGGTTAGGTTTAGGGTTAGGGTGAGGGTGAGGATTAGGGTTAAGGTTATTTTTAGGATGAGCTTTAGGATGAGTGTCATGGTTAGGATTAGGGTTAGGGTGAGGGCTAGCATTAGGGTGAGGTTTAGGGTTAAGTTTAGGGTGAGGTTCTGGGTTAGAGGTTAGGTTAGGGTGAGGCTGAGTGTGAGGATTGGGTTAGGGTTAGGTTTAGGTTGACGGTGAGTGTTAGGATTAGGGTTAGGGTTAGGGTTAGGGTTAGGTTTAAGTTAAGGATTAGTGTTATTGTTAGGGGTTAGGGTTAGAGTTAAGGTGAGGTTGAGGGTGAGGGTGAGGGGTATGTTTATTGTTAGGGTGAGTTTTAGGTTTAGGGTTAGTGTTAGGGTGAGGGTTAGGATGAGGGTTAGGGTTATGGTAAGGGTGAGGGTTAGGGTTAGGCTGAGGGTTAGGGTCAGGATTAGGGTTAATGTGAGGTTGAGGGTTAGGATTAGGGTTAGGGTTAGGGTTACTGTTAGGGTTAGGGTTACGGTTACAGTGAGGTTGAGGGTCAGGGTTAGAGTTAGGGTGAGGTTTTTAGTGTTAGGGTTAGGGTTAGAGATAGGATTAGGGTGAGAGTGAGGTTTAGGGGTAGAGTTAGGGTTAGGGTGAAGGTTAGTGTGAGGGTTAGGGTTAGGGTGAGTGTGAGGGTGATGGTTAGATTGAGGATTAGTGTTAGGGTTAGTGTGAGTTTGAGGGTGAGAATGAGGTTTAGGCTTAGGGTGAGGGCTAGGGTGAGGGTGAGGATTAGGTTTAGTGTTAGGGTTAGGTTGAGGGTTATGGTTAGGGTTTGGGCTAGGTTTAGGTTTAGGTTTAGTGTTACGGTTAGGGTTTGGTTTAGGGTAAGGTTAGGGTAAGGGTTTTTGTTAGGGTTATTATTAGGGTTAGGGTTAGGATGAGGTTTAAGTTTATATTTCGGTTTAGAGTTAGGATTAGTTTTAGAGTGAGGTTTAGAGTTAGAATTAGGGTGAGTGTTAGGGTTAGAGTTAGGGTTAGCGTTAGGGTTAGGGTTAGGCTTAGGCTTTGGCTTAGACTTAGGCCCAGCATGTGGGTGAGGGTTAGGGTAAGGGTTAGGGTGAGGGTTAAGGTTAGGGTTAGGGTGAGGATTAGGATGAGGTTTAGGGTTAGGATTAGGGTTAGGCTGAGGAGTAGGGTGAGGGTTAGGGTGAGGGTTAGGCTTAGGGTGAGGGTGAGGTTTAGGGTTTGATTTAGGGTTAGGGGGAGTTTTAGTTCGAGGTTAGGTTTAGGGTTAGTGTTAAGGTAAAGGTTAGGTTGATGGATACGTTGAGGTTTTGGGTTAGGGTTATGGTTAGGGTTAGGATTAGGGTTAGGCTGAGGGTGAGTGTGAGGTTTAGGGTTAGGCTTAGGGTTAGGTTTAGGTTTAGGGTTAGGATTAGTGTTATTGTTAGGGTTAGGGTTAGATTTATGGTAAGGTGAGGGTGAGGGTGAGGGTGAAGTTTAGGGTTAGGGTTAGGGTGAGGTTTATGGTTAGGGTTAGGATTAGGGTTAGGGTGAGGGTGAGGTTTAGGGTTAGATTTTGGGTTAGGGGCAGTATTAATTCGAGGGTTAGGGTTAGGGTTAGGGTTAGGGTTAAGGGTAGGTTGATGGTTATGTTGAGGTTTTGGGTTAGGATTAGGGTTAGGGTTAGGATTAGGGTTAGGGTGAGGGTGAATGTGAGGATTAGGGTTAGGCTTAGGCTTAGGCGTAGGGTTAGGCTGAGGGTGAAGGCGGGGGTGAGGATTAGGGTTACGGTGATGGTTAGGGTTAGGGTTAGGTTGAGGGTTAGAATGAGGGTTAGGGTTAGGATTAAGGTTAGGGTGAGGGCTTGAGTGAGGGTGAGGATTAGGGTAAGGCTTAGGCTTAGGGTTAGGCTGAGCTTGAGGTTGAGGGTGAGGGTTTCGGTTAGGGTGATGGTTAGGTTTACGGTTAGGGTGAGGGTTTGTATGAGGTTTAGGGTTAGGGTGTGGGTTAGGGTGATTATGATGGTAAGGGTAAAGGAGAGGTTTTGGCTGAGCGTGAGTGTTAAGATAAGGGTGAGGGTTAGGGTTATTTTTCCGGTTAGGGTAAGGTTTAGTGTTAGGGTTAGGGTGAGGGTTAGATTGAGGATTCAGTTTAGGGTTAGTGTGAGGTTTAGGGTGAGGATGAGGGTTAGGGTTAGCGTAAGGGTGAGAGATAGAATTAGGGTTAGGGTGGGGGCTAGGGTGAGGGTGAGGTTTAGGTTTAGGGTTAGGGTGAGGGCTAGGGTGAGTGTTAGGGTGAGGTTTAGTGTTAGGGATAGGGTTAGGTTTAGGATTAGGTTTAGGGTGAGGGTGAGTGTGAGGTTTAGGGTTAGGGTTAGGATTAGGCTTAGGGTTAGGGTGCGAACTGGGGGTAGGGTTTGGGTTAGGGTTACAGTGAGGGTTAGGGTTAGGGATAGGGTTAGGCTTTGGGTTAAGCTGAGGGTGAGGGTGGGGTTTGGTTTAGGTTATTGTTAGTGTTATGGTGAGGGTTAAGTTTGCAGTGAGGGTGAGGCTGAGGGTGAGGGTTATGGTTAGGGTTAGGGTTTGGGTTAATGTTATTATTAGAGTTAGGGTTAGAGTTACGGTGAGGTTGAGGGTGAGGGTGAGGGTTAGGGTTAGTGTGAGGTTTAGGGTGAGGTTTAGGTTTAGGGTTAGGTTTAGTGTTAGGGTGAGGGTGAGGTTTAGGGTTTGATATAGGGTTAGGGGGAGGGTTAGGAGGAGGGTTAGTTTTAGGGTTAATGTTAGGCTTAGGGTAAGGGTGAGGGTTAGGTTGAGGTTAAGGGTTAGGGTTAGTGTGAGGTTTAGTATTAGGGTTAGGGTTAGTGTTAGGGTTAGGGTAAGTGTTAGGGTGAGCGTTTGGGTTAGGGTGAGGGTTATGTTTAGGGTGAGGGTTAGGGTTAGTGTTAGGGTTATTGTTAGGGTTAGGGTTAGCGTTACAGTTACAGTGAGGGTGAGAGGGAGGGTTAGGGTTAGGGTTAGGATGAAGTTTAGTGTTATGTTAGGGTTAGAATTAGGGTTAGGGTGAGACTGAGGTTTATGTTTACAGTTAGGCTTAGTGTTAGTTTTAGGTTTAGGGTGAGGGTTAGGGTTAGGCTTAGGCTTGGGCTTAGGCTTAGGCTTAGGCCGAGCATGAGGGTGAGGGTTAGGATTAGGGTTAGAATGAGGGTTAGGGTTAGGGTTAGGGTGAGGGTTAGGATGAGGTTTAACGTTAGGATTAGGGTTAGGATGAGGGCTAGGGTGAAGGTTAGGGTAAGGTATAGGGTTACGTTTAGGAATAGGGTTAGGTTGAGTTTGAGGGTGAGTGTGAGGATTAGGGTTATGGTTAGTGTTATTGTTAGGGTTAGGGTCAGAGCTACAGAGAGGGTGAGGGTGCGGGTGAGGGTTAGGGTGCGGTTTAGGGTTAGGGTTAGGGTGAGAGTTAGGTTTCCGGTTAACTTTAGGTTTAGGGTGAGGGTTAGGGTACGGCTTAATGTGAGGGTGAGCATTAGGTTTAGGTTGAGCTTTAAGATTAGATTAGGTTTAGGGTTAGGATTAGGGTGAGGGTGAGATTTAGGTTTAGGGTGAGGTTTAGGGTTAAGGTTAGGGTTAGGATGAGGGTGAGGTTTGCGATTAGAGTTAGGTTTAGGGTGAGGCTGAGGGTGAGGGTTAGGGTTAGGGTTAGTGTTAGAGTTAGGGCTGGGGTGATGGTTAGGGTTAGGATTAGGATTAGGGTTAGGTTTAGGGTTAGGATGAGGGCTAGGGTGAGGTTGAGGGGTAGGATTGGTGTTAGGGTGAGGTTTATGGGTAGCGTTAGGGTTAGGGTGAGGGTTTGGATGAGAGTTAGGATTACAGTGAGGGTGAGGGTTGGGGTTAGTTTGAGGGTTATGGTTAGGATTAGGTTTATGGTTAGGGTGAGTGTTAGGTTTAGGGTTAGGCTTAGGTTTAGGGTTAGGATTAGTGTTATTGTTAGGGTTAGGTTTAGATTTATGGTAAGGGTGAGGGTGAGGGTGAGGGTGAACGTTAGGGTTAGGGTTAGGGTGAGGATTATGGTTAGGGTTAGTATTAGGTTTAGGGTGAGGGTGAGGTTTAGGGTTAGATTTAGGGTTAGGGGGAGTGTTAGTTCGAAGTTAGGGTTAGGGTTAGTGTTAAGGTTAAGGTTAGGTTGATGGTTACGTTGAGGTTTTGGGTTAGGGTTATGGTTATGGTTAGGATTAGGGTTAGGGTGAGGGTGAGTGTGAGTGTGAGGGTTAGGCTTAGGCTTAGGCTTAGGGTTAGGCTGAGGGTGAGGGTGGGGGTGAGGATTAGGGTTAGGGTGATGGTTAGGGTTAGGGTTAGTGTGAGGGTTAGAATGAGGGTTAGGATTAGGATTAGGGTTAGGGTGTGGGCTAGGGTGAGGGTGAGGATTAGGGTAAGGCTTAGGCTTAGGGTTAGGCTGAGCTTGAGTTTGAGTTTGAGGGTGAGGGTTTCGGTTAGGGTGAGGGTTAGTATGAGGTTTAGGGTTAGGGTGTGTGTTAGGGTGAGGGTTTGGATGAGAGTTAGCTTTACAGTGAGGTTGAGGATTAGCGTTAGGTATAGGGTTAGGGTTAGGATTAGGGTTAGGGTGAGGGTGAGTGTTAGGATTAGGGTTAGGCTTAGGTTTAGGGTTAGGTTTAGGGTTAGGATTAGTGTTATTGTTAGGGTTAGGGTTAGATTTATGTTTAGGGTGAGGGTGAAGTTTAGGGTTAGAGTTAGGGTGAGGTTTATGGTTAGTGTTAGGATTAGGGTTAGGGTGAGGGTTAGGTTTAGGGTTAGATTTAGGGTTAGGGTGAGGATTAGGGTTAGGATTAGGGTGAGAGTTTGGGTTCAGCTTAAGTTTAGATTTAGGGTGAGGGTTAGGGTTAAGTTGAGGGTTAGGTTTAGGGATAGTGTGATGGTTAGAGTTATGGTTAGGGTTAGGGTTAGGATTAGGATTAGAGTTAGGATTAAGGTTAGGGTGAGGACTAGGGTGTGGTTGAAGTTTAGTGTTAGGGTTAGGGTGAGGGTTTGGATGAGGGTTAGGGTTACAGTGAGGGTGAGGATTAGGGTTAGGTTGAGGGTTAGCGCTAGGATTAGGGTTAGGTTCAGGGTGAGTGTTAGGATTAGGGTTAGGATTAGTGTCATTGTTAGGGTTAGGGTTAGATTTATGGTAAGGTGAGGGTGAGGGTGAGGGTGAAGGTTAGGTTTAGGGTTAGGGTGTGGTTTATTGTTAGGATTAGGATTAGGTTTAGGGTGAGGGTGAGGTTTATGGTTAGATTTTGGGTTAGGGGGAGTGTTAGTTCGAGGTTTAGGGTTAGGGTTAGGGTTAAGGGTAGGTTGATGGTTATGTTGAGGTTTTGTGATAGGATTAGGGTTAGGGTGAGGCTGAGTGTGAGGGTTAGGGTTAGGTTTAGGCTTAGGTTTAGGGTTAGGCTGAGGGTGAGGGCGGGGGTGAGTATTAGGGTTACAGTGATGGTTAGGTTTCGGGTTAGGTTGAGGGATAAAATGAGGGTTAGGGTTAGGATTAAGGTTAGGGTGAGGGCTTGGGTGAGGGTGAGGATTAGGGTAAGGTTTAGGCTGATCTTGAGTTTGAAGGTGAGATTTCGGTTAGGGTGATGGTTAGGTTTATGGTTAGGGTGAGGGTTTGTATGAGGTTTAGGGTTAGGGTGATTATGATGGTAAGGGTAAAGGAGAGGTTTTGGCTGAGCGTGAGTGTTAATTTAAGGGTGAGGGTTAGGGTTAGATTTAGGGTTAGAGTAAGGGTTAGTGTTAGGGTTAGGGTGAGGGTTAGATTTAGGATTCAGTTTAAGGTTAGTGTGAGGTTTAGGGTGAGGATGAGGGTTAGGGTTAGGGTGAGGGTGAGGGATAGAATTAGGGTTAGGCTTAGGTTTAGGGTTAGGATTAGTGTTATTGTTAGGGTTAGTTTTAGATTTATGGTAAGGGTGAGAGTGAGGGTGAGGGTGAACGTTAGGGTTAGGTTTAGGGTGAGGTTTATGGTTAGGGTTAGGATTAGGTTTAGGGTGAGGGTGAGGGTGAGGTTTAGGGTTAGATTTAGGGTTAGGGGGAGTGTTAGTTCGATGTTAGGGTTAGGGTTAGTGTCAAGGTTAAGGTTAGGTTGATGGTTATGTTGAGATTTTGGGTTAGGGTTATGGTTAGGGTTAGGATTAGGGTTAGGGTGAGTGTGAGTGTGAGGGTTAGGGTTAGGCTTAGGCTTAGGCTTAGGGTTAGGCTGAGGGTGAGGGTGGGGGTGAAGATTAGGGTTAGGGTGATGGTTAGGGTTAGGGTTAGTGTGAGGGTTAGAATGAGGGTTAGGATTAGGATTAGGTTTAGGGTGAGGGCTAGGGTGAGGGTGAGGATTAGGGTAAGGCTTAGGCTTAGGGTTAGGCTGAGCTTGAGTTTGAGGGTGAGGGTTTCGATTAGGGTGAGGGTTAGTATGAGGTTTAGGGTTAGGTTGTGGGTTAGGGTGAGGGTTTGGATGAGGGTTAGCTTTACAGTGAGGTTGAGGATTAGGGTTAGGTATAGGGTTAGGGTTAGGATTAGGGTTAGGGTGAGGGTGAGTGTTAGGATTAGGGTTAGGCTTAGGTTTAGGGTTAGGTTTAGGGTTAGGATTAGTGTTATTGTTAGGGTTAGGGTTAGATTTATGTTTAGGGTGAGGGTGAAGTTTAGGGTTAGAGTTAGGGTGAGGTTTATGGTTAGTGTTAGGATTAGGGTTAGGGTGAGGGTGAGGTTTAGGGTTAGATTTAGGGTTAGGGTGAGGATTAGGGTTAGGATTAGGGTGAGAGTTTGGGTTCAGCTTAAGTTTAGATTTATGGTGAGGGTTAGGGTTAGGTTGAGGGTTAGGTTTAGGGACAATGTGATGGTTAGAGTTAGGGTTAGGGTTATGGTTAGGATTAGGATTAGAGTTAGGATTAAGGTTAGGGTGAGGAGTATGGTGTGGTTGAAGTTTAGTGTTAGGGTTAGGGTGAGGGTTTGGATGAGGGTTAGGGTTACAGTGAGGGTGAGGATTAGGGTTAGGTTGAGGGTTAGCGTTAGGATTAGGGTTAGGTTGAGGGTGAGTGTTAGGATTAGGGTTAGGCTTAGGGTTAGGTTTAGGTTTAGGGTTAGGATTAGTGTCATTGTTAGGGTTAGGGTTAGATTTATGGTAAGGTGAGGGTGAGGGTGAGGGTGAAGGTTAGGGTTAGGGTTAGGGTGAGGTTTATTGTTAGGATTAGGATTAGGGTTAGGGTGAGGGTGAGGTTTAGGGTTAAATTTTGGGTTAGGGGGAGTGTTAGTTCGAGGGTTAGGGTTAGGGTTAGGGTGAAGTTTAGGTTAATGGTTATGTTGAGGTTTTGGGTTAGGATTAGGGTTAGGGTTAGGATTAGGGTTAGGGTGAGGGTGAGTGTGAGAGTTAGTGTTAGGGTTAGTCTTAGGCTTAGGTTAGGCCGAGGATGAGGGCGGGTGTAAGGATTAGGGTTACAGTGATGGTTAGGGTTAGGGTTAGGTTGAGGGTTAGAATGAGGGTTAGGGTTAGGATTAAGGTTAGGGTGAGGGCTTGGGTGAGGGTGAGGATTAGGGTAAGGCTTAGGTTTAGGGTTAGGCTGATCTTGAGTTTGAGGGTGAGATTTCGGTTAGGGTGATGGTTAGGTTTACGGTTAGGGTGAGGGTTTGCATGAGGTTTAGGGTTAGGGTGATTATGATGGTAAGGGTAAAGGAGAGGTTTTGGCTGAGCGTGAGTGTTAATTTAAGGGTGAGGGTGAGGGTTAGGTTTAGGGTTAAAGTAAGGGTTAGTGTTAGGTTTAGGGTGAGGTTTAGATTGAGGATTCAGTTTAGGGTTAGTGTGAGGTTTAGGGTGAGGATGAGGGTTAGGGTTAGGGTGAGGGTGAGGGATAGAATTATGGTTTGGCTTAGGTTTAGGGTTAGGATTAGTGTTATTGTTAGGGTTAGGTTTAGATTTATGGTAAGTGTGAAGGTGAGGGTGAGGGTGAAGTTTAGGGTTAGGGTTAGGGTGAGGTTTATGGTTAGGGTTAGGATTAGGTTTAGGGTGAGGGTGAGGTTTAGGGTTAGATTTAGTGTTAGGGGGAGTGGTAGTTCGAGGTTAGGATTAGGGTTAGTTTTAAGGTTAAGGTTAGGTTGATGGTTACGTTGAGGTTTTGGGTTAGGGTTATGGTTAGGGTTAGGATTAGGGTTGGGGTGAGGGTGAGTATGAGGTTTACGGTTGGGGTTAGGCTTAGGCTTAAGGTTAGGCTGAGCTTGAGGACAGGGATGAGGATTAGGGTGACACTGATGGTTAGTGTTAGGGTTAGGTTGAGGGTTAGAGTGTGGGTTAGGGTTAGGATTAAGATTAGGGTGAGGCCTTGGGTGAGGGTGAGGATTAGGGTAAGGCTTAGGCTTAGGGTTAGCCTGAGCTTGAGGTTGAGGGTGAGGGTTTCGGTTAGGGTGATGGTTAGGTTTACGGTTAGGGTGAGGGTTTGTATGAGGTTTAGGGTTAGGGTGTGGGTTAGGGTGATTATGATGGTAAGGGTAAAGGAGAGGTTTTGGCTGAGCGTGAGTGTTAAGATAAGGGTGAGGGTTAGGGTTATTTTTCGGGTTAGGATAAGGGTTAGTGTTAGGGTTAGGGTGAGGGTTAGATTGAGGATTCAGTTTAGGGTTAGTGTGAGGTTTAGGGTGAGGATGAGGGTTAGGGTTAGGGTGAGGGTGAGGGATAGAATTAGGGTTAGGGTGAGGGCTAGGGTGAGGGTGAGGTTTAGGTTTAGGGTTAGGGTGAGGGCTAGGGTGAGTGTTAGGGTGAGGTTTAGTGTTAGGGATAGGGTTAGGTTTAGGATTAGGTTTAGGGTGAGGGTGAGTGTGAGGGTTAGGGTTAGGGTTAGGATTAGGCTTCGGGTTAGGGTGTGGACTAGGGGTAGGGTTTGGGTTAGGGTTACGGTGAGGGTTAGGGTTAGGGATAGGGTTAGGCTTTGGGTTAAGCTGAGGGTGAGTGTGGGTTTGGTTTAGGTTATTGTTAGTGTTATGGTGAGGGTTAAGTTTGCAGTGAGGGTGAGGCTGAGCGTGAGGGTTATGGTTAGGGTTAGGGTTTGGGTTAATGTTATTATTAGGGTTAGGGTTAAAGTTACGGTGAGATTGAGGGTGAGGGTGAGGGTTAGGGTTAGTGTGAGGTTTAGGGTGAGGTTTAGGTTTAGGGTTAGGTTTAGTGTTAGGGTGAGGGTGAGGTTTAGGGTTTGATATAGGGTTAGGGAGAGGGTTAGTGTGAGCGTTAGGGTTAGGGTTAATGTTAGGCTTAGGGTGAGGGTTAGGTTGAGTTTAAGGGTTAGGGTTAGTGTGAGGGTTAGTATTAGGGTTAGGGTTAGTGTTAGGGTTAGGGTAAGTGTTAGGGTGAGCGTTTGGGTTAGGGTGAGGGTTATGTTCAGAGTGATGGTTAGGGGTCGGGTTAGGGTTATTGTTAGGGTTAGGGTCAGGGTTACGGTTACAGTGAGGGTGAGAGTGAGGGTTAGGGTTAGGGTTAGGATGAGGTTTAGTGTTATGTTAGGGTTAGAATTAGGGTTAGGTTGAGACTGAGGTTTATGTTTACAGTTAGGCTTAGTGTTAGTTTTAGGTTTAGGGTGAGGGTTAGGGTTAGGCTTAGGCTTCAGCTTAGGCTTAGGCTGAGCATGAGGTTGAGGGTGAGGGTTAGGCTGAGGTTTAGGGTTAGGATTAGGGTTAGGGTTAGGTCTAGGGTGAGGGTTAGGTTGAGGGTTAGGGTTATTGATAGAGTCAGGTTTAGGATTAAGGTTAGGGTGAGGTTGAGTTTGAGGGTTAGGGTTAGGGTTAGGATTAGGCTTAGGGTTAGGGTGAGGGTTAAGATTAGGGTTTGTGTTATGGTGAGGGTGAGGCTGAGGATTAGGGTTTGGTTTAGGGTTAGATTTAGGGTAAGGTTTAGGGTTACGGTTAGGGTTCCGGTGTGGGTTTGGGTTAGAGTTAGGGTTAGGCTTAGGGTTAGGCTGAGGGTGAGGGTGGGGGTGAGGGTGAGGGTTATGTTTAGTGTTAGGGTGAGGGTTAGGATGAGGGTTAGGGTTAGGATTAGGGAGAGGGTGAGGTTTAGGGTGAGGGTGAGGTTTAGGTTTAGGGTTAGTGTTAGGGTGAGGGTGAGGTTTAGGATTAGAGTTAGGTCTCGGGTGAGGCTGAAGGTGAGGGTTAGGGTTAGGGTTAGTGTTAGAGTTAGGGTTAGGGTGAGGGTTAATGTGAGGATGAGGGTTAGGCTTAGGTTTAAGAGTAGGATTAGGGTAAGGGTTAGGGTGAGTGTAAGGATTAGGGTGAGTGTGAGGGTTAGTGTTAGGGTTAGGCTTCGACTTAGGTTTAGGCTGAGGGTGAGGGTTAGGTTTAGTGTGAGTGTTAGGGTTAGGGTTAAGGTGAGGGGTAGGCTGAGGTTGAGGGTTAAGCTCAGGTTTAGGATTAGGTTAAGGTTTAGGGTGAGTGTGAGGGTTAGGGTTAAGGGTAGGCTTCGGTTTAGGGTTAGGCTGAGGGTGAGGGTGAGGGTGAGGTTTAGGGTTAGGGTGAGTGTTAGGGTTAGGGTTAGGGTGATAGTTTGGGTTCGGGTTAAGTTTAGGGTTAGGGTGAGTGTTAGGGTTAGGTTAAGGGTTAGGGTTAGGGATAGTGTGATGGTTAGGGTGAGGCTTAGGGTTAGGATGAGGATTAGGGTTTTGTTTAGGGTTAGGATGAGGGCTAGGGTTAGGTTGAGGGTTATAGGGTTAGTGTTAGGGTGAGGTTTATGGTTAGCGTTAGGGTTAGGGTGAGGGTTTGGATGAGAGTTGGGATTACAGTGAGGGTGAGGGTTAGGGTTAGTTTGAGGGTTAGGGTTAGGATTAGGGTTAGGGTGAGGGTGAGTGTTAGGATTAGGGTTAGGCTTAGGTTTAGGGTTAGGATTAGTGTTATTGTTAGGGTTAGGTTTAGATTTATGGTAAGGGTGAGGGTGAGGGTGAGGGTGAACGTTAGGGTTAGGGTTAGGGTGAGGTTTATGTTTAGGGTTAGGATTAGGTTTAGGGTGAGGGTGAGGTTTAGGGTTAGATTTAGGGTTAGGGGGAGTGTTAGTTCGAGGGTAGGGTTAGGGTTAGTGTTAAGGTTAAGGTTAGGTTGATGGTTATGTTGAGGTTTTGGGTTAGGGTGATGGTTAGGGTTAGGATTAGGGTTAGGGTGAGGGTGAGTGTGAGGGTTAGGGTTAGGCTTAGGCTTAGGCTTAGGCTTAGGGTTAGGCTGAGGGTGAGGGTGGGGGTGAGTATTAGGGTTAGGGTAATGGTTAGGTTTAGGGTTAGGTTGAGGGTTAGAATTAGGGTTAGGATTAGGATTAGGTTTAGGGTGAGGGCTAGGGTGAGGGTGAGGATTAGGGTAAGGCTTAGGCTTAGGGTTAGGCTGAGCTTGAGTTTGAGGGTGAGGGTTTCGGTTAGGGTGAGGGTTAGTATGAGGTTTAGGGTTAGGGTGTGGGTTAGGGTGAGGGTTTGGATGAGGGTTAGCTTTACAGTGAGGTTGAGGATTAGGGTTAGGTATAGGGTTAGGGTTAGCATTAGGGTTAGGGTGAGGGTGAGTGTTAGGATTAGGATTAGGCTTAGGTTTAGGGTTAGGTTTAGGGTTAGGTTTAGGGTTAGGATTAGTGTTATTGTTATTGTTAGGGTTAGATTTATCTTAAGGGTGAGGGTGAGGGTGAGGGTGAAGTTTAGTGTTAGAGTTAGGGTGAGGTTTATGGTTAGGGTTAGGATTAGGTTTAGGGTGAGGGTGAGGTTTAGGGTTAGATTTAGGGTTAGGGGGAGTGTTAGTTCGAGGTTAGGGTTAGGGTTAGTGTTAAGTTTAAGGTTAGGTTGATGGTTAGGTTGAGGTTTTGGGTTAGGGTTATGGTTAGGGTTAGGATTAGCTTTAGGGTGAGTGATTGTGAGGGTTTGGGTTAGGCTCAGGCTTAGGGTTAGGCTGAGGGTGTGGGTGGGGGTGAGGATTAGGGTTAGGGTGATGGTTAGGGTTAGGGTTAGGTTGAGGGTTAGAATGTGGGTTAGGATTAGGATTAGGGTTAGGGTGTGGGCTAGGGTGAGGGTGAGGATTAGGGTAAGGCTTAGGCTTAGGGTTAGGCTGAGCTTGAGTTTGAGGGTGAGTGTTTCTGTTAGGGTGAGGGTTTGTATGAGGTTTAGGGTTAGGGTGTGGGTTAGGGTGAGGGTTTGGATGAGGGTTAGGGTTACAGTGAGGTTGAGGATTAGGGTTAGGTATAGGGTAAGGGTTAGGATTAGGGTTAGGGTGAGGGTGAGTGTTAGGATTAGGGTTAGGCTTAGGTTTAGGGTTAGGTTTAGGGTTAGGATTAGTGTTATTGTTAGAGTTAGGGTTAGATTTATGGTGAGGGTGAGGGTGACGTTTAGAGATAGAGTTAGTGTGAGGTTTATGGTTAGTGTTAGGATTAGGGTTAGGGTGAGGGTGTGGTTTAGGGTTAGATTTAGGGTTAGAGTGAGGATTAGGGTTAGGATTAGGGTGAGAGTTTGGGTTCCCCTTAAGTTTAAGGTTAGGGTGATGGTTAGGCTTAGGTTGAGGGTTAGGTTTAGGGATAGTGTGATGGTTAGAGTTATGGTTAGGGTTAGGGTTAGGATGAGGATTAGAGTTAGGATTAAGGTTAGGGTGAGGACTAGGGTGAGGTTGAGGTTTAGTGTTAGGGTTAGGGTGAGGGTTTGGATGAGGGTTAGGGTTACAGTGAGGGTGAGGATTAGGGTTAGGTTAAGGGTTAGTGTTAGGATTAGGGTTAGGTTGAGGGTGAGTGTTAGGATTAGGGTTAGGATTAGGGTTAGGTTTAGGTTTAGGGTTAGGATTAGTGTTATTGTTAGGGTTAGGGTTAGATTTATGGTACGGTGAGGGTGAGGGTGAGGGTGAAGTTTAGGGTTAGGGTTAGGGTGAGGTTTATTGTTAGGGTTAGGATTGGGGATAGGGTGAGGGTGAGGTTTATGGTTAGATTTTGGGTTAGGGAGAGTGTTAGTTCGAGGGTTAGGGTTAGGGTTAGGGTTAAGGGTAAGTTGATGGTTATGTTGAGGTTTTCGGTTAGGATTAGGATTAGGGTTAGGGTGAGGGTGAGTGTGAGGGTTAGGGTTGGGTTAGGTTTAGGCTTAGGGTTAGGCTGAGGGTGAGGGCGGGGTTGAGGATTAAGGTTACGGTGATGTTTAGGGTTAGGGTTAGGTTGAGGGTTAGAATGAGGGTTAGGTTTAGGATTAAGGTTAGGGTGAGGGCTTAGGTGAGGGTGAGGATTAGGGTAAGGCTTAGGCTTAGGGTTAGGCTGAGCTTGAGGTTGAAGGTGAGGGTTTCGGTTAGGGTGATGGTTAGGTTTACGGTTAGAGTGAGGGTTTGTATGAGGTTTAGGGTTAGGGTGTGGGTTAGGGTGATTATGATGGTAAGGGTAAAGGAGAGGTTTTGGCTGAGGGTGAGTGTTAAGATAAGGGTGAGGGATAGGGTTATTTTTCAGGTTAGGGTAAGGGTTAGTGTTAGGGTTAGGGTGAGGGTTAGATTGAGGATTCAGTTTAGGGTTAGTGTGAGGTTTAGGGTGAGGATGAGGGTTAGGGTTAGGGTGAGGGTGAGGGATAGAATTAGGGTTAGGGTGAGGGCTAGGGTGAGGGTGAGGTTTAGGTTTAGGGTTAGGGTGAGGGCTAGGGTGAGTGTTAGGGTGAGGTTTAGTTTTAGGGATAGGGTTAGGTTTAGGATTAGGTTTAGGGTGAGGGTGAGTGTGAGGGTTAGGGTTAGGGTTAGGATTAGGCTTCGGGTTAGGGTGCAGACTAGGGGTAGGGTTTGGGTTAGGGTTACGGTGAGGGTTAGGGTTAGGGATAGGGTTAGGCTTTGGGTTAAGCTGAGGGTGAGTGTGGCTTTGGTTTAGGTTATTGTTATTGTTATGGTTAGGGTTAAGTTTGCAGTGAGGGTTAGGGTGAGGGTGAGGGTTATGGTTAGGGTTAGGGTTTGGGTTAATGTTATTATTAGGGTTAGGTTTAGAGTTACGGTGAGGTTGAAGGTGAGGGTGAGGTTTAGGGTTAGGGTGAGGTTTAGGTTGAGGTTTAGGTTTAGGGTTAGTTTTAGTTTTAGGGTGAGGGTGAGGTTTAGGGTTTGATATGGGTTTAGGTGGAGGGTTAGGGTGAGGGTTAGGGTTAGGGTTAATGTTAGGTTTAGGGTGAGGGTGAGGGTTAGGTTGATGTTAAGGGTTAGGGTTAGTGTGAGGATTAGTATTAGGGTTAGGGTTAGTGTTAGGGTTAGGGTAAGTTTTAGGGTGAGCGTTTGGGTTAGGGTGAGGGTTATGTTTAGAGTGATGGTTAGGGGTCGGGTTAGGGTTATTGTTTGGGTTAGGGTCAGGGTTACGGTTACAGTGAGGGTGAGATTGAGGGTTAGGGTTAGGGTTAGGATGAGGTTTAGTGTCATGTTAGGGTTAGAATTAGGGTTAGGTTGAGACTGAGGTTTATGTTTACAGTTAGGCTTAGTGTTAGTTTTAGGTTTAGGGTGAGGGTTAGGGTTAGGCTTAGGCTTTGGCTTAGGCTTAGGCTGAGCATGAGGTTGAGGATGAGGGTTAGGATGATGTTTAGGGTTAGGATTAGGGTTAGGGTTAGGTCTAGGGTGAGGGTTAGGTTGAGGGTTAGGGTTAGGGATAGAGTCAGGTTTAGGATTGAGGTTAGGGTGAGGTTGAGTGTGAGGGTTAGGGTTAGGGTTAGGATTAGGCTTAGGGTTAGGGTGAGGGTTAAGATTAGGGTTTGTGTTGTGGTGAGGGTGAGGCTGAGGATTAGGGTTTGGTTTAGGATTAGATTTAGGGTAAGGTTTAGGCTTAGGGTTAGGGTTCCCTTGCGGGTTTGGGTTAGGGTTAGGGTTAGGCTTAGGGTTAGGCTGAGGGTGAGGGTGGGGGTGAGGGTGAGGGTTATGGTTAGTGTTAGGGTGAGGGTTAGGATGAGGGTTAGGGTTAGGATTAGGGTGAGGGTGAGGTTTAGGTTTAGGGTGAGGTTTAGGGTTAGGGTTAGCGTTAGGGTTAGGGTGAGGTTTAGGATTAGATTTAGGTCTCGGGTGAGGCTGAGGGTGAGGGTTAGGGTTAGGGTTAGTGTTAGAGTTAGGATTAGGGTGAGGGTTAATGTGAGGGTGAGGGTTAGGCTTAGGGTTAAGAGTAGGATTAGGGTAAGGGTTAGGATGAGTTTAAGGGTTAGGGTGAGTGTGAGGGTTAGCGTTAGGGTTAGGCTTCGCCTTAGGTTTAGGCTGAGAGTGAGGGTTAGGTTTAGGGTGAGTGTTAGGTTTAGGGTTAGGGTGAGGGTTAGACTGAGGGTGATGGTTAAGCTCTGGTTTAGGATTAGGATTAGGTTAAGGTTTAGGGTGAGTGTGAGGGATAGGATTAGGTGTAGGCTTCGGCTTAGGGTTAGGCTGAGGGTGAGGGTGAGGGTGAGGGTTAGGGTTAGGGTGAGTGTTAGGGTTAGGGTTAGGGTGAGATTTTGGGTTTGGGTTAATTTTAGGGTTAGGGTGAGAGTTAGGGATAGGTTGAGGCTTAGGGTTAGGGATAGTGTGATGGTTAGGGTGAGGGTTAGGGTTAGGATGAGGATTAGGGTTATGTTTAGGTTTAGGATGAGGGCTAGGGTGAGGGTGAGGGTTATAGTGTTAGTGTTAGGGTGAGGTTTATGGTTAGCATTAGAGTTAGGGTGAGGGTTTGGATGAGAGTTAGGATTACAGTGAGGGTGAGGGTTAAGGTTAGTTTGAGGGTTAGGGTTAGGATTACGGTTAGGGTGAGGGTGAGTGTTAGGATTAGGGTTAGGCTTAGGTTTAGGATTAGGATTAGTGTTATTGTTAGGGTTAGGTTTAGATTTATGGTAAGGGTGAGGTGAGGGTGAGGGTGAAGGTTAGGGTTAGGGTTAGGGTGAGGTTTATGTTTAGGTTTAGGATTAGGTTTAGGGTGAGGGTGAGTGTGAGGGTTAGGGTTAGGTTTAGGCTTAGGCTTAGGGTTAGGCTGAGGGTGAGGGTGGGGGTGAGGATTAGGGTTAGGGTGATGGTTCGGTTTAGGGTTAGGTTGAGGGTTAGAGTGAGGGTTAGGATTAGGATTAGGGTTAGGGTGAGGGCTAGGGTGAGGGTGAGGATTAGGGTAAGGCTTAGGCTTAGGGTTAGGCTGAGCTTGAGTTTGAGGGTGAGTGTTTCTGTTAGGGTGAGGGTTAGTATGAGGTTTAGGGTTAGGGTGTGGTTTAGGGTGAGGGTTTGGATGAGGGTTAGGGTTACAGTGAGGTTGAGGATTAGGGTTAGGTATAGGGTTAGGGTTAGGATTAGGGCTAGGGTGAGTGTGAGTGTTAGGATTAGGGTTAGGCTTAGGTTTAGGGTTAGGTTTAGGGTTAGGATTAGTGTTATTGTTAGGGCTAGTGTTAGGTTTATGGTGAGGGTGAGGGTGAAGTTTCGTGTTAGAGTTAGGGTGAGGTTTATGGTTAGTGTTAGGATTAGGGTTAGAGTGAGGGTGAGGTTTAGGGTTAGATTTAGGCTTAGGGTGAGGATTAGGGTTAGGATTATGGTGAGAGTTTGGGTTCCACTTATGTTTAGGGTTAAGTTGAGGGTTAGGTTTAGGGATAGTGTGATGGTTTGAGGGTTAGGTTTAGGGATAGTGTGATGGTTAGAGTTAGGGTTAGGTTAGGGTTAGGATGAGGATTAGAGTTAGGATTAAGGTCAGGGTGAGGACTAGGGTGAGTTTGAGGGTTAGTATTAAGGTTAGGGTGAGGGTTTGGATGAGGGTTAGGGTTACAGTGAGGGTGAGGATTAGGGTTAGGTTGAGGGTGAGTGTTAGGATTAGGGCTAGGCTTAGGATTAGGTTTAGGTTTAGGGTTAGGATTAGTGTTATTGTTAGGGTTAGGGTTAGATTTATGGTAAGGTGAGGGTGAGGGTTAGTGTGAAGTTTAGGGTTAGGGTTAGGGTGAGGTTTATGGTTAGTGTTAGGATTAGGGTTAGGGTGAGGGTGAGGTTTAGGGTTAATCTTAGGCTTAGGGTGAGGATTATGGTTAGAATTAGGGTGAGAGTTTGGGTTCCACTTATGTTTAGGTTTAGGGTGAGGGTTAGGGTTAGGTTGAGGGTTAGGTTTAGGGATAGTGTGATGGTTAGAGTTAGGGTTAGGGTTAGGGTTAGGATGAGGATTAGAGTTAGGATTAAGGTTAGGGTGAGGACTACAGTGAGGTTGAGGGTTAGTATTAGGGTTAGGGTGAGGGTTTGGATGAGGGTTAGGGTTACAGTGAGGGTGAGGATTAGGGTTAGGTTGAGGGTTAGCGTTAGGATTAGGGTTAGGTTGAGGGTGAGTGTTAGAATTAGGGTTAGGCTTAGGGTTAGGTTTAGGATTAGGGTTAGGATTAGTGTTATTGTTCGGGTTAGGATTATATTTATGGTAAGGTGAGGGATAGGGTAAGGGTGAAGGTTAGGTTTAGGGTTAGGGTGAGGTTTATGGTTAGGGTTAGGATTAGGGTTAGGGTGAGGGTCAGGTTTAGGGTTAGATTTTGGGTTAGGGGGAGTGTTAGTTCGAGGGTTAGGGTTAGGGTTAGGGTTAGGGTTAAGGTTAGGTTGATGGTTATGTTGAGGTTTTGGGTTATGATTAGGGTTAGGGTTAAGATTAGGGTGTGGGTTAGGGTGATTATGATGGTAAGGGTAAAGGAGAGGTTTTGGCTGAGGGTGAGTGTTAAGATAAGGGTGAGGGTTAGGGTTATTTTTCGGGTTAGGGTAAGGGTTAGTGTTAGGGTTAGGGGAGGGTAAGATTGAGGATTCGGTTTAGGGTTAGTGTGAGGTTTAGGGTGAGGATGAGGGTTAGGGTTAGGGTGAGGTGAGGGATAGAATTAGGGTTATGGTGAGGGCTAGGTTGAGGATGAGGTTTAGGTTTCAGGTTAGGGTGAAGGCAAGGGTGAGTGTTAGGTTGAGGTTTAGTGTTAGGGATGGGTTAGGTTTAGGATTAGGGTTAGGGTGAGTGTGAGTGTGAGGGTTTGGGTTAGGGTTAGGATTAGGCTTAGGGTTAAGGTGAAGATTATTGTTAGGGTTTGGATCAGGGTGAGGTTTAGGTTAGGTTTAGGGTTAGGATTATGGTGACGGTGAGATTTAGGGTTAGATATAGAGTTAGGGGTAAGGTTAGGGTGAGGGTTATGGTTAGGGTTAGTGTTAGGCTTAGGGTAAAGGTGAGGATTAGGTTGAGGTTAAGGGTAAGGGTTAGGGTTAGTGTTAGTGTCAGGGTTAGTATTAGGGTTAGGGTTAGTGTTCTGGTTAGCGTAAGTGTTAGGGTGAGGGTTTGGGTTAGGGTGAGGGTTATGGTTAGGGTGAGGGTTAGGGTTAGGGTTAGGGTTATTTTTAGGGTTAGAGTTATGGTTACGGTTACAGTGAGGAAGAGAGTGAGGGTTAGGTTTAGGGTTAGGGTGAGGTTTAGGGTTATGGTAGGGTTAGAATTAGGGTTAGGGTGAGAGTTAGGTTTAGGTTTAGATTTAGGCTTAGTGTTAGTTTTACGGTTAGTGTGAGAGTTAGGGTTAGGCTTAGGCTTAGGCTTAGGCTTATGCCGAGCATGAGGTTGAGGGTGAGGGTTAGGATGAGGTTTAGGGTTAGTATTAGGTTTAGGGTTAGGGCTAGGGTGAGGGTTAGGTTGAGGGTTAGGGTTAGGGTGAGAGTTAGGTTTAGTATTAAGGTTAGGGTGAGGTTGAGTGTGAGGGTTAGGGTTAGGGTTAGGATTAGGCTTAGGGTTAGGGTGAGGGTTAAGATTAGGGTTTGGGTTAGGATGAGGGTGAGGCTGAGGATTAGGGTTTGGTTTAGGGTTAGATTTAGCGTTAGGTTTAGGGTTAGGTTTAGGGTTATGGTGAGGGTTAGTGTTAGGGTTAGGGTTAGGCTGAGGGTGAGGGTGCGGGTGAGGGTGGGAGTGAGGGTTAGGGTTAGGGTTAGGGTTAGCGTTAGTGTTAGTGTTATTGTTAGGGTTAGGGTTAGAGTTACTGTGAGGTTGAGGGTGAGGGTGATAGTTTAGAGTTAGGGTGAGGTTTAGGGTGAGGTTTAGGGTTAGGTTTAGAGTTAGGTTTAGGCTGAGGGTGAGGTTTAGGGTTAGAGTTAGGGTTAGGGGGAAGCTTAGGGTGAGGTTTAGCGTTATGGTTAGTGTTAAGGTTAGGGTGAGGGTGAGGGTTAGGATGAGGGTTAGGCTTAGGCTTAGGGTTAGGATGAGGCTAAAGGTGGGGGTGAGGATTAGGGTTAGGGTGATGGTTAGGGTTAAGATTAGTGTTATTGTTAGAGTTAGGGTTAGAGTTCCGGTGAGGGTGAGGGTGCGGGTGAGGGTTAGGTTTAGGGTTAGTGTGAGGGTTAGTGCTTGGGTTAGGATTAGTTTTAGGGTCATGGTAAGTTTTAGGGTGAGGGTTTCGGTTAGTGTGAGGGTTATGGTTAGGGTTAGGGTGAGGTTTAGGGTTTGGTTTAGAGTTAGGTTTAGGGTGAGAGGTAGGGGGAGGTTTAGGGTTAGGGTTAGGGTTAGGATTAGGGTTAGGTTGAGGGTGAGTGTGTGTGTTAGGGTTAGGTTTAGGATTAGGCTTAGGTTTAGGCTCAGGGTGAGGTTGAGGATGAAGGTTAGGGTTGGGGTGAGCATTAAGGTTCGGGTTACGTTCAGGTTTAGGGTGAGGGTTAGGGTAAAGGTTATGGTGAGGGAGAGGGTTAGGATTAGTTTGAAGGTTCGGGTTAGGGTGAGGGTGAGGATTAGCATTAGGGTTAGGGTGAGAGTTAGGATGAGGGTTAGTTTTAGGATTAGGGTTAGAGTGAGGGCTATTTTGAGTGTGAGGTTTAGGCTTAGGATTAGGGTGTCGTTTATGGTTAGGGTAAGGGTTAGGGTTAGGGTGAGGGTGAGGTTTAGGGTTAGAGTTAGTGTTACGGTGAGGCTGAGGTTGACCATTAGGGTTAGGGTTAGAGTTAGATTTAGGGTTAGGGTGAGGGTGAGGTTTAGGTTTAGGGTTAGGCTTAGGGTTAGGATTAGGATTAGGGTAAGCTTTCGGGTAAGTCTGAGGGTTAGGGTTAGGGTTAGGGTTAGGTTTAGGGTTAGGCTGAGTGTGAGCATGAAGGTGAGAGTTAGGGTTAGGGTGATGTTTAGAGTTAGGGTTAGGGTGAGTGTTAAGGTTGGTTGAAGGTTAGGTTTAGGGTTATGGTGAGGGTTAGGGTTAGGGTTAGGGTGAGGTTTAGGTTGAGGATTAGGGTTAGGATTAGAGTTAGGGTGAGGGCTAGGGTGAGGGTGAGTATTGGGGTTAGTGTTAGTGTGAGGTTTAGGGTTAGGGTTAGGGAAAGTGTGAGGGTTAGGATGAGGGTTAGGGTTATGGTGACATGAGGGTTAGTGTTAGGGTGGGGCTTAGGGTTAGAATTAGGGTTAGGGTGATGCTGAGGTTTAGGATTAGTGTTATGGTTAGGGTTAGGTTTAGGGTTAGGATTAGTGTTATTGTTAGGGTTAGGGTTAGATTTATTGTGAGAGTGACGGTGAGGGTGAGGGTGAGAGTTAGGTTTAGGGTGAGGTTTAGTGTTAGGTTTAGGATTAGTGTTAATGTGAGGGTGAGGTTTAAGGTTAGATGTAGGTTTAGGGGGAAGGTTAGATCGAGGGTTAGGGTTAGGGTTAGTGTTAGGGTTAAGGTTACGGTGAGGGTTAGGTTGAGGTTTAGGGTTAGGGTTAGGGTGAGTGTGAGTTTGAGGGTTAGGGTTAGGGTTAGGCTTAGGCTTAGGGTTAGGCTGAGGTTGAGGGTGGGGGTGAAGATTAGGGTTATGGTGATGGTTAGGATTAGGGTTAGGGTGAGGGCTAGGGTGAGGGTGAGGGTTAGTGTAAGGCTTAGGCTTAGGGTTAGGCTGAGCGTGAGGTTTTGGGTGAGGGTTAGGGTTAGGGTGATGGTTAAATTTACGGTTAGGTTGAGGGTTAGGGTTAGGTTTAGGGTAAGGTTGAGGGTAAGGGTGAGGATGATGGTAAGGGTAAAAGTGAAGTTTACGCTGAGGGTTAGGGTTAAAATAAGTGTGAGAGTTAGGGTTAGGTTTAGGTTTAGGATAAGGGTTAGGTTTAGGCTTAGGGTCAGGGTTAGATTGAGGATTAGGGTTAGGGTTAGTGTGAGATTTAGGGTGAGGATGAGCGTATGGGTTAGGGTGAGGGTGAGAGTTAGAATTAGGGTTAGGGTGAAGGCTAGGATGAGGGTGAGGGTTAGGGTGAGGGTGAGGTTTAGGGTTAGATATAGGGTTAGCGGGAGGGTTAGGGTTAGGGTCAGTGTTAGGGTTAGGGTAAGGGTGAGGGTTAGGTTAAGGTTAAGGTTTAGGGTTACGGTTAGGGTTAGTGTGAGTGTTAGTGTTAAGGTGAGGGTAAGTGTTTGGGTGTGGGTTTGGTTTAGGGTGAGGGTTATTGTTAGGGTGAGGGTTAGGGTTAGGGTTATTGTTAGAGTTAGGGTTACGGTTACGGTTACGGTTACAGTGAGGGTCAGAGTGAAGTTTAGGGTTACGGTTAGGAATAGGTTTAGGGTTAGGGTCAGGGTTAGAATAAGGGTTAGGCTGAGAGTGAGGTTTAGGTTTAGAGTTAGGGTTAGTGTTAGTTTTAGGGTTAGGGTTAGGCTTAAGCTTAGGCTTAGGCTTAGGCTGAGCATGAGGTTGAGTGTGAGGGTTAGGATGAGGTTTAGGGTTAGGATTAGGGTTAGTGTTAGGGCTAGGATGAGGGTTAGGTTAAGGTTAGAGTTAGGGATAGGGTTCGTTTTAGGATTAAGGTTAGGTTGAGGTTGAATTTGAGGATTAGGGTTAGGTTTAGGATTAGGCTTAGGGTTAGTTTGAGGGTTAAGGTTAGGGTTTGGGTTAGGGTGAGGGTGAGACTGAGGATTAGGGTTTGGTTTAGGGTTAGGTTTAGGGTTAGGTTTAGGTTTAGGGTTAGGGTTACGGTGATGGTTAGGGTTAGGCTTAGGCTTAGGGTTAGGGTTAGAGGTATGGTTAGGGGGACTGTTAGGTTGCGGTTTAGGGTTAGGGTTAGTGTTAGGGTTAGGGTGATTTGTGAGGGTTAGGTTGAGGTTTAGGGATAGGTTTAGGTTTAGGATTAGGGTTAGGGTGAGGGTGAGTTGAGGGTTAGGTTGAGGGTTAGGCTTAGGCTTCGAGTTAGGCTGAGGGTGAGGGTGGGTGTGAGGATTAGGGTTAGGGTGATGGTTTTGTTTAGGATTAGTGCTATTGTTAGGGTTAGGGTTAGATTTCCGGTGAGGGTGAGGGTGCGGTTTAGGGATAAGTTTAGGGTTATTGTTAGGGTTAGGTTTAGGGTTAGCCTGAGGGTTAGCCTGAGGGTGATGTTGAGGGTGAGGTTTATGGTTAGGGTGAGAGTTAGGCTTAGGGTTATGTTTAGGGTTAGTGTGAGGGTTAGTGTTAGGGTTAGGGTGAGTGATAGGTTGAGGGTAAATGTTAGGCTGAGGCTTATGGTAAGGGTGAGGGTTAGGGTTAGGGTTAGAGTTATTGTTAGGGTTAAGTTTAAGGTTATGGTTAAAGTGAGGATGAGGATGAGGGTTAGGTTTAGTGTTAGGATGAGGTTTAGGTTTAGGGTTAGGGTTAGAGTTAGGGTTAGGGTGAGAGTGAGGTTTAGGGTTCGAGTTAGGGTTAGTGTTAGTGTTAGGGTTTGGTTTGGGTGAGGGTTAGTGTTAGGACTAGGCTTAGGCTTAGGCTTAGGCCCAGCTTGAGGGTGAGGCTTAGGGTTAGGGTGAGGGGGAGGTTTAGTTTAGGCTTAGTGTTAGGATTAGGGTGAGGTTAAGGGTTAGGGTGAGGGTTAAGGTTAGGTTAGGGTGAGGGTTAAGATGAGGGTTAGGGTTTCAGTGAGAGTGAGGGTTAAGGTTAGGGCGAGGGTTAGGGTTAGGGTTATGGTTAGGGTGAGGGTGATGGTTAGGATTAGGGTTAGGGTTATTGTAAATGTTATGGTTAGGGTTACAATTGCAGTGAGGGTGAGGCTGAGAGTGAAGTTTAGGGTTAGTGTAAGGGTTAGTTTTTGGGTTAGGATTAGTTAGAGTTAGGGTTAGACTTACGATTTGGGTGAGGGTGAGGGTTAGGGTGAGGGTTAGGGTTAGGGTTAGGGTGAGGGATAGGGTAAGGGTTAGGGTTAGGGTTAGATTGGGGATTAGTGTTAGGGTTAATGTGAGGTTTAGGGTGAGAATGAGGGTTAGGGTGAGGGTTAGGGTTAGAGTTAGGTTTAGGTTGAGGGCTAGCGTGAGGGTGAGTGTTAGGGTTAGGGTTAAGTTTATGGTGAGGTTTAGGGTGAGGATTAGGTTTAGGTTTAGGGGGAGGCTTAGGTTTAGTGTGAGGGTTTCGGTTAGGGCGAGAGTGAGGGTGAGGGTAAGGGTTATGGTGAGGGTTAGGGTAATGGTGAGGGTTAGGGTTAGGATTAGGGATAGGTTTAGGGATAGGCTGAGTTTGAGGGTGAGGGTGAGGGTCAGGTTTAGGGTTAGGGTTATGGTTAGGGTGAGGTCTAGGGTGAGGGTGAGGGTTAGGGTGAAGGTGAGGGTGAGGGTGAGGGTCTTGGTTAGGTAATGGTTAGGGTTAGGGTGAGGATTAGTTGAGGGTTATGGTAAGGGTGAGCTTGAGGTTTAGGGTGTGGTTGAGCGTTAGGATTAGGGTGAAGGTTCGGGTGATGGTGAGGGTTAGGGTGAGGTAGAAGGTTAGGGTTAGGGCTAGGTGAGGGTTAGTGTTAGGGTTAGGATTAGGGTGAGGGTTAGGATTAGGTTTACGGTTAGGGTGAGGATTAGGGTGAGGGTGAGGGTTAAGGTTAGGGTTAGGTTTGTGGTGTGGATAAGTGATAGCATGAGGGTTACGGTGAATGTTAGACTTAGCATTAGGGTGAGGGTGAGGATTAGGGTGAGTTTTAGGGTTAAGGTGAGGGTTAGGGTTAGGCTTAGCGTGAGGGTGACGGTTAGGGTTAGAGTTACGGTGAGGATTCGATTAAGTGTGAGGTTTAGGGTGAGGATGATGTTAAGTGTTAGGATGAGGGTTAGGGTGAGGGTGAGGATTAGGGTTAAGGTTTGGGTTAGGGTGAGGGTTAGGGTGAGGGTTAAGGTTAAGGTTATGCTTAGGGTTAGGGTGAGGGTTAGGGTTATGAATAGGGTGAGGGTTAGGGTGAGGGTGAGGGTTAGGGTTGTTATTAGTGTTAGGGTCAGATTTAGGGTGACAGTGAGGTTTTGGGTGAGGGTTAGCTTGAGGGTTAGTGGTAGGGTTAAGTTGAGGGTTAGGATAAGGGGTAGGGTTACGGTTAGGGTGAGGGTTAGGTTTATTGTGAGAGTTAGGGTTGGGGTTAGGGTTAGGATTAGTGTGAGGGTAAGAATTAGGGACATGGCTAGGGTGAGGTTGAGGTTTAGGGTTAGGAATAGTGATAGGATTAGTGTAAAGCTGAGGGTGAGGGTGAGGTTTTGGGTTAGGGTTAGGGTGAGGGCTTGGGTGAGGGTTAGGGTGAGAGTGATGGTAAGGGTAAAGGTGAGGGTTAGCCTGAGTGTGAGGGTTAAGATAAGGGTGAGGGGTAGGGTTAGGGTGAGGGTTAGGTTAAGGGTTCGGGTTACTGTTAGGGTGAGGGTTAGGATGAGGTATAGGGTTAGGATTAGGGTTACAGTGAGGGCTAGGGTGAGGGTTAAGGTTAGGGTTAGCTTTAGGGTGAGGTTTAGGGTTAGAGTTAGGGTTAGGGTGAGGGTTAGGATGAGGTTTAGGGTTAGGGTTAATTTTAGGTTTAGGGTTAGGGTGAGGGTAAGGGTTAGGTTTATGGTTAGGATAAGGGTTAGGGTGAGGGTGAGTGTGTGGGTTCGGGTTAGGTTTAGGGTTAGGCTTATGTTTAGGCTCAGGGTTAGGTTGAGGGTGTAGGTTAGGGTGAGGGTTTGGTTTAGGGTTATGGTGAGTGTTAGAGTGAGGGTTAGGTTTAGGATTGGGGTTAGGATGAGGGCTAGGGTGAGGTTGAGGTTTAGGGTTAGGGTGTGGTTTAGGGTTAGGTTTAGGGTTAGGGTCAGGGTGAGTTTGAGGTTTAGGGTTAGAGATAGGTTTAGGGTGAGGGTTAGGGTGAGGGTTAGGTTTAGGGTTAGTGTTAGGGTTAATGGTAGGGTGAGCGTTAGGGTGAGGGTTAGGATTAGGGATAGTGTTAGGTTTAGGATTAGGTTTAGGGTTAGGGTGAGTGTGAGGGTTAGGGTTTGGATAAGATTTAGGCTTAGGGTTAGGCTGAGGTAGAGTGTAAGTGTGAGGGTTAGGGTTAGGGTGCGGGTTAGGGTTAGGGTTAGGTTTAGAGTTAGCCTTAAGTTGATTTTTCGTGTTATGTTTATGGTTAGGGCGAGGGTTAGTTTTAGGGTTACGTTGTGGCTTAGGGTTAGGCTTAGGATTAGGCTTATGAATAGGCTGAGGGTGAGGGTGGGGGTGAGGATTAGGTTTAGGGTTAGGGTTAGGGTTAGGGTTATTGGTAGTTTTATGGTTAGGGTAAATTTTGTGGGGACGTTGAGGTTGCGGGTGAGGGTTAGGTTTAGGGTGAGGTTTAGGGTGAGGTTTAGGGTTAGGTTTAATTTTATGTTCAGGGTGAGTGTGAGAGTTAGGATTAGGGTTAGGGTTAGTCTTAGGGTTAGGGTGAGGATTAATGTTAGGGTTTGGTTTAGAGTGAGGTTGAGGCTGAGGATTAGGGTGAGTTTTAGGGTTAGGTTTAGGTTTAGGTTTAGGGTTAGGGTTAGGCTGAGGGTGAGGGTGGGGGTGAGGATTAGGGTTAGGGTTAGGGTTAAAATATTGTTATTGTTAGTGTTATGGTTTGGGTTTAGTTTGCGGTGAGGGCGAGCCTGAGGTTGAGGGTTATGGATAGGGTTAGGCTTAGTCTTGGGGTTAGGCTGAGGGTGAGTATGGTGGTGAGGAATAGGTTTTGGGTGATGGATAGTGTTAGGGTTAGGATGAGGGTGAGGATGAGGCTTAGAATTAGGATTAGGTTTAGGGTGAGAGCTAGGGTGAGGGTGAGGGTTAGGGTTAGGCTTAGGCTTAGGCTTAGGGTTAGGCTTAGGGTGAGGGTGAGGGTGAGGGTTTGGGTTAGTTTGATGGATAGGGTTAGGTTTAGGGTGAGAGTTAGGATCTGGGTTAGGGTTAGGGTGAGGGTTAGCATGAGTGTGACGGTAAGAATAAAGTTGAGCGTTAGGCTGAGGGTGAGTGTTCCCCTAAGGGTGAGGGTTAGGATTAGGTTGAGGTTAGGGTAAGGGTCAGGATGAGGGTTAGGGTGAGGGTGAGGGTTAGATTGAGGATCAGGGTTGGGGTTTGTGTGAGGTTTAGGGTGAGGATGAGGGTTTGGGTTAGGGTGAGGGTTAGGGTTAGAATTAGGGTTAGGGTGAGGGCTAGGGTGAGGCTGAGGGTTAGGGTTAGGGTTAAGGTGAGGTTTAGGTTTCAGGTGAGAGTTAGGGATACTGTGAGTGTTAGTGTTAGAGTTAGGATTAGTGTTAGGTTGAGTGTAAGTGTTAGGGTGAGGGTTAGGGTTAGGGTGAGTTTTATGGTTAGGGTGAGGGTTAGGGTTAGGTTTAGGTGATTGTTAAGTTTCGAGTTAGGGTTACGTTGAGGGTGAGGGTGAGGGTTAGGGTGAGGGTGAGGTTTATGTTTAGGTTTAGGGGTAGAGTTAGGGTGAGGGTGAGGGTGAGGTTTAGGGTTACAGTTAGGATTCAAGTGAGGGTGAGGATGAGGGTTAGGGTGAGGGTTAATTTTAGGTTTAGGGTTAGGGTGAGGTTTAGGGTTAGGGTTATGGTTAGGATTAGGGTTAGGGTGAGGGTTAGGGTTAGGGTTAGGATGAGGGTTAAAAAGAGGGTTAGTTTTAGGATTATGGTTATGGTGAGGGCTAGGGTGAGGGTGAGGTTTAGGGTTAGGTTTAGGGTGAGGTTTAGGGTTAGGGTTAAGTTTAGGGTCAGTGTGAGTTTGAGGTTTAGTGTTAGAGATAGGGTTAGGTTGAGGGTTAGGGTGATTGTTAGTGTTAGGGTTAGCGTTAGGGTTAGGGTGAGGGTTAGGGTGAGGTTGTGTGTTAGGGTTGGGGTTAGGATTAGGATTAGGGTCAGGGAGAGGGTGAGTGTGAGGGTTAGAGTTAGGGTTAGGTTTAGGGTTAGGCTCAGGGTGAGGGTGAGGGTGAGTGTTAGGGTTAGGGTGAGTGTTAGGGTTAGGGTGAGGCTTATGGTTAGGGATAGGGTGAGAGTTAGGGTTCGAGTTTAGGGTTAGGGTGAGGGTTAGGTTGAGGGTGTTAGTAATGTTAAAGTGAGGGTTAGGCTGAGGGTGAGGGCTACGGTAAGGGGGAGGGTTAGGGTTAGGGTGAGGGATAGGGTAAGGGTTAGGGTTAGGTTTAGGGTGAGGGTGAGGGTTAGATTGAGGATTAGTGTTAGGTTTAGTGTGAGGTTTAGGGTTTCGCTGAGGGGTAGGATTAGTGTGAGCGTTAGTGTTAGGGTGAGGGTAAGTGTTAGGGCGAGGTTTAGGTTTAGGGTGAGGGTTATGGTTAGGGTGAGGCTTAGGATTAGGGTTAGGGTTATTGTTAGGGTTAGGGTTACAGTTACGGTGAGGGTGATCGTGAGGGTGAGGGTGAGGTTTAATGCTAGGGTTAGGGTGAGATTTTGGGTTAGGGTTAGTGTTAGAGTTAGGGTTAGGGTGAAGGTCGGGTTTAGGGTTAGTGTTAGTGTTAGGGTGATGGTTAGGGTGAGTGTTAGGATGAGAGTTAGGGTCTGGGTTAGGGTTAGGGTGAGGGTTAGGTTGATGGTAAGGGTTAGGGCTCGGGTTTGTTTTAGGATTAAGGTTAGTGTGAGGGTGAGTGTGACAGTTAGGGATAGGGTTAGGGTTAGGCTTAGGGTTAGGCTGAGGGTGAGTGTGAAGGTGAGAACTAGGGTTATGGTGCCAGTTAGGGTTAGGGTTAGGGTTAGAATTAGCCTTAAGGTGAGGTTTATGGTTAGGGTTAGGTTTAGGATTCTGGTGAGGGTGAGGGTTAGAGTTAGCTTGAGTGTTAGGGTGAGGGGTAGGGTTAGGGTTAGGGTGAGGTTTAGGGTTAATGTGAGTTTTAGGGTTATGGTTAGGGTTAGGGTTAGGTTGAGGGTTAGGTTGAGGGTTAGGGTTTGTGTTAGGGTTAGGGTGAGGGGGAGGTTTAGGGGGAGGTTTAGGTCAGGCTTAGTGTTAGGATTAGGGTGAGGTAAAGGGTTAGGGTGAGGGTTAAGGTTAGGTTAGGGTGAGGGTTAAGATGAGGGTTAGGTCGAGTGTTAGGGTTAGGATTATGGTTAGGGTGAGGGTGATGGTTAGGATTAGGGTTAGGGTTATTGTAAATATTATGGTTAGGGTTATATTTCCAGTGAGGGTGAGGCTGAGAGTGAAGGTTAGGGTTAGGGTAAGGGTTAGTTTTAGGGTTAGGATTAGTGGTAATGTTAGGGTTAGGGTTAGACTTACTATTTGGGTGAGGGTGAGGGTGAGGGTGAGGGTTAGGGTGAGGTTGAGGGTGAGGGTAAGGGTTAGGGTTAGGGTGAGGTTTAGGGTTAGGGTTATGGTTAGGGTGAGGTCTAGGGTGAGGGTGAGGGTTAGGGTGAAGGTGAGGGTGAGGGTAAGGGTCTTGGTTAGGTAATGGTTAGGGTTAGGGTGAGGATTAGTTGAGGGTTAGGGTAAGGGTGAGCTTGAGGTTTAGGGTGTGTCTGAGCGTTAGGGTTAGGGTGAGGGTTTGGGTGATGGTGATGGTTAGGGTGAGGTAGAAGGTTAGGGTTAGGGTTAGGTGAGGTTAGTGTTAGGGTTAGGGTTAGGGTGAGGGTTAGGATTAGGTTTAGGATTAGGGTGAGGTAAAGGGTGAGGGTGAGGGGTAAGGTTAGGGTTAGGATTGTGGTATGGATAAGTGATAGCATGAGGGTTAGGGTGAGTGTTAGACTTAGCATTAGGGTTAGGGTGAGGGTTAGGGTGAGGATTAGGGTGAGTTTTAGGGTTAGGGTGAGGGTTAGGGTTAGGCTTAGCGTGAGGGTGACGGTGAGGGTGACGGTTAGGGTTAGAGTTACGGTGAGGATTCGGTTAAGTGTGAGGTTTAGGGTGAGGATGAGGTTAAGGGTTAGGATGAGGGTTAGGGTGAGGGTGAGGGTTAGGGTTAAGGTTTGGGTTAGGGTGAGAGTTAGGGTGAGGGTTAGGGTTAGGGTTATGCTTAGGGTTAGGGTGAGGGTTAGGCTGAGGGTTAGGGTTATGATTAGGGTGAGGGTTAGGGTGAGGGTGAGGGTTAGGGTTGTTATTAGTGTTAGGGTCAGATTTAGGGTTACGGTGAGCTTTTGGGTGAGGATTAGGGTGAGGGTTAGAATTATGGTTAAGACGAGGGTTAGGGTAAGGGGTAGGGTTAAGGTGAGGCTGAGGTTTAGGTTTAGAGATTGGGTTAGGGTGAGGGTTAGGCTTAGGGTTAATGCTGGGTTTAGGTTTAGGGTGAGGGTTAGGGTTAGGATGAGGGTTAGGGTTAGGGCTTGGAGTAGGATTAGTGTTATGGTGAAGGTGAGTGTGAGTGTGAGGGTTAGGGTTAGGCTAAGGGTTAGGCTTAGGTTTAGGCTGAGTTTGAGGGTGAGGGTTAAGGTGAGGGTGAGGTTTAGGGTTATTGTGAGGGTTAGTGTTAGGATTGGTGTTAGGGTTAGGGTTAGGGTGAGGGTTAGGGTGAGGGTTATGGTTAGGGATCAGGTTAGATTTAGGATTAGGGTTAGTGTGAGTAGGAGTGTGAGGATTAGTGTTAGGGTTAGGCTGAGGGTGAGGGTGAGGGTTAGGGTTAGGGTGAGGGTTAGGGTTAGGGTTAGGGTGAGGGTTAGGATGAGGGTTAGAGTTAGGATTAGGGTTTGGGTGAGGGCTAGGGTGAAGGTGAGGTTTAGGGTTATGTTTAGGGTGAGGTTTAGGGTTAGGGTTAGGATTAGGTTTAGGGTTAAGGTGAGGGTGAGGTTTAGGTTTAGAGTTAGGGTTAGGGTGAGGGTAAGGGTTAGGGTTAATGTTCAGTTTAGGGTTAGGGTGAGGGTTAGGGTTAGGGTGAGGGTTAGGGTTAGGGCTGGGAGTAGGATTAGTGTTAAAGTGTGGGTGAGTGTGAGGGTTCGGGTTAGGGCTAGGTTTAGGCTTAGGTTTAGGCTGAGGTTGAGGGTGAGGGTTAAGGTGAGGGTGAGGGTGAGGTTTAGGATTAGAGTTAGGGTTAGTATGATGGTTAGTGTTAGGATTGGTGTTAGGGTTAGGTTTAGGGTGAAGGTTAGGGTGAGCATTATGTTTAGGGATCGGGTTAGATTTAGGATGAAGTTTAGCGTGAGTGTGAGTGTGAGGATTAGTGTTAGGGTAGGTTTAGGGTTAGGCTGAGGGTGAGGGTGAGGGTTAGGGTCCTGGTTTAGTTTATGGTTAGGTTTAGTGTTAGGATGAGGTTTAGGGTTAGGATTAGGGATAGGGTTAGGGCTAGGGTGAGGGTTAAATTGAGGGTTAGGGTTAGGGATCCATTCAGGTTTAGGATTAAGTTTAGGGTGAGGTTTAGTGTAAGGGTTAGGGTTAGGGTTAGGATTAGGCTTAGGGTTAGGGTGAGGGTTAAGTTTAGGGTTTGTGTTATGGTGAGGGTGAGGCTGAGGATTAGGGTTTGGTTTAGGGTTAGATTTAGGGTTAGGTTTAGGGTTATGCTAAGAGTTACCGCGAGGGTTAGGGTTAGGGTTAGGGTTGGGCTAAGGGTGATGTTGGGGGTGAGGGTGAGGATTAGGGTTAGTGTTAGGATGAGGGTTAGGGTTAGGATTAGGGTGATGGTGAGATTTAGGGTTAGAGTGAGGTTTAGGGTTAGAGTTAGGGTTAGGGTGAGAGTTAGTTTTAGGATTAGAGTTAGGTCTCGGGTGAGGCTGAAGGTGAGGGTTAGGGTTAGGGTTAGTGTTAGATTTAGGGTTTGGGTGAGGTTTAGGGTGAGTGTGAGTGTTAGGGTGAGTGTGAGTGTTAGGGTGAGTGTGAGGGTTAGGCTTAGGGTTAGGCTTCGGCTTGGGGTTAGGCTGAGGGTGAGGGTTAGGTTTAGGGTGAGTGTTAGGGTTAGGGTTAGGGTGAACATTAGGCTGACGGTGAGGGTGAGCGTGAGGGTTACGGTTAGGGTGAGGGTTAGGGTTAGGGTTTGGGTTAGAGTTTGGGTTCGGGTTAAGTTTAGGGTTAGGGTGAGGGTTAGGGTTAGGTTGAGGGTTAGGGTTAGAGATAGTGTGATGGTTAGGGTTAGGGTTAGGATGAGTTTTAGGGGTAGGATTAGGGTTAGTGTGAGGTCTAGGGTGAGGTTGAGGGTTAGAGTTAGTGTTATGGTGAGGTTTAGGGTTTGGGTTAGGGTTAGGGTGAGGGTTTGAATGAGGGTTAGTTTTACTGTGAGTGTGAGGGTTAGGGTTAGATTGAGGGTTAGGGTTAGGATTAGGGTTAGGGTGAGGTTGAGTGTTAGGATTAGGGTTAGGCTTAGGTTTAGGGTTAGGATTAGTGTTATTGTTAGGGTTAGGGTTAGATTTATGGTAAGGGTGAGGGTGAGGGTGAGGGTGAATGTTAGGTTTAGGGTTAGGTTGAGGTTTATGGTTAGGGTTAAGATTAGGTTTAGGGTGAGGGTGAGGTTTAGTGTTAGATTTAGGGTTAGGGGGAGTGTTAGTTCGAGGTTAGGGTTAGGTTTAGTGTTAGGGTTAAGGTTAGGTTGATGGTTACGTTGAGGTTTTGGGTTAGGGTTAGGGTTAGTGTTATGATTAGGGTTAGGTGAGGGTGAGTGTGAGGTTTAGGGTTAGGGTTAGGCTTAGACTTATGGTTAGGCTGAGGGTGAGGGTGGGGGTGAGGATTAGGGTTACGGTGATGTTTTGGGTTAGGGTTGCGGTGAGGGTTAGAATGAGGGTTAGGGTTAGGATTAGGGTTAGGTTGAGGGCTAGGGTGAGGGTTTCTGTTAGGGTGAGGCTTAGTATGAGGTTTAGGGTTAGGGTGTGGGTTAGGGTGATTATGATGGTAAGGGTAAAGGAGAGGTTTTGGCTGAGGGTAAGTGTTATGATAAGGGTGAGTTTTAGGGTTATTTTTCGTGTTAGGTTAAGGGTTAGTGTTAGGGTTAGGGTGAGGGTTAGATTGAGGATTCAGTTTAGGGTTAGTGTGATTTTTAGGGTGAGGATGAGGGTTAGGGTTAGGGTGAGGGTGAGGGATAGATTTAGGGTTAGGGTGAGGGCTAGGGTGAGGATGAGGTTTAGGTTTAGGGTTAGGGTGAGGGCTATGGTGAGTGTTAGGGTGAGGTTTAGTGTTAGGGATAGGGTTAGGTTTAGGATTAGGTTTAGGGTGAGGGTGAGTGTGAGCGTTAGGGCTAGGGTTAGGATTAGGCTTAGGGTTAGGGTGAGGATTAGTGTTAGGGTTTGTGTTAGGGTGAGGGTGAGGCTGAGGATTAGGGTTAGGTTTAGGATTAAGGTTAGGTTTAGGGTTAGGGTTAGGTTTAGACTTAGGGTTAGGGTTAGGTTTAGACTTAGGGTTAGGGTTAGGGTTAGGGTTATGTTGAGGGTTATGTTTAGGGATAGGGTTAGGCTTAGGGTTAGGCTGAGGGTGAGGATTAGGGTTAGGGTTAGGGTTTGGTTTAGGTTATTGTTAGTGTTATGGTTAGGGTTAAGTTTGCAGTGAGGGTGAGGCTGCGGGTGAGGGTTATGGTTAGGGTTAGGGTTAATATTATTGTTAGGGTTAGGGTTAAAGTTACGCTGAGGTTGAGTGTAAGGGTGAGGATTAGGGTTAGGGTGAGGTTTACGGTGAGGTTTAGTGTTAGATGTAGGGTTAGGGGAAAGGTTAGGGTGAGGGTTATGGTTAGGGTTAGTATTAGGCTTAGGGTAAGGGTGAGGGTTAGGTTGAGGTTAAGGGTTAGGGTTAGGGTTAGTGCTAGTGTGAGGGTTAGTGTTAGGGTTAGGGTTAGTGTTATGGTTAGCGTAAGTGTTAGGTTGAGGGTTTGGGATAGGGTGAGGTTATAGTTAGGGTGAGGGTTAGGGTTAGGTTTAGGGTTATTGTTAGGGTTAGGGTTAGAGTTACGGTTACATTGAGGGAGAGAGTGAGGGTTAGGGTTAGGGTAAGGATGATGTTTAGGGTTATGTTAGGGTTAGAATTAGGGTTAGGGTGAGAGTGAGGTTTAAGTTTAGAGTTAGGCTTTGTGTTAGTTTTAGGCTTAGGGTGAGAGTTAGGGTTAGGCTTAGGCTTAGGCTTAGGCTTAGGCCGAGCATGAGGTTGAGGGTGAGGGTTAGGATGAGGTTTAAGGTTAGGATTAGGTTTAGGGTTAGGGCTAGGTTGAGGGTTAGGTTGAGGTTTAGGGTTAGGGTGAGAGTTAGGTTTAGTATTAAGGTTAGCGTGAGGTTGAGTGTGAGGTTTAGGGTTAGAGTTAGGATTAGGCTTAGGGTTAGGATGAGGGTTAAGATGAGGGTTTGTGTTATGGTGAGGGTGAGGCTGAGGATTAGGGTTTGGTTTAGGGTTAGATTTAGGATTAGGTTTAGGGTTAGGGTTAGGGTTATGGTGAGGGTTAGGGTTAGGGTTAGGCTTAGGCTTAGGGTTAGGCTGAGGGTGAGGGTGGGGGTGAGGATTAGGGTTAGGGTTAGGTTTAGGGTTATTGTTAGCGTCATGGTTAGGGTTAAGTTTGCGATGAGGGTGAGGCTGAGGTTGAGGGTTATGGTTATGGTTATGGTTAGGGTTAGGGTTAGTGTTAGTGTTATTGTTAGGGTTAGAGTTACTGTGAGGTTGAGGGTGAGGGTGAGTGTTTAGGGTTAGGGTGAGGTTTAGGGTGAGGTTTAGGGTTAGGTTTAGGGTTAGGGTGAGGGTGAGTTTTAGGGTTAGAGTTAGGGTTGCGGGAGGGTTAGGGTGAGTGTTAGGGTTCGGGTGAGCGTGAGGGTTAGGATGAGGTTTAGAGATAGGTTTAGGGTTAGGATTAGGTTAGGGTGAGGGTGAGTGTAAGGGATAGTGTGAGGGTTAGGCTTAGGCTTAGGGTTAGGATGAAGGTGAGGGTGGGGTTGAGGATTAGGGTTAGGGTGACGGTTAGGGTTAGGATTAGTGTTATTGTTAGAGATAGGGTTAGAGTTCCAATGAGGTTGAGGTTGCGGGTGAGGGTTAGGTTTAAAGTTAGTGTGAGGGTTAGTGTTAGGGTTAGGTTTAGTGTTAGGGTCATGGTAAGTGTTAGGGTAAGGGTTTGGGTTAATGTGAGGGTTATGGTTAGGGTTAGGGTGAGGTTTAGGGTTTGGGTTAGAGTTAGGTTTAGGGTGAGAGGTAGGGGGAGGTTTAGGGTTAGGGTTAGGTTTAGGATTAGGGTTAGGGTGAGGGTGAGTGTGTGTGTTAGCGTTAGATTTAGGATTAGGCTTAGGTTTAGGCTGAGGGTGAGGGTGAGGGTGAGAGTTAGGGTTAGGGTGAGGTTTAGGGTTAGGGTTAGGATGAGTGTTAAGGTTAGGTTGAAGGTTAGGTTTAGGGTTATGGTGAGGGTTAGTGTTAGGGTTAGGGTGAGGGTTAGAGTGAGGATTAGGGTTAGGATTAGAGTTAGGGTGAGAACTAGGGTGAAGGTGAGTATTAGAGTTACTGTTAGTGTGAGGTTTAGGGTTAGGGTTAGGGAAAGCGTGAGGGTTAGGATGAGGGTTAGGGTTATGGTGACATGGGGGTTAGCGTTACGGTGGGGCTTAGGGTTAGAATTAGTGTTAGGGTGATGGTGAGCTTCGGATTACTGTTAGGGTTAGAGTTAGGTTTATGGTTAGTATTAGTGTAATTGTTAGGGTTAGGGTTAGATTTACTGTGAGAGTGAGGGTGAGGGTGGGGGTGAGAGTTAGGTTTAGGGTGAGGTTTAGCGTTAGGGTTAGGATTAGTGTTAGGGTGAGGGTGAGGTTGAAGGTTAGATGTAGGGTTACGGGGAAGGTTAGATCGAGGGTTAGGGGTAGTGTTAGTGTTAGGGTTATGGTTAGGGTGAAGGTTAGGTTGAGGTTTAGGGTTAGGGTTAGGTTTAGGTTTAGGGTGAGGGTGACTGTGAGAGTTAGGGTTAGGGTTAGGCTTAGGCTTAGGGTTAGGCTGAGGGTGGGGGTCAGTATTAGGGTTATGGTGATGGTTAGGATTAGGGTTAGGTTGAGGGCTAGGGTGAGGATGAGGGTTAGGTTAAGGCTTAGGCATAGGCTTAGGGTTAGGCTACGCGTGAGGTTTTGTGTGAGGGTTAGGGTTAGGGTGATGGTTAAGTTTACGGATAGAGTGAGGGTTAGGATGAGGTTTAGGGTTAGAGTGAGGGTAAGGGTGAGGATGATGGTAAGGGTAAAAGTGAAGTTTACACTGAGGGTTATGGTTAAGATAAGGTTGAGGGTTAGGGTTAGGTTTAGGGTTAGGTAAGGGTTAGGGTTAAGCTTAGGGTGAGGGTTAGATTGAGAATTAGGGTTAGGGTTAGTGTTTTGGTTTAGGGTGAGGATGAGGGTCTGGGTTAGGGTGAGGGTGAGGGTTAGAATTAGGGTTAGGGTGAGGGCTAGGGTGAGGGTGAGGGTTAGGGTGAGGGTGAGGTTTAGGGTTAGATATAGGGTTAGGGGGAGGGTTAGGGGGAGGGCTAGGGTTAGGGTCAGTGTTAGGGTTAGGGTGAGGGTGAGGGTTAGGTTGAGGTTAAGGTTTAGGGTTACTGTTAGAGTTAGTGTGAGTGTTAGTGTTAGGGTTAGAGTTAGTGTTAGGGTGAGGGTAAGTGTTAGGGTGAGGGCTTGGTTTAAGGTGAGGGTTATAGTTAGGGTGAGGGTTAGGGTTAGGGTTAGGGTTATTGTTAGGGTTAGGGTTAAGGTTACGGTTACAGTGAGGGTTAGAATGAGGTTTAGGGTTACGGTTAGGATGAGGTTTAGGGTTAGGTTTAGGGTTAGAATTAGGGTTAGGGTGAGAGTGAGGTTTAGGTTTAGAGTTAGTGTTAGTGTTAATTTTAGGGTTAGGGTGAGGGTTAGTGTTAGGCTTAGGCTTAGGCTTAGGCTTAGGCCGAGCATGAGGTTGAGGGTGAGGGTTAAGATGAGGTTTAGGGTTAGGATTAGGGTTAGGGTTAGGGCTAGGGTGAGGGTTAGGTTGAGGGTTAGGGTTAGGGATAGGGTTAGATTTAGGATTAAGATTAGGTTGAGGTTGAATGTGAGGGTTAGGGTTAGGTTTAGGATTAAGCTTAGGGTTAGGGTGAGGGTTAAGGTTAGGGTTTGGATTAGGGTGAGGGTGAGGCTGAGGATTAGGGTTTGGTTTAGGGTTAGGTTTAGGGTTAGGTTTAGGTTGAGGGTCAGGGTTAGGGTTACGGTGACGGTTAGGGTTAGGTTTAGGCTTAGGATTAGGGTTAGAGTTATGGTTAGGGGGACTGTTAGGTTGAGGTTTAGGGTTAGGGTTAGTGTTAGGGTTAGTGTGATTGTGAGGGTTAGGTTGAGGTTTAGGGATAGGGTTAGGTTTAGGATTAGGGTTAGGGTGAGGGTGAGTGTGAAGGTTAGTTTGAGGGTTAGGCTTAGGCTTCGGGTTAGGCTGAGGGTGAGGGTGGGGGTGAGGATTACGGTTAGGGTGATGGTTTTGTTTAGGTTTAGTTATATTGTTAGGGTTAGGGTTAGATTTCCGGTGAGGGTGAGGGTGCGGGTCAGGGTTAGGGTTAGGGTTAGGGTGGGGTTTAGGGTTAGGGTTAGGGTAAGGATTTGGGTGAGGGTGAGATTTAGTGTGAGATATAGGGTTAGGGGGAGGGTTAAGGTGAGGGTTAGGGTTAGGGTTAGTGTTAGGGTTAGGTTTAGGGTGAGGGTTAGGTTGAGGGTAAGGATTAGGGATAGGGTTAGGTTTAGGATTATGGTTAGTGTGAGGGTGAGTGTGAGGGTTAGGGTTAGGGTTAGCTTTAGTCTTAGGGTTAGGCTGAGGGTGAGGGTGAAGGTGAGGATTAGGGTTAGGGTGCTGGTTAGGGTTAGGGTTAGGGTTAGAATTAGCCTTAAGGTGAGGTTTAGGGTTAGGGTTAGGTTTAGGGTTCTGGTGAGGGTGAGAGTTAGAGGTAGCTTGAGGGTTAGGGTGAGGGGTAGGGTTAGGGTTAGGGTGAGTGTTATGGTTAATGTGAGATTTAGGGTTAGGTTTAGGGTTAGGGTTAGGTTGAGGGTTAGTTTGAGGGTTAGGGTTTGTGTTAGGGTTTGTGTTAGGTTTAGGGGGAGAGGGAGGTTTAGGTTAGACTTAGAGTTAGGATTAGGGTGAGGTTAAGGGTTAGGGTGAGGGTTAAGGTTAGGTTAGGGTGAGGGTTAAGATGAAGGTTAGGGTTTCAGTGAGAGTGAGGGTTAAGGCTAGGGTGAGGGTTAGGGTTAGGGTTATGGTTAGGGTGAGGGTGATGGTTAGGATTAGGGTTAGGGTTATTTTAAATGTTATGGTTAGGGTTACGTTTCCAGTGAGGGTGAGGCTGAGAGTGAAGTTTAGGGTTAGGGTAAGGGTTAGTTTTAGGGTTAGGATTAGAGGTAATGTTAGGGTTAGGGTTAGACTTACGATTTGGGTGAGGGTGAGGGTCAGGGTCAGGGTTAGGGTTAGAGTAAGGGTTAGGGTTAGGGTTAGATTGGGGATTAGGGTTAGGGTTAGTGTGAGGTTTAGGGTGAGGATGAGGTTTAGGGTGAGGGTTAGGGTTAGAATTAGGATTAGGTTGAGGGCTAGCGTGAGGGTTAGGGTTAGGGTTAAGTTTATGGTGAGGTTTAGGGTGAGGGATAGGTTTAGGTTTAGGGTGAGGGTTAGGATTAGTGTGAGGGTTATGGTTAGGGTGAGAGTGAGGGTGAGGCTAAGGGTTATGGTGAGGGTTAGGGTGAGGGTGAGGGTTAGGGTTAGGTTGAGGTTTAGGGTGATTGTTAGTGTTAGGGTTAGGGTTAGTGTTAGGGTTAGGGTTAGGGTGAGGGTTAGGTTGAGGGTAAGGGTTAGGGCTTGGGTTAGTTTTAGGTTTATGGTTAGGGTGAGGGTGAGTGTGAGGGTTAGGGTTAGGGTTAGGGTTAGGCTTAGGGTTAGGCTGAGGGTGAGGATGAAGGTGAGGATTAGTGTTAGGTTGCCGGTTAGGGTTAGGGTTAGGGTTAGAATTAGCCTTAAGGTGAGGTTTATGGTTAGGGTTAGGTTTAGGGTTCTGGTGAGGGTGAGGGTTAGTGTTAGCTTGAGGGTTAGAGTGAGTGGTAGGGTTTGGGTTAGGGTGAGGGTTAGGGTTAATGTGAGGTTTAGGGTTAAGGTTAGGTTGAGTGTTAGTTTGAGGGTTAGGGTTTGTGTTAGGGTTAAGGTGAGGGGGAGGTTTAGGGGGAGGTTTAGGTCAGGCTTAGTGTTAGGATTAAGGTGAGGTAAAGGGTTAGGGTGAGGGTTAAGGTTAGGTTAGGGTGAGGGTGAGGGTTAGGGTTTCAGTGAGAGTGAGGGTTAAAGTTAGGGCGAGGGTTAGGGTTAGGATTATGGTTAGCGTGAGGGTGATGGTTAGGATTAGGGTTAGGGTTATTGTAAATGTAATGGTTAGGTTTACATTTGCAGTGAGGGTGAGGCTGAGAGTGAAGGTTTGGGTTAGGGTAAGGGTTAGTTTTAGGGTTAGGATTAGTGGTAATGTTAGGGTTAGGGTTAGACTTACGATTTGGGTGAGGGTGAGGTTGAGGGTTAGTGTTAGGGTTAGGATGAGGTTTATGGTTAGGGTTAGGATTAGGGATAGGGTGAGGTTGAGGTTTAGGTTTAAACTTAGGTTGAGGGGGAGGTTAAGGGTGAGGGTTAGGGTTAGGGTTAGTGTTAGGGTTAGGGTTAGGATTAGGCTTAGGCTTACGTTTTGGCTGAGGTGAGGGTGGGTGTGAGGATTACGCTTAGGGTGATGGTTAACCTTAGGGTTAGGGTGAGGGTTAGGATGAGGGTTAGGGTTAGGATTAGGGTGAGGGTGAGGGCTATGGTGAGGGGAGGGTTGAGGTTAGGGTTAGGCTTAGGCATAGGTTTAGTCTGAGGATGATGGTGATGGTGAGGGTTAGGGTCATGGTGATGGATAGGGTTAGGGTTAGGGTGAGGGTTAGGATGAATGTTCGGGTTAGGGTGAGGGTTACGATGAGCGTGATGGTAAGAGTAAAGTTGAGGGTTAGGCTAAGGGTGAGAATTAGGGTAAGGGTTAGGGTGAGGTTTAGTGTAAGTGTTAGGGTTAGGGTTAGATTGGGGATTAGGGTTAGGGTTAGTGTGAGGTTTAGGGGGAGGATGTGGGTTAGGTTGAGGGTTAGGGTTAGAATTAGGGTTAGGGTGAGGGCTAGCGTGAGGGTGAGGGTTAGAGTTAGCGTTAAGTTTATGGTGAGGTTTAGGGTGAGGGGTAGGTTTAGGTATAGGGTGAGGGTTAGGTTAATGTGAGGGTTACGGTTAGGGTGAGAGTGAGGGTGAGTTTAAGGGTTATGGTGAGGGTTAGGGTGAGGATGAGGGTTAGGGTTAGGATTAGGAATAGGGTTAGGGATAGGCTGAGGGTGAGGGTGAGGGTGAGGGTGAGGGTGAGGTTTAGGGTTAGGGTTATGGTTAGGGTGAGGTCTAGGGTGAGGGTGAGTGTTAGGGTGAAGGTGAGGGTAAGGGTGAGGGTCTTGATTAGGTAATGGTTAGGGTTAGGGTGAGGATTAGTTGAGGGTTATGGTAAGGGTGAGCTTGAGGTTTAGGGTGTGGGTGAGCGTTAGGATTGGGGTGAAGGTTTGGGTGATGGTGAGGGTTAGGGTGAGGTAGAAGGTTAGGTTTAGGGTTAGGTGAGGGTTAGTGTTAGGGTTAGGATTAGGGTGAGGGTTAGGATTAGGTTTAGGGTTAGGGTGAAGGTTAGGGTTAGGTTTGTGGTGTGGATAAGTGATAGCATGAGGGTTAGGGTGAATGTTAGACTTAGCATTAGGGTTAGGGTGAGGATTAGGGTGAGTTTTAGGGTTAGGGTGAGGGTTAGGGTTAGGCTTAGCGTGAGGGTGACGGTTAGGGTTAGAGTTACGGTGAGGATTCGGTTAAGTATGAGGTTTCGGGTGAGGATCAGGTTAAGTGTTAGGATGAGGGTTAGGGTGAGGGTGAGGGTTAGGGTTAAGGTTTGGGTTAGGCTGAGGTTTAGGGTTATGTTTAGGGTGAATGTTAGGGTGAGGGTTAGGGTTAGGGTTGTTATAAGGGTTAGGGTCAGATTTAGGGTGACGGTGAGGTTTTAGGTGAGGGTTAGGTTGAGGGTTAGAGTTAGGGTTAAGGTGAGGTTTAGGGTAAGGGGTAGGGTTACGGTTAGGGTGAGGGTTAGGTTTATTGTGAGAGTTAGGGTTAGGGTTAGGGTTAGGATTAGTTTGAGAGTAAGAATTAGGTAACTGTTAGTGTGAGGGTGAGGTTTAGGGTTAGTAATAGTGATAGGATTAGTGTAAATCTGAGGGTGAGGGTGATGTTTAGGGTTAGGGTTAGAATGAGTGCTTGGGTGAGGGTTAGGGTAAGGTTGAGGGTTAGGGTGAGAGTGATGGTAAGGGTAAAGGTGAGGGTTAGGCTGAGGGTGAGGGTTAAGATAAGGGTGAGGGTAAGGGTTAGGATGAGGGTTAGGATAAGGGTTCGTGTTACAGTTAGGGTGAGGGTTAGATTGAGGATTAGGATTAGGGTTAGTGTGAGGTTTTGGGTGAGATTGAGGGTTACCGTTAGGTTTTGGGTTAGGGTTAGAAATAGGGTGAGGGTGAGGACTAAGATGAGGGTGAGGTTTAGGTTAGGGTTAGGGTTAAGGTTAGGGTGAGTTTTAGGGTTACTGTGAGGGTTAGGGTTAGTGTGAGGGTTAGGGTTAGAGTTAGGGTTAGTGTTAGGTTGAGGGTAAGTGTTAGGGTGAGGTTTTGGTTTAGGGTGAGGGTTATGTTTCGGTTGAGCGTTAGGTTTAGTGTTAGGGTTATTGTTAGGGTTAGGATTAGGATTAGGGGTAGGGTGAGGATGAGGGTGGGGGATAGGAATAGGTTTTGGGTGATGGTTAAGGTTAGGGTTAGGGTGAGGGTTAGGATGAGGGTTGGGGTCAGGATAAGTTTTAGGGTGAGGGCTTGGGTGAGGGTGAGGGTTAGGTTTAGGGTTCAGCTTAGGCATAGTTTTAGGCTGAGGGTGAGAGTGAGTGTGAGTGATAGGGTTAGGGTGATGGATAGGGTTAGGGTTAGGGTGAGTGTTAGGATGAGTGTAAGGGTTAGGGTGAGGGTTAGGGTGAGCATGACGGTAACATTAAAGGTGAGGTTTAGGCTGAGGGTGAGTGTTCCGTTAAGGGTGAGGGTAAGGATTAATGTGAGGGTTAGCATAAGGGTTAGGGTAAGGGTGAGGGTTAGGGTGAGGGTCAGGGTTAGATTGAGGATTAGGGTTAGGGTTAGGGTGATGTTTATGGTGAGGATGATGGTTAGGGTTAGGGTGAGGGTTATGGTTAGAATTAGGGTGAGAGTGAGGGCTACGGTTTGGGTGAGGGTTAGAGTTAGGGTTAGGGTTAGGGTGAGGTTTAGGATTAGGGTGAGAGTTAGGGTTACTGTGAAGGTTAGTGTTAGAGTTAGGGTTAGGGTAAGGTTAAGGGTAAGTGTTAGGGTGAGGGTTAGGGTTAGGGTGAGTGTTATGTTTAGGGTGAGAGTTAGGGTTAGGTTTAGGGTTATTGTTAGGTTTAGGGTTAGGGTTACAGTGAGGGTGAGGGTGAGGGTTAGGTTTAGGGTGAGGTTTAGGGTTAGGGTTAGGGTTTTAGTTAGGGTTAGGGTTAGGGTGAGTTTTAGCGTTAGAGTTAGGGTTAGGGTGAGGGTTAGGATGAGGATTAGGGTTATGCTTAGGGTTAGGGTGAGGGCTAGGGTGAAGGTGAGGGTTAGGGTTAGTGTTAGGGTGAGTTTTAGGGTTAGGGTTAGGGTTAGGGTGAGCTTTTGGATGAGGGTTAGGGTTACAGTGAGGGTGAGGGTTAGGGTTAGTTTGAGTGTTAGGGTTAGGATTAGGATTAGGGTGAGGGTGAGTGTTAGCATTAGGGTTAGGCTTAGGGTTAGGGTTAGTTTTCGGGTTAGGATTAGTGTTAATGTTAGGGTTAGGGTTAGACATACGGTTTGGGTGAGGGGGAGGGGAAGGGTTAGGGTTAGGGTTAGGGTGAGGTTTAGAGTTAGGGTTAGGATTAGGGATAGGGTGAGGGAGAGGTTTAGGGTTAGAATTAAGTTGAGGGGGAGGGTAAGGCTGAGTGTTAGGGTTAGGGTTAGTGTTAGGGTTAACGTTAGGTTTAGGGTGAGGGTAAGGTTGAGGTTTAGGGTTAGGGTTAGGTTTTGGGTTAGGATTAGGTTTAGTGTGAGGATGAGTGTGAGGGTTAGGGTTAGGATTAGGCTTAGGCTTAGGGTTAGTCTGAGGGTGAGGATGGGTGTGAGGATTAGGCTTAGGGTGATGGTTAACCTTAGGATTAGGGTGAGGGTTAGGATGAGGGTTAGGGTTAGGATTAGGGTTAGGGTGAGGGTGAGGGTTAAGGTTAGGGTTAGGTTTGTTCTGTGGATAAGTGATAGCATGAGGGTTAGGGTGAGTGTTAGACTTAGCATTAGATTTATGGTGAGGATTAGGGTGAGTTTTAGGGTTAGGGTGAGGGTTAGGGTTAGGCTTAGCCTGAGGGTGATGGTGAGGGTGACGGTTAGGTTTAGAGTTACGGTGAGGATTCGGTTAAGTGTGAGGTTTAGGGTGAGGATGAGGTTAAGTGTTAGGATGAGTGTTAGGGTGAGGGTGAGGCTTAGGGTTAAGGTTTGGGTTAGGGTGAGAGTTAGGCTGAGGGTTAGGGTTATGATTAGGGTGAGGGTTAGGGTGAGGGTTAGGGTTCGGGTGAGGGTTAGGGTTCGGGTGAGGGTTAGGGTTGTTATTAGGGTTAGGGTCAGATTTAGGGTTACGGTGAGTTTTTGGGTGAGGATTAGGGTGAGGGTTAGAGTTAGGGTTAAGATGAAGTTTAGGGTAAGGTGTAGGGTTACGGTTAGGGTGAGGCTTAGGTTTAGTGTGAGAGTTAGGGTTAGGGTTAGGATTAGTGTGAGGGTAAGGATTAGCTGACTGTTATGGTGAGGGTGACGTTTAGGGTTAGGAATAGTGATAGGATTAGTGTAAATCTGAGGGTGAGGGTGAGGTTTAGGGTTAGGGTTAGGGTGAGGGCTTGGGTGAGGGTTAGGGTAAGGTTGAGGGTTAGGGTGAGAGTGATGGTAAGGGTAAAGGTGAGGGTTAGGCTGAGGGTGAGGGTTAAGATAAGGGTGAGGGTTAGGGTTAGGGTGAGGGTTAGGTTAAGCGTTCGGGTTACAGTTAGGATGAGGGTAAGATTGAGGATTAGGGTTAGGGTTAGTGTGAGGTTTAGGGTGAGGTTGAGCGTGAGTGTTAGGGTTAGAATTAGGGTTAGGGTGAGGTCTAGGATGAGGGTGAAGTTTAAGTTAGGGTTAGGGTTAAGGTTAGGATGAGGTTTAGGGTTACTGTGAGGGTTAGGGTTAGTGTGAACATTAGGGTGATGGTTAGGTTTAGTGTTAGGGTCAGGGTAAGTGTTAGGGTGAGGGTTTGGGTTAGGTTGAGGGTTATATTTAAGGTGAGGGTTAGCTTTAGGGTTAGGGTTATTGTTAGGGTTAGGATTAGGATTAGGATTAGGGTTAGGGTGAGGGTGAGTTTGGGTTAGGTTTAGGTTTAGGTTTAGGCTTAAGGTTAGGCTGAGGGTGAAGTTGAGGCTGAGGGCTAGGGTTAGGGTGATGGTTAGGGTTAGGGTTAGGGTGAGGGTTAGGATGAGGGTTAGAGTTAGGATTAGGGTTTGGGTGAGGGCTAGGGTGAAGGTGAGGTTTAGGGTTATGTTTAGGGTGAGGTTTAGGGTTAGGGTTAGGGTTAGGCTTAGGGTTAAGTTGAGGTGAGGTTTAGGTTTAGAGTTACAGTTAGGGTGAGGGTTAGGGTTAGGGTTAGTGTTAGGTTTAGGATTATTGTGAGGGTTAGGGTTAGGGTGATGGTTAGGGTTAGGGCTGGGATTAGGATTAGTGTTAGGGTGAGGGTGAGTGTGAGTGTGAGGGTTAGGGTTAGGGTCAGGCTTAGGTTTAGGCTGAGGTTGATGGTCAGGGTTAAGGTGAGGGTGAGGGTAAGGTTTAGGGTTAGAGTTAGGGTTATTGTGAGGGTTAGTGTTAGGATTGGTGTTAGGGTTAGGGTTAGGGTGAGGTTTAGGGTGAGGGTTATGTTTAGGGAGCGGGTTAGATTTATGATTAGGGTTAGCTTGAGTGTGAGTGTGAGGGTTAGTGTTAGGGTTAGGTTTAGGGTTAGGCTGAGTGTGGGGGTGAGGGTTAGGGTTAGGTTGAGGTTTAGGGTTAGGGGTAGGGTGAGGGTTAGGATGAGGTATAGCGTTAGGATTAGGGTTAGGGTTAGGGTTAAGGTGAGGGTTAATGTTAGGGTTAGGGTGAGGGTTAGGGTTATTGTTAGTGTTATGGTTAGGGTTAAGTTTGTGGTTAGGGTGAGGCTGAAGGTGGGTATTAGGGTTAGGATTAGGATTAGGGTTAGATTTAGGGTTAGGATTAGTGTTATTGTTAAGGTTAGGGTTAGAGTTATGGTGAGGGTGAGGTTGAGGGTGAGGGTTAGGGTTAGGGTTAGCATGAGGTTTAGGGTTAAGCTTAGGGTAGGCTGATGGTTAGGGTTAGTGTGAGGGTTAGTGTTTGGGTTAGGGTTATTATTAGGGTAAGGTAAGTGTTAGGGTGAGAGTAAGGGTTAGGGTGAGGGTTAGGGTTAGAATGAGGGTTAGGGTTAGGGTTAGTGTTATTTTTAGGGTTAGGGTTACGATTAGGGTTAGGGTGAGGGGTAGGGTGAGGATGAGGGTTAGAGTTAGGGTTAGGGTTAGGCTTAGGTTTAGAATGAGGCTGAGTGTGAGGTTGAGGGTTAGGGTTAGCGTGATGGTTAGGGTTATGTTTAGCGTGAGGGTTAGAATGATTGTTAGGGGTAGGGTGAGGGTTAGGGTGAGGGTGACAGTAAGGGTAAAGGTGAGGGTTAGGGTTAGGGTGCGAGTTAGGGTGAGGATTAGGGTTAGGGTTAGGGTGAGGGTGAGGATTAGATTGAGTATCAGTGTTAGGGTTAGTGTGAGGTTTAGGGTGAGGATGAGGGTTAGGGTTAGTGTGAGGGCTATGGTGAGGGTGAGGGTTAGGTTTAGGGTTATGTTGAGGTTTAGGGTTAAGGTGATGTTTAGGGTTAGTGTGACAGTTAGCGTTAGTATTAGGGTTAGTTTTAGGGTGAGGGTTAGCATTAGGGTGAGGTTTATGTTTAGGGTTAGTGTTAGCGTTAGGGTTGGGTTATTGTTAGGGTTAGGGTTACTGTTACGGTGAGGGTGATGGTTAGGGTTAGGGTTAGGGTTAGGGTTAGGGTTAGATTGGGGATTAGGGTTAGGATTAGTGTGAGGTTTAGGGTGAGGATGAGGGTTAGGGTGAGGGTAAGGGTTAGAATTAGTATTAAGTTGAGGGCTAGCGTGAGGGTGAGGGTTAGGGTTAGGGTTAAGTTTATGGTGAGGTTTTGGGTGAGGGGTAGGTTTAGGTTTAGTATGAGGGTTAGGATTAGTGTGAGGGTTACGGTTAGGGTGAGAGTGAGGGTGAGGCTAAGGGTTATGGTGAGGGTTAGGGTGAGGGTGAGGGTTAGGGTTAAGATTAGGGATAGGGTTAGGGATAGGCTGAGGTAGAGGGTGTGGGTGAGGGTGAGGTTTAGGGTTAGGGATATGGTTAAGGTGAGAGTGAGGGTTAGGCTCTTCGTTAGGTAATGGTTAGGGTTAGGGTGAGGATTAGTTGAGGGTTAGGGTAAGGGTGATCTTGAGGTTTAGGGTGTGGGTGAGCGTTAGGGTTAGGGTGAGGGTTCGGGTGAGGTAGAAGGTTAGGGTTAGGGTTAGGTGAGTGTTATTGTTAGGGTTAGGGTGAGGTTTAGGGTGAGGGTGAGGGTTAAGGTTAGGGTTAGGTTTGTGGTGTGGATAAGTGATAGCATGAGGGTTAGTGTGAGTGTTAGCCTTAGCATTAGGGTTAGGGAGAGGGTTAGGGTTAGGCTTAGCGTGAGGGTGATGGTGAGGGTGACGGTTAGGGTTAGAGTTACGGTGAGGATTCGGTTAAGTGTGAGGTTTAGGGTGAGGATGAGGGTAAGTGTTAGGATGAGGTTTAGGGTGAAGGTGAGGGTTAGGGTTAAGATTTGGGTTAGGGTGAGGGTTAGGGTGAGGGTTAGGGTTAGGGTTATGCTTAGGGTTAGGGTGAGGGTTAGGCTAAGGGTTAGGGTTATGATTAGGGTGAGGGTTAGGGTGAGGGTTAGGGTGAGGGTGAGGGTTAGGGTTGTTATTAGGGTTAAGGTCAGATTTAGGGTGACAGTGAGGTTTTGGGTGAGGGTTAGGTTGAGGGTTAGTGGTAGGGTTAAGGTGAGGGTTAGGGTAAGGGGTAGGGTTACGGTTAGGGTGAGGGTTAGGTTTATTGTGAGAGTTAGCTTTAGGGTTAGGGTTAGGATTAGTGTGAGGGTAAGAATTAGGGTCATGGCAAGGGTTAGGGTGAGGTTTAGGGTTAGGAATAGTGATAGGATTAGTGTAAATCTGAGGGTGAGGGTGAGGTTTAGGGTTAGGGTTAGGGTGAGTGCTTTGGTTAGGGTTAGGTTAAGGTTGAGGGTTAGGGTGAGAGTGATGGTAAGGGTAAACGTGAGGGTTAGGCTGAGGGTGAGGGTTAAAATAAGGGTGAGGGTTAGGGTTAGGGTGAGCATTAGGTTAAGGGTTCGGGTTACGGTTAGGGTGAGGGTTAGATTGAGGATTAGGGTTAGGGTTAGTGTGAGGTTTAGGGTGAGGTTGAGGGATAGGGTTAGGGTGAGGTTTAGGGTTAGAATTAGGGTTGAGGTGAGGGCTAGGGTGAGGGTGAGGTTTAGGTTAGGGTTAGGGTTAAGGTTAGGGAGAGGTTTAGGGTTACTGTGATCTTCAGTGTTAGTGTGAGGGTTACTGTTAGGGTGAGGGTAAGTGTTAGAGTGAGAGTTTGGGTTAGGGTGAGGGTTATGTTTAGTTTGAGGGTTAGGTTTAGGGTTAGGGTTATTTTTAGGTTTAGGATTAGGATTAGGGTTAGGGTGAGGGTGAGTGTGTGGGTTAGGTTTAGGTTTAGGTTTAGGGTTAAATTTAGGCTGAGCGTGAGGTTGAGGCTGAGGGTTAGGGTTGGGGTGATGGTTATGGTTAGGGTTAGGGTGAGGGTTAGGATGAGGGTTAGAGTTAGGATTACGGTTTGGGTGAGGGCTAGGGTGAAAGTGAGTTTTGGGGTTATGTTTTGGGTGAGGTATAGGGTTAGGGTTAAGGTTAGGGTTAGGGTTAAGGTGAGGGTGAGGTTTAGGTTTAGAATTAGGGTTAGGGTGAGGGTTAGGGTTAGGGTTAGTGTTAGGTTTAGGGTTAGGGTGAGGGCTAGGGTTAGGGTGAGTTTTAGGGTTAGGCCTGGGATTAGGATAAGTGTTTTTGTGAGGGTGAGTGTGATTTTGAGGGTTAGGGTTAGTGTTAGGCTTAGGTTTAGGCTGAGGTTGAGGGTGAGGGTTCAGGTGAGGGTCAGGGTGAGGTTTAGGGTTAGAGTTCGGGTTAGTGTGAGGGTTAGCGTTAGGGTTGGTGTTAAGGTTAGTGTTAAGGGTGAGGGTTTGGGTGAACGTTATGGTTAGGGATCGGATTAGATTTAGGATTAGGGTTAGCTTGAGTGTGAGTGTGAGGGTTTGTGTTAGGGTTAGGTTTAGGGTTAGGCTTAGTGTTAGGCTGAGGGTTAGGGTGAGGGTGTAGGTTAGGGTGAGGGTTTGTTTTAGGGTTAAGGTGAGGGTTAGAATGAGGGTTAGGTTTAGGACTTGGTTTAGGGTGAGGGGGAGTGTTAGGGTTAGTGTGAGTGCTAGTGTTAGGGTTAGGTTTAGTGTTAGGGTGAATTTATGTGTTAGGGCGAGGGTTAGGTTTTGGGTGAGTGTTATGGTTAGTATGAGGGTTAGGGTTAGGGTTACTGTTAGGATTAGGATTAGGTTTACTGTTAAGGTGAGTGTGAGGTTTAGGGTTAGGGTGAAGGTTAGGTTTATGTTTAGGGTTAGGGTTAGAGTTAGGGTTAGGGTGAGGGTGAGGTTTAGGGTTAGAGTTAGCTTTTGTGTTAGGGTTAGTGTTAGGTTGAGGGTTAGTGTGAAGGTTAGGTTTAGGCTTAAGCTTAGGCTTAGGGTTAGGCTTAGGCCCGAGCATGAGGGTGAGGGTTAGGGTTAGGGTTAGGGTGAGGGTTAGGGTTAGGGTTAGGGTGAGGGTTAGGATGAGTTTTAGGGTTAGGATTAGGGTTAGTGTGAGCGCTAGTTTGAGGGTTACTGTGAGGGTTAGGTTTAGGTTTAGGATTAGGTGTAGGTTGAGGGTGAGTGTGAGGGTTAGGGTTAGGGTTAGGGTTAGGCTTAGGGTTAGGGTGAGGGTTAGGGTTAGGGTTTGGTTTAGGGTGAGGGTGAGGGTTAGCGTTAGGGTGAGTGTTAGGGTTAGGGTTAGGGTTAAAGTATGTGCTAGGGTGAGTGTTAGGTTTAGGGTTAGGTTGATGTTGAGGGTTAGTGTTAGTGTTAGATTTACGTTTAGGTTTGGGGTTAGGGTTAGGATTAGGGTTAAGGTGATGGTCAGTGTGAGGGTTAGAGTTAGTGTTAGCCTTAGGGTTAGGCTGAGTCTGAGGCTGAGGGTGAGGTTTAGGATTAGAGTGAGGGTTAGTGTGAGTGTTAGTGTTAGGATTAGGGTTAGGATATATGCTAGGGTGAGGGTTAGATTTAGGGTTAGGATGAGGTTTAGGGTTAGGGTTAGGGTCAGTGTTAGGGTTAGGGTGAAGGTTTGGGTTAGGGTTAGAGTTACGGTTAGGATGAGGTTTAGGGTTAGGTTTATGGTTAGGGTTATTCTTAGGTTTAGGGTTAGGGTTAAGGTTAATGTAAGGCTGAGCGTGAGCGTGATGTTGAGGGTCAGGTTTAGGGTTAGGATGAATTTTAGAGGTAGGGTTAGGGTTAGGGTTAGGGTGATTGTGAGGGTTAGTGTTAGGGTTGGGTGAGGTTTAGGATTAGGGATAGAGGTAGGGTTAGGGTGAGTGTGAGGGTTAGGGGTAGGGTTTGGGTGAGGGTGAGGGTTAGGTTTGGGGTGAGGGTTAAGGTGAGGACTAAGGTGAGCGTGAGGGTTAGGGTTAGGCTTAGGGTGAGGGTTAGGTTGAGGTTTAGGTTAAGGGTTAGGGTTAGGGTTAGGATTAGGGTTAGGGTGAGGGTGAGTGTGAGGGTTAGGGTTAGGGTTAGTCTTTGGCTGAGGGTTAGGCTGAGGGTGAGGGTGGGTTTGAGGATTAGGTTTAGAGTCATGGTTCAGGTTATCGTTAGTTTGAGGGTTAAGATGCGGGTTAGGGTTAGGATTAGGGTTAGGGTGAGGGCTAGATTGAGGGTGAGGTTTAGGGTTAGGGATAGGGTGAGGTTTAGGGTTAGGGTTAGGGTGAGGTTGAGGTTTAGGGTTAGAGTTATGGTTAGGATTAGGATTAGGGCAAGGGTTAGGTTGAGTGTGATGGTTAGGGTTAGGGTTAGGGTTCGGCTTAGGGTTACGCTGAGGGTGAGGTTGAGGGTGAGGGTTAGGTTTTGAGTGAGGGTTAGGGTTATGTTTAGGGTGAGAGTTAGGGTTCAGGTTAAGTTTAGGGTTAGGGTGAGGGTTAGGGTTAGGGTTACGTTGAGCTTGAGGGTTAGGTTTAGTTTGAGCATTAGGGTTAGGTATAGGGTTAGGGTGAGGGCTATGGTGAGGGTGAGCGTTAGGGTTAGTGTTAGGGTGAGGTTTCGGGTTAGGGTTAGGGTTAGGGTGAGGTTGAGAATGATGGTTAGGGTTACGGTCAGGGTGATGGTTAGGGTTAAGTGGAGGGTTATTGTTACTGTTAGTGTTAGGGTGAGGGTAAGTGTTAGGGTAAGGTTTAGGTTTAAGGTGACGTTTACATCAGGCTTAGGGTTAGGGTTAGGGGGAGGGGGAGGTTTAGGATTAGAGTTATGGTTAGGGTGAATGTTAGGGTTAGGGTTAGGTTTAGGGATAGGTTGAGGTTTAGGGTTTGGTTTAGGGTTAGAGTTAGGCTTAGGGAGAGGGTGAGATTTAGGGTTAGAGTTAGGGTTAGGGTGAGGGTTAGGTTTAGGCTCAGTGTTAGGGTTAGGGTGAGGGTGAGAGTTAGGGGGAGGGTTAGGGTTAGGGTTACTGTTAGGGTGAGGATTAGGGTTAGGGTAAGGGTGAGTGTGTGTGTTAGGGTTAGGTTTAGGGTTAGGCTTAAAGGTAGGCTGAGGGTGAGGTTGAAGGTGAGGGTTAGGGTTAGGTTTAGTGTTAGGGTTAGGGTTAGGGTGAGGGTGAGGGTGAGGGATTGGGTTAGGGTTAGGATTAGGATTAGGGTTATTGTTAGGAGTAGTGTGAGGGTTAGGGTTAGGGTAATTGTTAGGCTTAGGGTTAGGCTGAGGGTGAGGGTGAGGGTGAGGGTTAGGGTTTGGGTGAGGGTTATGATTATTGTTAGGGTGAGGTTTAGTGTTAGGGTTAGGGTTAGAGTTAGGGTTAGTGATTAGTGTTAGGGTTAGGTTGAGTGTTAGGGGGAGGGTTAGGGTTAGGGTTAGGGTTAGGTTTAGGGTTAGGGTTAGGGTGAGGGTGAGGTTTAGGGTTATAATTAGGGTTAGGGTGAGGCTGAGGGTGAGGCTTAGGGGGTTAGGGTTAGTGTTAGAGTTAGGGTTAGGGTGAGGGTTAGGGTGAGTGTGAGGGTTAATGTTAGGGTTAGGGTTTGCCTTAGCTTCAGGCTGAAGGTGAGTGTGAGGGTGAGTTTTAGGTTTAGAATTAGGGTTAGTGTTAGGGTTAGGGTTAGAATGAGGGTCAGGTTTACGTTTAGGCTTAGGCTTAGGCTTAGGCTGAGCATGAGGGTGAGGTTAAGGGTTAGGGTGAGGTTTAGGGTGGGGTTGACGGTCAGGGTAAACGTGAGGGTTAGGCTGAGGGTGAGGGTTACTGAAAGGGTGAGGGTTAGGGTTAGGGTGAGGTTTAGGGTTAGGGGTAGAGTGAGGGTGAGGTTTATGTTTAGGGCTAGGTTGAGGTGTAGGGTTAGGTTTAGGTTGAGGGTGAGATTATGGTTAGTGTTAGCGTTAGGTTGAGGCTGAGGGTGAGGTTTAGGTTTAGGGTTAGTGTTAGTGTTAGGGTTAAGGTGAGGGATAGGGTGAGGATGAGGGTTAGGGTTAGGGTTAGGATTAGGATTAGAGTAAGGGTTAGGGTGAGTGTGAGGGTTATTGTTAGGGTTAGGCTTAGGCTTAGGCTTACGCTGAGGCTGAGGGTGAGGGTGAGGGTTACGCATAGGGTGAGGGTTTGGGTTAGGGTTAGGGTTAGGGTGAGTGTTAGTATGAGGGTTAGGTTTAGGATTAGGGTGAGGGTGAGGGCTAGGGTGAAGATGAGGTTTAGGGTTAGGGTTAGGGTTAGGGTGAGGTTTAGGGTTAGAATTAGGGTGAGAGTGAGGTTTAGGTTTAGAGTTAGGGTTAGGGTGAGGCTGATTGTGAGGTTTTGGGTTAGGGTTAGCGTTAGATTTAGGGTTAGGGTGAGGGTTAGGCTTAGGGTTAGGATTAGGATTAGGGCAAGGGTTAGGGTGAGTGTGAGGATTAAGATTAGGTTTAGGGTTAGGCTGAGGATGATGGTGAGGGTGAGGGTTAGGGTTATGCTGAGGGTTAGGTTAAGGGCTAGGGTGAGAGTTAGCTTTCCAGTTAAGTTTAGGGTTAGGGTGTGGGTTAGGGTTAGGTTTACAGTGAGAGTGAGGGTTAGGATTAGGTTGAGGGTTAGGGTTAGGGTTAGGGCTAGGGTTAGGGTGAGGGTTAGGGTTAGGGTTAGGGTGAGGGTTAGGATGAGATTTAATGTTAGGATTAGGGTTAGGGTGAGGGCTAGGGTGAGGGTGAGGGTTAGGGTTAGGATGAGGTTTAGAGTTAGGGTTAGGGTTAGGGTTAGGGTGAGGGTGAGGTTTAGGGTTAGAGTTAGGATTAGTGTTCAGGTTAGGGTTAGGTGAGGGTTCGGGTTAGGCTTAGGCTTAGACTTAAACTAAGGCAGAGCATGAGGTTGAGGCTTAGAGTTAGGGTCAGGGTGAGGGTTAGGGTTTGGGTGAGGGTGTGGGTGAGGGTGAGGGTTAGTGTTAGGCTTAGTGTGAGTGTTAGGGTTAGGGTGAGGGTTATGGTTAGGGTGAGGGTTAGTGTTAGCGTTATGCTTAAGCTTAGTCTTAGGGTAAGGCTGAGGGTTAGGGTGAGGGTGAGTGTGAGTGTTAGGGTTAGGGTTAGGGTTAGGCATATTGATAGGCTGAGGGAGAGGTTAAGGGTGAGGTGTAGGGTTAGGGTGAGGGTGAGGTTTAGGCTTACAGTTTGTGTTAAGGCGAGGGTTAGTGTGAGGGTTAGTGTTAGGGTTAGAGTTTGGGTTAGGTTTAGCGTGAGTTTTAGGGTGAGGTTTAGGGTTAGGGATAGGGTTAGGTGTAGGATTAAGGTTTGGGTGAGGATGAGTGTGATGGTTAGGGTTTGGTTAATGTTAGGGTTAGGCTTAAGGGTTAGGCTGAGGGTGAGAGTGAGGGTTAGGCTGAGGGTGAGGGTGAGGGTTAGGATGAGGGTTAGGTTTAGGATTAGGGTTAGTGTGAGGGCTATTGTGAGGGTGAGGATTAGGGTTAGGGTTAAGTTTAGGAATAGGGTGAGGGATAGGATTAGGGCTTGGTTTAAGGTTAGGGTTAGTGTTAGGGTTAGGGTGAGTGTTAGCATGAGGGTTCTGGTTAGGATTAGGTTTAGGATGAGGGCTAGGGTGAGCGTGAGGATTAGGGATAGGGTTAGGGTGAGATTTATTGTTCGGGTTAGGTTTAGATTTAGGCTGAGGATTAGGGTTAGGGTTATGGTGAGGGTCAGGGTTAGGTCTAGTTTGAGGGTTAGAATTAGGTTTAGGGTTAGGGTGAGGGTTAGGGTTAGGGTTAGGGTGAGGGTTAGGATGAGGTTTAGGGTTACAATTAGGGTTAGGATGAGGGCTAGGGTGATTGTGAGGGTTATTGTTAGGGTTAGGGTGAAGTTTAGGGTTAATGTTAAGCGTAGGGTTAGGGTGAGGGTTAAGGTTCGCGTTTGGGTGAGGGTGAGGCTTAGGTATGGGGTGAGGGTTAGGGTGAGGACTAAGGTAAGGGTGAGGTTTGAGGTTAGGGTTAGGTTTAGGGTGAGGGTTAGGTTGAGGTTTAGGTTTAGGGTTAGGGTTAGGGTTAGGATTAGGGTTAGGGTGAGGGTGAGTGTGAGGGTTAGGGATAGGGTTAGGCTTATGCTTAGGCTTAGGGTTAGGATGAGGGTGAGGGTGAGGATTAGGATGAGGATTAGGTTTAGAGTCCTGGTTTAGTTTATGGTTAGGTTTAGTGTTAGGATGAGGGTTAGGGTTAGGATTAGGGTTAGGGTGAGGGCTAGGGTGAGTGTGAGGTTTAGGGATAGGTTTAGGCTTAGACTTAGTGTTAGGCTGAGGTTGAAGGTGAGGGTGAGGGTTAGGGTTAGGGTTAGGGTGATGGTTAGGGTTATGGTTAGGGTGAGGGTTAGGATAAGGGTTAGGGTTAGGGTGAGGGTTAGGATGAGGGTGACAATAAGAATAAAGGTGAGGGTTAGGCTGAGGGTGAAGGTTAAGCTAAGGGTGAGGTTTCGGGTTATGGTTAATGTGAGGGACAGGGTTAGATTGAGGATTATTGTTAGGGTTAGTGTGAGGTTTAGTGTGAGGATGAGAGTTAGGGTTAGGGTGATGGCTAAGTTGAAGTTGAGGGTTAGAGTTAGGGTTAGGGTGAGGTTTAGGTTTAAGGTGATGGTTAGCATTAGTGTGAGGGTTAGTGTTACGGTTAGTGTTAGTGTTAGGGTGAGGGTAAGTGTTAGGGTAAGGTTTAGGTTTAGGGTGAGGTTTAGGATTATGGTTAGGGTTAGGGTTAGGGTGAGGGTGAGGTTAAGGGTTAGAGTTAGGGTTAGGGTGATGGTTAGGATTAGGGTTAGGGTTAGTGTTAGGGTAAGGGTTAGGGTGAGGTTTAATGTGGGGGTGAGGATTAGTGATAGGGTTAGGTTTAGGGTTAGGGTTAAAGTGAGGGTGACTGTGAAGGTAAGGGTTAGGGTTAGGGTTAAGATTAGAGTTAGGGTGATGGTGAGGATGAGGGATAATGTTAGGGCGAGGGTTGGGGTTAGAGTTAGGTTTAGGCTGAGGGTGAGGTTGAGGGTGAGGGTTAGGATTAGGGTTAGGCTTAGGGTTAGGCTGAGGGTGAGGGTTACTCTTAGGATTATGGAGAGGTTTAGGATGAGGTTTAGGGTTAGGATTAGGGTTAAGGTGAGGGCTAGGCTGAGGGTGAGTTTGAGTTTTAGGGTTAGGGTGGGGTTTAGGTTTAAGTTTAGGGTTAGGGTGAGGGTCAGGGTGACGTTTATTGTTAGGGTTAGGGTGAATCTGAGGGTGTGGGTTAGGTTTTGGGTTAATGTTAGGGTTAGGGTTAAGGTGAGGGTTCGGGTGAGGGATCGTGTTAGGATTCGGATTAGGGTTAGGATTAGGGTTAGGGTTAGGGTGAGTGTGAGGGTTAGGGTTAGGCTTAGGCTTAGGTTGAGGGTGAGGGTGAGGGTGAGGGTTAGGGTTAGGTTGAGTGTTAGAGCTATGTTTAGGGTGAGAGTTAGGGTTCGGGTTAAGTTTAGGGTTAGGGTGTAAGTTAGGGTAAGGACTACGGTGAGAGTGACGGTTGGGGTTATGTTGAGGGTTAGGGTTAGGGTTAGGGTGAGGGTGAGGGTTAGGGTTAGGATTAGTGTTAGGGTGAGGGTTACCAGGAGGGTTAGTGTTAGGATTCAGGTTAGGATGAGGGCTAGGGTGAGGGTGAGGTTTAGGGTTAGGGTGAGGGTGAGGTTTAGGGATAGAATTGGGGTAAGGGTGAGGGTGAGGTGAGGGTTAGGGTTAGAGTTAGCATTAGAGTTAGCGTTAGGTTGAGGGTTAGGTTGAGGGTGAGGGTTAGGCTTAGGGTTAGGATTAGGATTAGGGTAAGGGTTAGGGTGAGTGTGAGGGTTAGTGTTAGGGTTAGGGTTAGGCTTAGGTTTAGGCTGAGGGTGAAGTTTAGGGTTAGGGTGAGGGTTAGAGTTAGGGTTAGGGTGTGTGTTAGGGTTCGGGTTACGTTTAGTGTGACGATGAGTGTTAGGGTTAGGTTGAGGGTTAGGGTTAGGTTTAGAGTTAGGATGAGAGTTAGGGTTAGGGTTAGGGTGAGGGGTAGGATGAGGATTAGGGTTAAGATTAGGGTTAGGGTGAGGGCTAGGGTGAGGGAGAGGGTTAGGGTTAGTGTTAGCAAGAGGTTTAAGGTTTGGGTTAGGGTTAGGGTGAGGGTTACGATTAGGGTTACGGTCACGGTGAGGGTGAGGGTTAGGGTTAGGGTGAGGGTTAGGGTGAGGGTGAGTTTTTGGATCAGGGTTAGGGTTAGGGTTAAGGTTAGGGTTAGGTTTAGGGTTAGGATTAGTGTCATTGTTAGGATTAGGGTTAGAGTTACCGTGAGGGTGAGGTTGAGGGTGAAGGTTAGGGTTAGGGTTAGGGTGAGGGTGAGGTTTATAGTTAGATTTAGGGTTAGGGGGAGGGTTAGGTCGAAGGTTAAGGTTAGGCTTAGTGTTAGGGTTAAGGTTAGGGTGAGGGTTATGTTGAGGTTTAGGGTTAGTCTTAGGGTTAGGTTTAGGATTAGGGTTAGGTTTAGAGTTACGGTGAGGTTAAAGTTGAGGGTGAGTGTTAGGGTTAGGGTGAGGTTTAGGGTTAGGGTTAGGATTAGGGTTAGGGTGAGGGTGAGGTTGAGGTTTAGGGTTAGGGTTAGGGTTAGGGTTAGGATTAGGGTTAAGGTGAGGGTTAGTGTTAGGGTTAGTGATAGGTTTAGGCTTAGGCCTAGGGTTAGGCTGAGGGTGAGGGTGGGGGTGAGGATTAGGGCTAGGGTGATGGTTAAGGTTAGGGTTAACCTTAAGGTTAAGGTTAAGGTTAACCACAAACTAACGTTTGTGGGTTAGGGTTAGGGTTGGTGTTACGGTGAAGGCTAGGGTGAGGGTTAGGGTAAGGCTTAGTATTAGGCTTAGGCTTAGTCTGTGTGTGTGTTTGAGGTTGAGGGTTAGGTTTAGGGTGATGCTTAGGTTGACGGTTAGAATGAGGTTTAGGGTTAGTGTGAGGGTTAGGGTGAGGATTATGTTAATATTAAAGGTGAGGTTTAGGCTAAGGGTGATGGTTAAGATAAGGGTTTGGGTTAGGGTTAGGTTTAGGGTTCAGGTAAGGGTTAGGGTTAGGGTGAGGGTGAGGGTTAGAATTAGGGTGAGGTCTAGGGTGAGGGTGAGGGTTAGGTTTAGGGTTAGGGTTAGGGTGAGGTTTAGGGTTAGGGTGAGGGTTATGGTTAGGGTGAGGGTTAGGGTTTGGGTTACGTTTATTGTAGGGTTAGGGTTACTGTTACAGTTACAGTGAAGGTGAGGGTGAGGGTTAGGGTTAGGGTTAGAGTTAGGGTTAGGGTGAGGGTTAGGTTGAGGGTTGGGGTTAGGGTTAGTGTTAGGGTTAGGGTTAGTGTGAGAGTTAGGGGGACGTTCAGGGTTATAGGGTTAGGGTTAGGATTAGAGTTAGGGCGAGGGTGAGTGTGTGTGTTAGGATTTGGTTTTGGTTTAGGGTTAGGGTGAGGTTTTGGATGAAGGTCAGGGTTACAATGAGGGTGAGGGTGAGGGTTAGTGTGAGGGTTAGGGTTAGGATTAGGGTTAGGGTGACGGTGAGTCTTAGGATTAGGGTTAGGGTTAGGGTTAAGATTAGGTTTAGGGTTAGAATTAGTGTTATTGTTAGGGTTAGGGTTAGAGTTATGGTGAGGGTAATGGTAAGGGTGAGGGTTAGGTTTAGGGTTAGGCTTAGGATTAGGCTGAGGCTGAGGGTGAGGGTGAAGGTGAGGGTTAGGGTGAGGGTTAGGTTTAGGGTTAGGGTGAGGGTTGGGGTTCGGGTTAAGTTTAGGTTAAGGGTGAGCATTAGGGTAAGGTTTACATTGAGGGTGAGGGTTAGGTTTAGGGTTAGTGTTATGGTGAGGGTTAGGATGAGGGTTAGGTTTATGATTAGGGTTAGGGTGAGGATTAGGGTGAGGGTGAGGTTTAGGGTTAGGGTTAGGGTGAGGTTTAGGGTTAGGGTTAGTGTGAGGGTGAGCTATATGGTTAGAGTTAGGGTTAGGGTGAGGCTGTTTGTGAGGTTTACGGTTAGGGTTAATGTTCGAGTTAGGGTTAGGGTGAAGGTTAGAGTGAGGGTGAGGGTTAGGCTTAGAGTTAGGATTAGGATTAGGGTAAGGGATAGGGTGAGTGTGAGGGTTAGGGTTAGGCTTAGGCTTAGGGTTAGGCTGAGGTTGAGGATGAGGTGTAGGGTTAGGGTTAGGTTGACTTTTAAGGTTACGTTTACGGTGAGAGTTAGGGTTCGGGTTAAGTTTAGGGTTAGGGTGAGGGTTACAGTTAGGTTTAGTGTTAGGCTGAGGTTTAGGGTTAGGGTTAGGGTGAGGGTTTGGATGAGGGTTAGAGTTATGGTGAGGGCGAGGGTTAGGGTTAGGCTGAGTGTTAGGGTTAGGATTAGGGTTAGGGTTAAGGTTAGGTTTAGGTTTAGCTTTAGGATTACTTTTATTGTTAGGGTAATGGTTAGAGTTACGGTGAGGGTGACGGTGAGGGTGAGGGTTAGGTTTAGGGTGAGGGTTAGGGTTAGGGTTAGGATAAGGGTTAGGGGGAGGGTGAGGTTTAGGGTTAGATTTAGGGTTAGGGGGAGGGTTAGTTCGTGGGTTAGGGTTAGGGTGAGTGTTATGGTTAAGGTTAGGGTGAAGGTTAGGTTGAGGTTAAGGGTTAGGGTTAGGGTTAGGATTAGGCTTAGGTTGAGAGTGACTGTGAGGGTAAGGTTTAGGGTTAGGCTTAGGGTTAGGCTGAGTGTGAGGGTGGGTGTGAGGATTAGGGTTAGGGTGATGGATAGGATGTGGTTTAGGGTTTGGGTTAAGGTTAGAATTAGGTTTAGGGTTAGGGTGAGGTTTATGGTTAGAGTTATGGTTAGGGTGAGGGTTAGGTTGAGGGTTAGGTTTAGGGTTAGGGTGAGACTTAGGGGGAGGGTTAGGGTTAGGGATAGGTTTAGGATTAGTGTTAGGGTAAGGTTGAGTGTGTGGGTTAGGGTTAGGTTTAGGGTTAGGCTGAGGCTGAGGGTTAGGGTTAGGGTGAGGTTTAGGGTTAAGTTTAGGGTTAGGGTGAGAGTTAGGGTGCGGATGAGGGTTAGGGTTAGCGTGAGTGTTAGGGTTAGAATTAGGGTTAGGGTGAGGGTTCTGTTAAGTTTAGGGTTAGGGTGAGGTTTAGGGTTATGGTGAGGTTTAGGTTTAGTGCGAGGTTTAGTGTTAAGGTGAGGGTAAGTGTTAGGGTGAGGTTTAGGGTTAGGGTGAGGGTTATGGTTAGGGTGAGGTTTAGGGTTAGGGTTAGGTTTATTGTTAGGGTTAGGGTTAGGGATACGGTTATGGTGAGGGTTAGGGTGAGGGTAATGTTTAGGGTTAGGATTAGTGTGAGATTTAGGGTTACGCTTAGGGTTAGATTTAGGGTTAGGTTGAAGTTGAGGTTTAAGGTTACAGTTAGGATTAGGATGAGGGTTATGATGAAGGTTAGGGTTAGTGTTAGGTTTAGGGTTAGGGTGAGGTTTAGGGTGAGGGTTAGGGTTAGTGATAGGGTTAGGATTAGGTTTAGGGTTAGGATGAGGGTGAGTGTGAAGGCTAGGTTTAGTGTTAGGTTTAGGCTTAGGGTTAGTCTGAGGGTCAGGGTGAAGGTGAGGGTTAGGATTAGGGTGCGGGTTAGGGTTAGGTTTAGGGTTAGAGTTAGCCTTAAGGTGAGGTTTATGGTTAGGTTTAGGGTTCTGGTAATGGTGAGGGTTAGAGTTAGCATCAGGGTTAGGGTGAGGGTTTGGGTTAGGGTTAGGGTGAGTGTTAGGGTTAATGTGAGGTTTAGGGTTAGGGTTACGGTTAGGGTGAGGGTAAGGTTGAGGGTTAACGTGAGTGTTAGGTTGACGGTGAGGGTGAGGTTTAGGGTTGGGGTTAGGTTTAGAGTGAGGGTTAGGGTGAGGGGTAGTGTTAGGTTTAGGGTGAGGATTAGGGATAGTGTGAGGGTTAGGGTTTGAGTGAGGGTAAGGGTCAGGTGAGGTTTAGGGTTAGGGTGAGGGTTAGCATAGGGTTAGGGTCAGGGTTAATATTAGGTTGGAAGTTAGGGTTAGGGTGAGGGTTAGGGTGAGTGTTAGGGTTAAGGTAAGTGATACGGTTAGGGTTAGGGTGAGGGTTATGTTTAGGGTGATGTGTAGAATGAGGTTGAGTGTTAGGGTGAGGGTGACAGTGAAGGTTAAGGTATGGATGAGGGTTAGTGTTAGGGTGAGGGTTAATGTTACAATGAGGGTTATGGTGAGGGTGAGGATAAGGGTTAGGTTTATGGTGAGGGTTATGGTTAGAGTTAGAGTGAGGGGTAGGGTGAGGGGTAGGGTTAGAGTTAAGGTTAGGTTTAGTGTGAGGGTTAGGGTTAGGGTGAGGATAAGGTAAGTGTGAGGGTTGGAGTGAGGGTGAGGGTTAGGGTTACTGTTAGTGTGAGGGTTAGGGTTACGGTTATGGTGAAGTTTAGTGTTAGGGTTATGTTTATTTTGACAGTGAGTGTTTGAGTTAGGATGAGTGTTCTTGAGAGTGTGAGAGTTAGGGTTTGGGTGAGGGTTAGGGTTAGCGTGAGTGTTAGGGTGACGGTGAGGTTGAGGGTTAGGGTTGGGGTTAGGGTTAGAGTGAGGGGTAGGGTGAGGTGTAGGGTTAGGGTTAGGGTGAGGGTTAGGTTTACTGTGAGGGTTAGGGTTAGGGTGAGGTTTAGGGTTACTCTGAGGGTTCAAGTTAGGATTAGGCTTAGTGTTAGGATGAGGGTAAGGGTTAGGTTGAAGGTTAGGGTTAGAGTGAGGGTTAGGGTTAATGTGAGGGTTAGGGTTAGAGTGAGGGTTAGGGTTAGGGTGATGTTTAGGGTGAGGTTGAGGGTTAGTGTGAGTGTGAGGGTGACGGTTCCGATGAGTGTTTGGGTTAGGTTTAGGTTGAGGTTGAGGTTGAGGGTGAGGCTTAGGGTTAGTTTTAGGGTAAGGGTTAGTGTGAGGGTTTGGGATAGGCTTAGGCTTAGGCTGAGGGTGAGGGTGAGGGTTAGGGTTAGGGTTAGGGTTAGGGTTAGTGTTAGGGTTATGTTGAGGCTTAGGGTTAGATTAGAGGTTACGGTTAGGGTGAGGGTTAGGGTTAGGGATAGGTTTAGGTTGAGGATGAGGGTGAGGGTTAGGGTTAGGATTAGGGTTAGGATGAAACTGAGGGTGAGGGTGAGGGTGAGGTTTAGGGTTAGGGTGAGCGTTAGGTTTAGGGTGATGTTTAGGTTGAGGGTGAGGGTTAGGGTGAGGTTGAGGGTGAGGTTTCGGTTGAGGGTTTGGGTTAGGGTTAAGGTTAGGGTGAAGGTGAGGGTGAGGGTTAGGTTTAGGGTTAGGGTTAGGCTTAGGGTGAGGGTGATTGTGAGGGTTAGGGTTAGGGTTATGGTTAGGCTTAGGTTTAAGCTGAGGGTGAGGTGATTTTGTTGGTTAGGGTTAGGGTGACTGTGAGCAGTACAGTTAGGGTTAGGGATAGGATGAGGGTTAGATGATGGTGAGGGTTATGGTTAGGGTGAGGGTTAGGCTTAGGGTTAGGGTGAGGGTGAGGGTGGGGGTGAGTATTAGGCTTAGAGTGATGGTTAGCATTAGGGTTAGGGTGAGGGTTAGGATGAGGGTTAGGTTTAGGAGTAGTGTTAGGGTGAGGACTAGGGTGAAAGTGAGGGTTAGGGTTAGGGTTAGGCTTAGGCATAGGTTTAGGCTGAGGGTGATGGTGAGGGTAAGTGTTAGTGTTATGGTGATAGATATGGTTAGGCTTAGGGTGAGGGTTAGGATGAGGGTTCGGGTTAGGCTGACGGTTAGTATAAGCCTGAGGGTTACAGTAAGGGTGAGGGTTAGGTTTAGGTTGAGGGTTAGTGTAAGGGTTAGGGTTAGGGTTAGATTGAGAATTAGGGTTAGGGGTAGTGTGAGGTTTAGGGTGATGATGAGGGTTAGGGTGATGGTTAGGGTTAGAATTAGGGTTAGGGTGAGGGCTAGCGTGAGGGTGAGGGTTAGGGTTAGGGTTAAGTTTAGGTTGAGGGTTAGGGTGAGCTGTAGGTTTAGGTTTAGGGTGAGGGTTAGGTTTAGTGTGAGGGTTACGGTTAAGCTGAGGGTGAGGGTGAGGGTAAGGGTTATGGTGAGGGTTAGGGTGAGGGTGAGGGTTAGGGTGAGGGTGAGCGTTAGGATTAGGTTTAGGGTTAGGGTGAGGTTTAGGGTGAGGGTGAGGGTTAAGTTTAGGGTTAGGTTTGTGGTGTGGGTAAGTGATAGCGTGAGGGTTAGGGTGAGTGTTACAGTTAGCATTAGGGTTAGGGTGAGGGTTAGGTTTAGGGTTAGGGTGAGGGTGCAGGTGAGAGTGAGGTTTAAGGTCAGGATTAGGGTGAGGGTTAAGGTTAGGGTTAGCGTGAGGGTGACGATTAGGGTTAGAGTTAGGGTTAGAGTTAGGGCTAGGGTGAGGGTTAGTTTTCGGGTTAGAGTTAGGGTTAGTGTTATTGTTAGGGTAAGTGTGAGGGTTAGGGTTAGGCTTAGGCTTAGGCTTAGGCTTAGGCTTAGGCAGAGCATGAGGGTGAGGGTTAGGGTTAGGATTAGGGTTAGGGTGAGGGCTAGGGTTAGTGTTAGGGTGAGGGTTAGTGTTAAGGATAGGGTTAGGTTTAGGATCAGGGTTAGGGTGAGGGAGAGTGTGAGCTTTAGGGTTAGGGTTAGGCTTAGACTTAGGGTTAGGGTGAGGGTTAGGGTTAGGATTTGGGTTAGGATGAGGGTGTGGCTGAGGATTAGGGATAGGTTTAGGATTAGGGTTAGGGTTAGGATTAGGGTTAGGGTTAGGTTGAGGGTTAGGGTTAGGCCTAGTGTTAGGCTTAGGTTTAGGCTGAGGGTGAGGGTGGGAGTGAGGATTAGGGTTAGGGTTAGGGTTAAAATTAGGGTTATTGTTAGTGTTTTGGTTTGGGTTAAATTTGCGGTGAGGGTGAGAATGAGGGTGAGGGTTATGGTTAGGGTTAGGCTGAGGGTGAGGGTGTGGGTGAGGAATAGGTTTTGGGTGATGGTTAGGGTTAGGGTTAGGGTGAGGGTTAGGATGAGGGTTAGGGTTAGGATTAGGTTTAGGCTTAGGGCTAGGGTGAGGGTGAGGGTTAGGTTTAGGGTTAGGCTTAGTTCTAGGGTTAGGCTGAGGTTGAGGGTGAGGGTTAGGGTTAGGGTGATGGACAGGTTTAGGTTTAGAGTGAGTGGTAGGATGAGTGTTTGGGTTAGGATTAGGGTTAGGATGAGCGTGACGGTAAGAGTAATGGTGAGGGTTAGGCTGAGGGTGAGTGTTCCCCTAAGATTGAGGGTTAGGATTAGGGTGAGGGTTAGGCTAAGGGTTAGGGTGAGGGTTAGGGTAATGGTGAGGGTTTGATTGAGGATTAGGGTTAGGGTTAGTGTGAGTTTAGGGTGAGGATGAGGTTTAGGATTAGGGTGAGGATTAGGGTTAGAATAGGGTTAGAGTGAGGGCTAGGGTGAGGGTGACGGTTAGGGTTAGGGTGAGGTTTAGGGCTAGGGTGAGAGTTAGGGTTAGTGTGATGGTTAGTGTTATAATGAGCGATAGTGTTAGGGTGAGGGTAAGTGTTAGGGAGAGGGTTAGGATTAGGATGAGGGTTTTGGTTAGTTTGAGGGTTAGGGTTAGGTTGAGGTTTATCTTTAGGGTCAGGGTAAGGGTTAGGGTGAGGGTTAGGGTTAGGGTGAGGGTCATGGTTAGGGTGAGGGTCAGGGTTACGGTGAGGGTTTGAGTGAGGGTTAGGGTTAGGGAGAGGTTTAGGGTTACCGTTAGAGTTAGGGTTAAGGTAAGGTTGAGGTTTAGGGTTAGAATTAGGGTTCAGGTGAGGGTTAGGATGAGGGTTAGGGTTAGGGTTAATTTTATGTTTAGGGTTAGTGTGAGATTTAGGGTTAGGGTTATGGTTAGGATTAGGGTTAGGTTGACGGTGAGTGAGTGGGTTAGGGTTAGGTTTAGGGTTAGGCTTAGGGTTAGTATGAGAGTTAGGTTGAGGGTAAGGGTTAGGGTTAGGGTGAGGGTTAGGGTTAGGGTGAGGGTGAGGTTTAGGATGAGGGTTAGGTTTAGGATTAGAGTTAGGGTGAGGGTGAGGTTTAGGGTTAGTGTTAGGGTGAGGATTAGGGTTAGGGTTAGGGTCAGTTTGAGTTTGAGGTTTAGCTTTAGAGATAGGGTTAGGGTGAGGGTTAGGCTGAGGGTTATTGTTAGGGCTGGTGTTAGGGTTACAGTTAGTGTGAGGGTTAGGCTGCGGATGTGTGTTAGGGTTAGGGTGAGGGTTAGGTTTAGGATTAGGGTTAGGGTGAGGGCTAGGGTGAGGGTGAGGTTTAGGATTAGGGTTAGGGAGAGGGTGAGTGTGACGGTTAGGGTTAGGGTTAGGTTTAGGCTTAGGGTTAGGCTGAGGGTGAGGGTGAAGATGAGGGTTAGTGTTAGGTGAGTGTTAGGGTTAGGGTCAGGGTGAGAGTTAGGGTTCGGGTTAAGTTTATGGTTAGTGTGTGGGTTAGTTTGAGGGTGTCGTTAAGTTTAAAGGTGAGGGTTAATCTGAGGGCAAGTGTTATGGTAATGGTGAGGGTTAGGGTTACGGTGAGTGTTAGGGTGAGGATGAGGGTTAAGGTTAGAGTGAGGGTTAGAGTTAGAATTAGGGTTAGGGTGAGGGTTAGGGTTAGGGTTAGTGTTAGGGTGATGTTTAGGGTTATGGTGAGGGTTAGGTTTAGTGTGAGGGTTAGTGTTAGGGTGAGGGTAAATGTTAGGGTGAGGTTTGGCATTAGGGTGAGGGTTATGGTTAGGGTGAGGTTTAGGGTTAGGTTTAGGGTTATTGTTAGGGTTAGGGTTAGGTTTATGTTTATGGTGATGTTGAGGGTGAGGGTGAGGTTTAGAGTTAGGGTTAGGGTATGATTTAGGGTTAGGCTTAGGGTTAGATTTAGGGTTAGGGTGAAGTTGAGGTTTAGGGTTAGAGTTAGGGTTAGGGTGAGGGTTAGGGTGATGGTTATGGTTAGGGTTAGTGTTAGGGTTAGGCTTAGGGTGGGGTTAGGTTTATGGATAGGGTAAGTTTAGGATTAGGGTTAAGGTGAGGGTGAGTGTGAGGGTTAGGGTTAGTGATAGGGTTAGGCTTAGGGTTAGGCTGAGGGTGAGGGTGAAGGTGAGGGTTAGGGTTAGGGTGCGGGTTAGGGTTAGGTTTAGGGTTAGAGTTAGCCTTAAGGTGAGGTTTAAGGTTAGGTTTAGGGTTCTGGTAATGGTGAGGGTTAGAGTTAGCATCAGGGTTAGTGTGAGGGTTTGGGTTAGGGTTAGGGTGAGTGTTAGGGTTAATGTGAGGGTTAGGGTTAGGGTTAGGGTTAGAGTGAGGGTTAGGTTGAGGGTTAGGGTTTGGGTTAGGATTAGGCTGAGGGTGAGGGTTAGGGTAAGGTTTAGGTTAGGCTTAGTGTTAGGATTAGGGTGAGGTTAAGGTTTATGGTGAGAGTTAGGCTTAGGGTTAGGGTGAGAGTTAAGATGAGGGTTAGGGTTTCAGTGAGGGTGAGGGTTAGCGTGATGGTTAGGGTTAGGATTAGGGTTAGGAAGTGGGAGATGGTTAGGATTACGGTTAGGGTTGTTGTAAGTGTTATGATTACTGTTACATTTGCAGTGAGGGTGAGGCTGTGGTTGCAGGTTAGGGTTAGGGTTAGGGTTAGTTTTAGGGTTAGGATTAGTGTTAATGTTAGGGTTAGGGTTTGACTATGGTTTGGGTGAGGGTGAGGGAGACGGTGAGGGTTAGGTTTAGGGTTAGGGTGAGGTTTAGGCTTAGGGTTAGGATTAGGGATAGGGTCAGGGTGAGGTTTAGGGTTAGAGTTAGGTTGAGGGGGAGGGTTAGGGTGAGGGTCAGGGTTAGGGTTACTGTTAGGGTTAGCATTAGGTATAGGGTGAGGGTTAGGTTGAGGTTTAGGGTTAGGGTTGGGATTAGGGTTAGGATTAGGGTTACAGTGAGGGTGAGTGTGAGGGTTAGGGTTAGGATTAGGCTTAGGCTTAGGGTTAGGCTGAGGGTAAGGGTGGATATGAGTATTAGGCTTAGGGTGATGTTTATCCCTAGGGTTAGTGTGAGGGTTAGCATGAGGGTTAGGGATAGGATTAGGGTTAGGGTGAGGGCTAGGGTGAGGGTGAAGGTTAGGGTTAGGCTTAGGTTTAGGCATAGGTTTAGGCTGAGGGTGATGGTGAGTTTGAGGGTTAGGGTTTTTTTGATGGATAGGGTTAGGGTTAGGGGGAGGGTTAGGATGAGGGTTAGGGTTAGGGTTCGGGTTAGTATTAGCGTTATGGTAAGAGTAAAGTTGAGGGTTAGGCTGAACGTGAGGGTTACAGTAAGGGTGAGGGTTAGGGTTAGGGTGAGGGTTAGGGTAAGTGTTAGGGTTAGGGTTAGATTGAGGATTAGGGTTAGGGTTAGTGTGAGGTTTAGGGTGAGTATGAGTGTTAGGGTTAGAATTAGGGTTAAGGTGAGGGCTAGCATGAGGGTGAGGTTTAGGGTTAGGGCTAAGTTTAGGGTGAGGGTTAGGGTGAGGGGTAGGGTGAGGGGTAGGGTTAGGTTTAGGGTGAGGGTTAGGTTTAGTGTGAGGGTTATGGTTAGGGTGAGGGTGAGGGTGAAGGTAAGGGTTATGGTGAGGGTTAGGTTGAGGGTGGGGGTTAGGGTTATGATTAGGTTTAGGGTTAGGGTGAGGTTTAGGTTGAGGGTAAGGGTTCAGGTTAGGGTTAGGTTTGTGGTGTGGGGAAGTGATAGTATGAGGGTTAGGGTGAGTGTTAGAGTTAGCATTAGGGTTAGGGTGAGGGTTAGGATGAGGGATGGGTTTAGGGTTTGGGTGAGGGTAAGGGTGAGAGTGCCGTTTAAGGTGAGGATTAGGGTGAGTTTTAGGGTTAGGGTGAGGGTTAGGGTTATGGTTAGCGTGAGGGTGATGGTGAGGGTGATGGTTAGGGTTAGAGTTATGGTGAGGGTTCGATTAAGTGTGAGGTTTAGGGAGAGGATGAGGTTAAGTGTTAGTGTGAGGGTTAGGGTGCGTGTGAGGGTTAGGGTTAGGCTTTGGGTTAGGGTGAGGGTTAGTGTGAGGGTTAGGGTTAGGGTTATGTTTAGGGTTAGTTTGAGGGTTAGGCAGAGAGTTAGGATTAGGATTAGGTTGAGGGTTAGGTTGAGGGTTAGGATGAGGGTGAGGGTTAGTGTTAGGGTGAAGGTTACGGTTATTATTAGGGTTAGGGATAGGTTTAGGGTGACGGTGAGGTTTAGGGTGAGGGTTAGGGTGAGGGTTAGAGTTAGGGTTAATGTGAGTGTTAGGATAAGGGGTAGGGTTATGGATAGGGTTAGGGTTAGGATTAGTGTGAGGTTAAGAATTAGGGTGACGGTTAGGGTGAGGGTGAGGTTTATGGTTAGGAATAGTGATAGGGTTAGTGTTACGCTGAGGGTGAGCGTGAGGGTGAGGGTTGGGTTTAGGGTTGGGTGAGGGCTATGGTGAGGGTTAGGGTATGGGGGAGGGTTAGTGTGAGTGTGATTGTAAGGGTAAAGGTGAGGGTTAGGCTGAGGGTGAGAGTTAAGATAAGGGTGAGGGTGAGGGTTAGGGTGAGGGTTAGGTTAAGGGTTAGGGATAGGGTGAGGGTTAGATTGAGGATTAGGGTTAGGGTTAGTGTGAGGTTTGGGGTGAGGATGAGGGTTATGATTAGGTTGAGGGTTAGGTTTAGAATTAAGGTTACAGTGAGGGCTAGGGTGAGGGTGAAGTTTAGCTTCAGGGTTAGGGTGAGGGTGCAGGTGAGAGTAAGTGTTAGGGTGAGGATTAGGGTGAGGTTTAGCGTTAGGATGAGGGTTAGGGTTAGGGTGAGTGTTAGGATTAGGGTTATCCTTAGGGTTAGGGTGAGGCTTAGGCTGAGGGTTAGGCTTAGTATTAGGGTGAAGGTTAGGGTGAGGGTTAGGGTGAGGGTGAGAGTTAGGGTGAGGTGAGGGTTAGGATTATTATTAGGGTTAGAGTCAGGTTTAGGGTGACGGTGAGGTTTAGGGTGAGGGTTGGGGTGAGGTTTAGGGTTAGGGTTAAGGTGAGTGTTAGGATAAGGGGTAGGGTTATGGTTATGTTGAGGGTTAGGTTTAGTGTGATAGTTAGGTTTAAGGTTAGGGTTAAGATTAGTGTGAGGGTAAGAATTAGGGTGATGGTTAGGGTGAGGGTGAGGTTTGGGGTTAGGAATAGTGATAGGGTTAGTGTTATGCTGAGGGTGAGTGTGAGGGTTAGGGTTAGGTTTAGGGTTTGGGCTAGGGTGAGGTTTAGGGATAGGGTGAGGTTAGGGTGAGGGTGATGGTAAGGGTAAAGGTGAGGGTTAGGCAGGTGAGGTGAGGTTTAATATAAGCGTGAGGTTTAGTGTTAGGGTGAGGGTTAGGGTAAGGTTTCGGGTTAGGGTTAGGGTAAGGGTTAAATTGATTATTAGGGTTAGGGTTAATGTGAGGTTTAGGGTGAAGATGAGGGTTAAGGTTAGGGTGAGGGTGAGGGTTAGAATTAGGTTTAGGGTGAGGGCTAGGGTGAGGGTGAGGGTTAGAGAAAGGGTTAGGTTTAGGGTGAGGTTTAGGATTAGGGTGAGGGTTAGGGTTAGAATTAGGGTTAGCGTGAGGGCTAGGGTGAGGTTTAGGGTTAGGTTTAGGGTTAGAGTGAGGTTTAGGTTTAGGGTGAGGGTGAGGTTAAGTTTTAGGGTGAGGGTTAGGGTTAGGGTTAGGGTTAGGGTGAGGATAAGGTTGAGGTTTAGGCTGAGTGTTAGGGTGACGGTCAGGGTGAGGTTTAGGGTTGGGGTTAGGGTTAGAGTGAGGGTTAGGGTGAAGGGTAGAGTTAGGGTTAGGGTGAGGATTAGGGTTACTGTGAGGGTTAGGGTTAGACTGAGGATAAGGGTTAGGGTGAGGGTTAGGGATAGGGTGAGGGTTAGCATTAGGGTTAGGGTGAGGGTTAGTGTTAGGTTGGAGTTTAGGGTTAGGTTGAGGGTTAGGGTGAGTGTTAGGTTTCGTGTGAGTGATAGGGTTAGGGTTAGAGTGAGGGTTATGGTTAGGGTGATGTGTAGAATGAGGGTTAGCGTTAGGGTGAGATTTAAGGTAAGGGTAAGGTTTAGGGTGAGGGTGAGGGTAAGGGTTAGGATTAGGGTGAGGGTTAGTGTTAGGGTTAGGGTTAGAGTTAGGGAGAGGGGTAAGTTCAGGGGTAGGGTTAAAGTTAAGTTTAGGGTTATTCTGAGGGTTAGGGTTAGGGTGAAGATAAGGTAAGGGTGAGGGTTGGTGTGAGGGTGAGTGTTAGAGTCAGGATGAGGGTTCTGGAGAGTGTGAGGGTTAGTGTTTGGGTGATGGTTAGGGTTAGTGTGAGTGTTAGGGTGACGGTGAGGGTGTGTGTTAGGGTTTGGATTAGAGTTAGAATGAGGGGTAGGGTGAAGGGTAGGGTTAAGTTTAGGGTGAGGGTTAGGGTTACTGTGAGGGTTCAAGTTAGGGTTAGGCTTAGTGTTAGGGTGAGGGTAAGGGTTAGGTTGAGGGTTAGGGTTAGGGTGAAGGTTAGGGTTAATGTGAGGGTTAAGTTTAGGGTGAGGGTTAGGGTGAGGGTTAGGGTTAGGTTGATGTTTAGGGTGAGGGTGAGGGTTAGGGTGAGGGTGAAGGTGATGTTTGGGTTGAGTGTTTGGGTTAGGGTTAGTATGAGGTTGAGGGTGAGGGTGAGGCTTAGGGTTAGTTTTAGGGTAAGGTTGAGTGTGAGGGTTAGGGATAGGGTTAGTCTTAGCCTGAGGGTGAGGGTGAGGGTGGGGTTTAGGGTTAGTGTTAGTGTTAGCGTCAGGGTTATGGTGAAGGTTAGGGTTAGGTTGGAGGTTACGGTTAGGGTGAGGGTTAGGGTTAGGGTTAGGGATAGGGTCATGTTTAGGGTGAGGGTTGTTGTGAGAGTAGGTTAGGGTTACACTTAGTGTTAGGGTGAGTGTAAGGGTTAGGTTGAGGATTAGCATTAGGTTGAGGGTTAGGGTTAATGTGAGGGTTAGGGTTTCGGTAAGGGTGAGGTTGAGGGTGATGGTGAGGCTTAGGGTTAGGCTGAGTGTGATGGTGAGGGTGTGGGTGAGTATTAGAGTTAGGGTGAGTTTTAGGGGTAAGGTTAGCGTGAGGGTTTGGGTTAGGCTTAAGTTTAGGATGAAGGTTAGGTTGAGGGGTACGGTTATGGTTAGTGTGAGCGTTAGGGTTAGCGTTAGGGTTAGGGATAGGTTTAGGGTTAGGGTGAGGTTTAGGATGAGGTTTAGGGTTACGGTAAGGGTTAGGGTTAGGGTTAGGATGAGATTTAGGGAGAAGGTTAGGATGAGGCTTAGGGTGAAGGTTCGGTTTAGGGTTCGGGTTAGGTTTATGTTGAGGTAGAGAGTGAAGGTTAGGGTTAGAGTTAGGATGAGGGTGAGGATTAGGGTTAGGGTTAGGGTTAGGTTTAGGCTGAGGATAAGGCTGAGGGTGTGGGTGAGGATTAGGGTTAGGTTGAGTGTTAGGGTTAGTGTTAACGTAAGGGTTTGGGTTAGGGTTAAGTTTAGGATGAGAGTTAGTTTGAGGGGTATGGTTACAGTTAGATTGAGCATTAGGGTTAGCGTTAGGGTTAGGGATAGGGTTAGGGTTAGGGTGAGGTTTAGGATGAGGGTAAGGGTTAGGGTGAGGCTTAGGGTGAGGGTTAGGGTGAAGGTTATGGTTAGGGTTAGGGTTAGGGTAAGGGTAAGGGATAGGGTCAGTGCGAGGGTTAGGGTTAGGGTTAGATTTATGCTGAGAGTAAGGGTTAGCGTGAGGTTTAGCGTGAGTGTGAGGGTTAGAGTTACATTAGGGTTAGGGTAGGTTTAGCTTGAGGGTTAGGGTTAGGTTTAGGGTTAGGGTGAGGTGAGCGTGAGGGTGATTGTGAGGTTTATTGTTAGGGTGAGGGATAGGTTTAGGGTGAGGGTTAGGTTTAGTGTGAGGGTGAGCGTGAGGGTGACAGTGAGGTTTAGGGTGAGGGTGAGGGTGAGTGTGAGGGTTAGGATTAGGTTTAGGTTTAGGGTTAGGGTTAGTGTGAGGGTGAAGGTGAAGGTGAAGGTTAGTGTTAGGAGTAGGGTTAGGTTTAAAGTTAGGCTGAGGGTGAGCGTGAGGGTGAGGGTGATGGTTAGGGTTAGGGTTAAGTTGAGGGTTAGAGTTAGTGTGAGGGTTAGGGTGAGGGTAAGGTTAAAGGTTAGGGTGAGGGTTATGGTTAGGGTTAGGGTGAGGTTTAGGGTTAGGGTGAGGGTGAGGCTTTGGGTGAGGGTAAGGGTGAGTGTTAGGGTGAGGGTTAGGGTTAGGGTGAGGGTTAGGGTTAGGATTAGGGTTATGGTGAATACTAGCTTGTCAGTGAGGTTTAGGGTTAGGGTGAAGGTGAGGGTTAAGTTGAGGGTTTGGGTGAGGTATAGGTTTAGGAGTAGTGTTAGGTTTAGAGTTAGACTGAGGTTGAGGGTGAGGGTGAGGGTGACTGATAGGGTTAGGGTTAGGGTGAGGGTTAGGGTGAGGATAAGGGTGAGTGTTAGAGTGAGGGTGAGGGTTCGGGAGAGTATGAGGGTTAGGGTTTGGGTGAGGGTTAGGGTTGGGTGAGTGTTAGGATGATGGTGAGGGTGAGGGTTAGGGTTGGGTTTAGGGTCAGAGTGAGGGTTAGGTTGAGGGGTATGGTTAGGGTTAGGGTGAAGGTTAGGGTTAGTGTGAGGGTTAGGGTTGGGGTGAGGTTTATGGTTACTTTGAAGGTTCATGTTAGGTTTAGGCTTAGTGTTAGGGTGAGAGTAAGGGTTAGGTTGACGGTGAGGTTTATGGTGAGGTTTAGGGTTAGTATGAGGGTTAGGGCTAGGGTGAGGGTAATGGTGAGGGTTAGGGTTAGGGTGATGTTTATGGTGAGGGTGAGGGTTAAGGTGAGGGTGAGGGTGAGGGTTCAGTTGTGGGTTTGGGTTAGGGTTAGGGTGTGGTTGAGGGTGAGGGTGAGACTTAGGGTTAGGTTTAGGGTGACGGTGAATGTGAGGATTATGGATAGGGTTATGCTTAGGTTTAGGGTTAGGCTGAGGGTGACTGTGAGCGTGAGGGTTAGGGTTAGGGTGAGGGTTAGGTTTAGGGTGAGGGTTAGGTTGAGGGTGAGGGTGAGGGTTAGGTTTAGGATTGCGTTTAGAGTGAGCCTGTGGGTGAGGCTGAGGGTGAGGGTTATAGTTAGGGTGAGGGTTAGGCTAAGGGTTAGGGTGAGGGTTAGGTTTAGGGTGATGTTTAGGTTAAGGGTTTGGGTTAGGGTTAGGGTGAGTGTGAGGGTCAGTGAGAGGGGTGGATTAGGTTTAGGGTTAGGTTTAGGGTGAGGGTGAGTGTGAGGTTTAGGGTTAGGGTGACTGTTAGGCTTAGGTTTAAGCTGAGGGTGAGGGTGAGTGTGAGGGTTAGGGTTATGTTGAGTGTGAGCATTAGGGTTACGTTTAGGGTGAGGGTGAGGTTGAGGGTTAGGGTGACGGTTAGGGTTTGATTTAGTGTGATTGTTAAATGAGGGTGAGGGTTAGGGTTAGGGTGAGGGTTAGGGTTAGGTTGAGGGTGAGGAATAGCGTTAGGGTGAGGGTTAGGGTTAGGGTGATGTTTAGGGTGAGTGTGAGGGTTGGTTTGAGGGTTTGCGTTAGGTTTAGGGTGAGGTTGAGGGTGAGGGTGAGGCTTAGAGTTAGGGTTAGGGTGAGGTTGACTGTGAGGGTTAGGTTTAGGGTTAGGCTTTAGGCTGAGGGTTAGGCTCAGGGTGAGAGTGAGGGTGATGGTTAGGGTTAGGGTGAGGTTTAGGGTTAGGGTTCGGGTGAGGGTTAGGGATAGTTTGAGGGTTAGGGTTCGGGTGAGGGTTAGGGTTACTGTGAGGGTTCATGTTAGGTTTAGGCTTAGTGTTAGGGTGAGGGTAAGGGTTAGGTTGAGGGTCAGGTTTAGGGTGAGGTTTAGGGTTAGTATGAGGGTTAGGGCTTGGGTGAGTTTAAGGGTGATGGTTAGGGTTAGGGTGATGTTTAGGGTGAGGGTGAGGGTTAGGGTGAGGGTGAGGGTGAGGGTTCAGTTGAGGGTTTGGTTAGGTTTAGGGTGAGGTTGACACTTAGGGTTAGGTTTAGGGTGAGGGTGAGTGTGAGGTTTAGGGATAGGGTTAGGGTTAGGTTTAGGGTTAGGCTGAGGGTGACTATGAGCTTGAGGTTTAGTGTTATGGTGAGCATTAGGGTTGGGGTTAGGGTGAGGTTATTGTTCGGGTGAGTGTTAGGGTTTGGGTGAGGTTTAGCGTTAAATTTAGGGTTAGGGTTAGGTTGGAGGTTAGGGTTAGGGTGAGGGTTAGCGTTAGTGGTAGGGTTAGGTTGAGCGTGAGGGTGAGGTTTAGGGTTAGGATTAGGTTTAAGGTGAGCCTGAGGGTGAGGGTGAGGGTTAGGGTTAGGGTGAGGGTTAGGCTAAGGGTTAGGGTGAGGGTTATGATTAGGGTGATGTTTAGGTTGAGGGCTTGGGTTAGGGTTAGGGTGAGTGTGAGAGTGAGTGAGAGGGTTAGGATTAGTGTTAGGTTTAAGTTTAGGGTGAGGGTGAGTGTGAGGGTTAGGGTTCGGGTTATTGTTAGGCTTAGGTTTAAGCTGAGTGTGAGGGTGAGAGTGAGGGTTAGGGTTTTGTTTAGGGTGAGAGTGAGGTTTAGGGTTAGGGTGAGATTTAGGGTTTGGGTTAGGGTGAGGGTTAGATGAGGGTGAGGGTTAGGGTTAGGGTGAGGTTTACGGTTACGGTTAGGGTGAGTGTTAGGGATAGTGTGAGGGTTAGGGTTCAGGTGAGGGTTAGGGTAACTGTGAGGGTTCATGTTAGGTTTAGGCTCTGTGTTAGGGTTAGGGTTAGGGTTAGGTTGAGGGTCAGGTTTAGGGTGAGGTTTAGGGTTAGTATGAGGGTTAGGGCTTGGGTGGGGTTAAGGGTGATGGTTAGGGTTAGGGTGATGTTTAGGGTGAGGGTGAGGGTTAGGGTGAGGGTGAGGGTGAGGGTTCAGTTGAGGGTTTGGGTTAGGTTTAGGGTGAGGTTGAGACTTAGGGTTAGGTTTAGGGTGAGGGTGAGGGTGAGGTTTAGGGATAAGGTTATGGTTAGGTTTAGGGTTAGGCTGAGGGTGACTATGAGCTTGAGGTTTAGGGTTATGGTGAGCATTAGGGTTGGGGTTAGGGTGAGGTTAAGTGTTGGGGTGAGTGTTAGGGTTTGGGTGAGGGTTAGCGTTAGGTTTAGGGTTAGGGTTAGGTTGGAGGTTAGGGTTGGGGTGAGGGTTAGTGTTAGGGGTAGGGTTAGGTTGAGCGTGAGAGTGAGGGTTAGGGTTAGGATTAGGTTTAAGGTGAGCCGGAGGGTGAGGGTGAGGGTTAGGGTTAGGGTGAGGGTTAGGCTAAGGGTTAGGGTGAGGGTTAGGTTTAGGGTGATGTTTAGGTTGAGGGTTTGGGTTAGGGTTGGGGTGAGTGTGAGAGTGAGTGAGAGGGTTAGGATTAGGGTTAGGTTTAGGGTGAGGGTGAGTGTGAGGGTTAGGGTTCGGGTTATTGTTAGGCTTAGGTATAAGCTGAGGGTGAGGGTGAGAGTGAGGGTTAGGGTTATGTTGAGTGTGAGCATTAGGGTTAGGTTTAGGGTGAGGGTGAGGTTGAGGGTTGGGGTGAGGGTTAGGGTTTGGGTTATGGTGAGGGTGAGATGGGGGTGAGGGTTAGGGTTAGGGTGAGGGTTAGGGTTAGGGTGAGGGTGACGATTAGGGTTATGGTGAGGGTTAGGGTTCTGGTGCGGATTAGGGTGAGGGTTAGGGTGAGGGTGATGTTTAGGGTGAGGGTGAGGGTTGGTTTGAGGTTTTGAGTTGGGTTTAGGGTGAGGTTGAGGGTGAGGGTGAGGCTTAGAGTTAGGGTTAGTGTGAGGGTGACTTTGAGGGCTAGGGTTAGGTTTAGGCTTTAGGCTGAGGGTGAGGTTGAGGGTGATGGTTAGGGTTATTTTGAGGGTTAGGGTTAGGGTTAGGGTGATGGTTAGGGATAGTGTGAGGGTTAGGGTTAGGGTGAGGTTTAGGGTTACTGTGAGGGTTCATGTTAGGTTTAGGCTTAGTGTTAGGTTGAGGGTAATGGTTAGGTTGAGGGTCAGGTTTAGGGTGAGGTTTAGGGTTAGTATGAGGGTTAGGGCTAATGTGAGGGTAAGGGTGAGGGTTAGGGTTAGGGTGATGTTTAGGGTGAGGGTGAGGCTTAGGGTGAGGGTGAGGGTTCAGTTGAAGGTTTGTGTTAGGGTTAGGATGAGTTTGAGACTTAGAGTTAGGTTTAGGGTGAGGGTGAGTGTGAGGTTTAGGGATAGGTTTAGGCTTAGTTTTAGGGTTAGGCTGAGGGTGACTGTGAGCTTGAGGGTTAGTATAATGGTGAGCATTAGGGTTGGGGTTAGGGTGAGGGTAAGTGTTGGGGTGAGTATTAGCGTTTAGGTGAGTGTTAGCTTTAGATTTAGGGTTAAGGTTAGGTTGGAGGTTAGGTTAAGGTGAGGGTTAGCGTTAGAGGTAGGGTTAGGTTGAATGTGAGGGTGAGGGTTTGGGTTAGGATTAGGTTAAAGGTGAGCCTCAGGGTGAGGGTGAGGGTGAGGCTTAGGGTTAGGGTGAGGGTTAGGCTAAGGGTTAGGGTGAGGGTTAGGTTTAGGGTGATGTTTAGGTTGAGGGTTAGGGTTAGGTTGAGAGTGAGGGTGAGTGAGAAGGTTAGGTTTAGGGTTAGGATTAGGTTTAGGTTGAGGGTGAGTGTGAGGGTTTGGGTTAGGGTTATTGTTAGGCTTAAGTTTAAGCTGAGGGTGAGGGTGAGTGTGAGGGTTAGGGTTATGTTGAATGTGAGCATTAGGGTTAGGTTTATGGTGAGGGTGTCTTTGAGGGTTAGGGTGAGGGTTAGGTTTTGGGTTAGGGTGAGGATTAGATGAGGGTGAGGGTTAGGGTTAGGGTGAGGGTGAGGGTTAGCGTTAGGGTGAAGGTTAGGGATAGTGTGAGGGTTAGGGTTAGGGTGAGGTTTAGGGTTACTGTGAGGGTTCATGTTAGGTGTAGCCTTAGTGTTAGGGTGAGGGTCAGGGTTAGGTTGAGGGTCAGGTTTAAGGTTAGGGTTAGGTTTAGTATTAGGGTTAGGGCTAGGGTGAGGGTGAGGGTGAGGGTGAGGGTGAGGGTTCAGTTGAGGGTTTGGGTTGTGGTTAGGGTTAGGTTTAGGGTGAGGTTGAGTGTGAGGTTTAGGGATAGGGTTAGGCTTAGGTTTAGGGTTAGGCTGAGGGTGACTATGAGTTTGAGGGTTAGGGTTATGGTGAGCATTAGGGTTGGGGTTAGGGTGAGTGTAAGTGTTGGGGTGAGTGTTAGGGTTTGGTTGAGGGTTAGCATTAGGTTTAGGGTTAGGGTTAGGTTGGAGGTTAGGGTTAGGGTGAGGGTTAGCGTTAGGGGTAGGGTTAGGTTGAGGGTGAGGGTTAGGGTTAGGATTAGGTTTAAGGTGAGCCTGAGGGTGAGGGTGAGGGTGAGGGTTAGTGTTAGGGTGATGGTTAGGCTAAGGGTTAGGGTGAGGGTTAGGTTTACGGTGATGTTTAGGTTGAGGGTTAGGGTTCGGGCTAGGGTGAGTTTGAGGGTGAGTGAGAGGGTTAGGATTAGTGTTAGGGTTAGGTTTACGGTGAGGGTGAGTCTGATGGTTAGGGTTCAGGTTATTGTTAGGCTTAAGTTTAAGCTGAGGGTTAGGGTGAGTGTGTGGGTTAGGGTTATGTTGAGTGTGAGCATTAGGGTTAGGTTTAGGATGAGGGTGAGGTTGAGGGTTAGGGTGAGGGTTAGGGTTTGGGTTAGGTGAGGGTTAGATGAGGGTGAGGGTTAGGGTTAGGGTGAGGGTTAGGGTTAGGGTGAGGGTGAGGATTAGGGTGAGGGTTAGGGTTAGGGTGATGTTTAGGGTGAGGGTGAGGGTTGGTTTGAGGATTTGCATTAGGTTTAGGGTGAGGTTGAGCGTGAGGGTGAGGCTTAGAGTTAGGGTTAGGGTGAGGGTGACTGTGAGGTTTAGGGTTAGGGTTAGGCTTTAGGCTGAGTGTTCGGCTGAGGGTGAGGGTGAGGGTGATGGTTAGGATTAGGGTGAGGGTTAGGGTTAGGGTTAATTTGAGGGTTAGGTATAGTGTGAGGGTTAGGGTTAGGGTGAGGTTTAGGATTACTGTGAGGGTTCATGTTAGGTTTATGCTTAGTGTTAGGGTGAGGTTAAGGGTTAGGTTGAGGGTCTGGTTTAGGGTAAGGTTTAGGGTTAGTATGAGGGTTAGGGATAAAGTGAGGGTAAGGGTGAGGGTTAGGGTTAGGGTGATGTTTAGGGTGAGGGTGAGGGTTAGGGTGAGGGTGAGGGTGAGGGTTCAGTTGAGGGTTTGGTTAGGTTTAGGGTGAGGTTGAGACTTAGGGTTAGGTTTAGGGTGAGGGTGAGTGTGAGGTTTAGGGATAGGGTTAGGCTTAGTTTTAGGGTTAGGCTGAGGGTGACTGTGAGCGTGAGGGTTAGGGTTAGGGTGAGGTTTAGGTTTAGGGTGAGTGTTAGCATTAGGGTTAGGGTTATCGTTAGGTTGGAGGTTAGGATTAGGGTGAGGTTTAGCGTTAGGGGCAGGGTTAGGTTGAGGGTGAGGGTGAAGGCTAGGGTTAGGATTAAGTTTAGGTTGAGCCTGTTGGTGAGGGTGAGGGTGAGGGTTAAGGTTATGGTGAGGGTTAGGCTAAGGGTTAGGGTGAGGGTTAGGTTTAGGGTGATGTTTTGGTTGAGGGTTTGGGTTAGGGTTAGGGTGAGTGTGAGGGTGAGTAAGAGGGTTAGGATTAGTGTTAGGGTTAGGTTTAATGTGAGGGTGAGTGTGAGGCTTAGGGTTCGGGTTATGGTTAGGCTTAGGTTTAAGCTGAGGGTGAGGGTGAGTGTGAGGGTTAGTGTTATGTTGAGTGTGAGCATTAGGGTTAGGTTTAGAGTGAGAGTGTGTTTGAGGGTTAGGGTGAGGTTTAGGGTTTGGTTTAGGGTGAGGGTTAGATGAGGGTGAGGGTTAGGGTTAGGGTGAGGGTTAGATGAGGGTGAGGGTTAGGTTGAGGGTGAGGATTAGCGTTAGGGTGAAGGTTAGGGTTTTGGTGCGGATTAGGGTGAGGGTAAATGTTAGGGTGATGTTTAGGGTGAGGGTGAGCGTTGGTTTGAGGGTTTGCGTTAGGTTTAGGGTGAGGTTGAGTGTGAAGCTGAGGCTTAGATTTAGGGTTAGGGTGAGGGTGACTCTGAGGGTTAGGGTTAGGGTTAGGCTTTAGGCTGAGTGTTAGGCTGAGGGTGAGGGTGTGGGTTAGGGTTAGGGTTACGGTTAATGAAAGGCTGATATTTAGGGTGAGGGTTAGTGTGAGAGTTAGTGTTAAGGTTAGGCTTAGTGGTAGAGTTTGTGTAAGTGTATTGTTGAGGGTTAGGGTTAGGGATAGGTTGAGGGTTGGGATGAGGGTTAGGGTGAGGTAAGGTTTAGGGTGAGGGTGAATGTTCAGTTGAGGGTTAGGGTTAGGTTGAGGGTGAGGGTGAGGTTGATGGTTCAGTTGAGGGTTTGGGTTAGGGTTAGGGTGAGTTTGAGGGTGAGGGTGAGACTTAGGGTTAGATTTAGGGTGATGGTGAGTGTGAGGTTTAGGGATAGGGTTAGGCTTAGGTTTAGGGTTAGGCTGAGGGTGACTGTGAGCGTGAGGGTTAGGGTTAGGGTGAGGGTTAGGTTTAGGGTGAGGGTTAGCGTTAGGGTTAGGGTTAGCGTTAGGTTGGAGGTTAGGTTTAGGGTGAGGGTTAGCGTTAGGGGTAGGGTAAGGTTGAGCGTGAGGGTGAGGGCTAGGGTTAGGATTAGGTTTAGGTTGAGCCTGTCGGTGAGGGTGAGGGTGAGGGTTAATGTTATGGTGAGGGTTAGGTTAAGGGTTAGGTTGAGGTTTAGGTTTAGAGTGATGTTTAGGTTGAGAGTTGGGGTTAGGGTTAGAGTGAGTGAGAGGGTTAGGATTAGGGTTAGGGTTAGGTTTAGGGTGAGGGTGAGTGTGAGGGTTAGGGTTCCGGTTATTGTTAGGCTTAAATTTTAAGCTGAGGGTGAGAGAGTGAGTGTGAGGGTTAGTGTTATGTTGAGTGTGAGCATTAGGGTTAGGTTTAGGGTGAGGGTGAGGTTGATGGTTAGGGTGAGGGTTAGGGTTTGAGTTAGGGTGAGGGTTAGATGAGGGTGAGGGTTAGGGTTAGGGTGAGGGTTAGGGTTAGGGTGAGGATGAGGATTAGCGTTAGGGTGAGGGTTAGGGTTTTGGTGCGGAGTAGGGTGAGGGTTAATGTTAGAGTGATGTTTAGGGTGAGGGTGAGGGTTGGTTTGAGGGTTTGTGTTAGGTTTAGGTTGAGGTTGAGGGTGAGGGTGAGGCTTAGATTTAGGGTTAAGGTGAGGGTGACTCTGAGGGTTAGGGTTAGGGTTAGGCTTTAGGCTGAGGGTTAGGCTGAGGGTGAGGGTGAGGGTGATGGTTAGGGTTAGGGTGAGGGTTAGGGTTACTGTGAGGGTTCATGTTACGTTTAGGCTGAGTGTTAGGGTGAGGGTAAGTGTTAGGATGAGGGTGAGGTTTAAGGTGAGGTTTAGGGTTAGTATGAGGGTTAGGGCTAAGTTGAGTGTAAGGGTGAGCGTTAGGGTTAGGGTGATGTTTAGTGTGAGGGTTAGGGTGAGGGTGAGGGTGAGGGTTCAGTTGAGGGTTTGGGTTAGTCTTAGGGTGAGGTTGAGACTTAGGGTTAGGTTTAGGGTGAAGGTGAGTGTGAGGTTTAGGGATAGGGTTAGGCTTAGTTTTAGGGTTAGGCTGAGGGTGACTGTGAGCTTGAGGGTTAGTATTATGATGAGCATTAGGGTTGGGGTTAGGGTGAGGGTTAGTGTTGGGGTGAGTGTTAAGGTTTGGGTGAGGGTTAGGTTTAGGGTTAGGGTTAGGTTGGAGTTTAGGTTAGGGTGAGGGTTAGCATTAGACGTAGGGTTAGGTTGAGCGTGAGAGTGAGGGTTAGGGTTAGGATTAGGTTTAAGGTGAGCCTGAGGGTGAGGGTGAGGGTGAGGGTTAGGGTTAGGGTGAGGGTTAGGCTAAGGGTTAGGGTGAGGGTTAGGTTTAGGGTGATGTTTAGGTTGAGGGTTAGGGTTAGGTTGAGGGTGAGGGTGAGTGAGAGAGTTAGGTTTATGGTTAGGATTAGGTTTAGGGTGAGGGTGATTTTGAGGGTTAGGGTTAGGTTTATTGTTAGGCTTAGGTTTAAGCTGAGGGTGAGGGTGAGTGTGAGGGTTTGGGTTATGTTGAGTGTGAGCATTAGGGTTACGTTTAGGGTGAGGGTGTGTTTGAGGGTTAGGGTTTGGGTTAGGGTGAGGGTTAGATGAGGGTGAGGGTTAGGGTTAGGGTGAGGGTTCAGGTTAGGGTGACGGTGAGGGTTAACGTTAGGGTGAGGGTTAGGGTTATGGTGCAGATTTGGGTGAGTGTTGTTACCCTGATATTTATGGTGAGGGTGAGGGTTGGTTTGAGGGTTTGCGTTAGTTTTAGGTTGAGGTTGGGGGTAAGGGTGAGGCTTAGGGTTAGTTTTAGGGTGAGGGTGACTCTGAGGGTTAGTGTTAGGGTTAGGCTTTAGGCTGTTGGTTAGGCTGAGGTTGAGGGTGAGAGTTAGTGTTAGGATTAGGGTTAATTATAGAGTGATATTTAGGGTGAGGGTTAGTGTGAGAGTTAGTGTTAGTGTTAGGCTTAGTGTTAGAGTGAGTGTAAGGGTTAGGTTGAGGGCTAGGTTTAGGGATAGGGTGAGGGTGGGGATGAGGGTTAGGGTGAGGGTAAGGTTTAGGGTGAGGGTTATGGTGAGTGTGAGGGTTAGGTTTAGGGTTAGGGTGAGGGTGAGGGTGAGGGTGAGGGTTCAGTTGAGGGTTTGTGTTAGGGTTAGGGTGAGGTTGAGAGTGAGGGTGAGACTCATGGTTAGGTTTAGGGTGATGGTGTGAGGATTAGGGATAGGGTTACGCTTAGGTTTAGGGTTAGGCTGAAGGTGACTGTGAGCGTGAGGGTTAGGGTTAGGGTGAGGGTTAGGTTTAGGGTGAGGGTTAGCGATAGGGTTAGGGTTAGGTTTAGGTTGGAGGTTAGGTTTAGGGTGAGGGTTAGCGTTAGGGATAGGGTTAGGTTGAGGGGGAAGGGGAGTGCTAGGGTTAGGATTAGGTTTAGGGTGAGCCTGTGGGTGAGGGTGACGGTGAGGTTTAGGGTTAGGGTGAGGGTTAGGCTAAGGTTTAGGGTGAGGGTTAGGTTTAAGGTGATGTTTAGGTTGAGAGTTTGGGTTAGGGTTAGGGTGAGTGTGAGGGTGAGTGAGAGGGTTAGGATTAGGGTTAGGGTTAGGTTTAGGGTGAGGGTGAGTGTGAGGGTTAGGGTTCATGTTATTGTTAGGCTTAGGTTTAAGCTGAGGGTTAGGGTGAGTGTGAGTTTTAGGGTTATGTTGAGTGTGAGCATTAGGGTTAGGTTTAGGGTGAGGGTGAGGTTGAGGGTTGGGGTGAGGGTTAGGGTTTGGGTTAGGTTGAGGGTTAGATGAGGGTGAGGGTTAGGGTTAGGGTGAGGGTTAGTGTTAGGGTGAGGGTGACGGTTAGCGTTACGGTGAGGGTTAGGTTTATTGTGCCGATTAGGGTGAGTGTTAGGGTTACGGTGATGTTTATGGTGAGGGTGAGGGTTGGTTTGAGGGTTTGCGTTAGGTTTAGGGTGAGGTTGAGGGTGAGGGTGAGGCTTAGGGTTAGGGTTAGGGTGAGGGTGACTCTGAGGGTTAGGGTTAGGGTTAGGCTTTAGGCTGAGTGTTAGGCTGAGGGTGAGGTTGAAGGATAGGGTTAGGGTTCGGGTTAATGATAGGGTGATATTTAGGGTGAGGATTAGTGTGAGAGTTAGTGTTAGTGTTATGCTTAGTGTTAGAGTGAGTGTAAGTGTTAGGTTGAGGGTTAGGGTTAGGGGTAGGGTGAGGGTTGGGTCAGGGTTAGGGTGAGGGTAAGGTTTAATTTGAGGGTTATGGTGAGTGTGAGGGTTAGGGTTAGGGTGAGTGTTAGGGTGAGGGTGAGGGTTCAGTTGAGGGTTTGGGTTAGGGTTAGGGTGAGGTTGAGGGTGAGGGTGAGACTTAGGGTTAGGTTTAGGGTGACGGTGAGTGTGAGGATTAGGGATAGGGTTAGGCTTAGGTTTAGGGTTAGGCTGAGGGTGACTGTGAGGGTGAGGGTTAGGGTTAGGATGAGTGTTAGGTTTAAGGTGAGGGTTAGAGATTGGGTTAGGGTTAGGTTTAGGTTGGAGATTAGGTTTAGGGTGAGGGTTAGCGTTAGGGGTAGGGTTAGGTTGAGGGTGAGGGTGAGGGCTAGGGTTCGGATTAGGTTTCAGGTGAGGGTTATGGTCAGAGTGAGGGTTAGGGTTAGGTTTAGATTTACGGTGAGAGTAAGGGTTAGCGTGAAGTTTAGGGTGAGTGTGAGGGTTAGAGTTTGCATTAGGATTATGGTGACGTTTAGGGTGAGGGTTAGGTTTAGGTTTAGGGTTAGGTTGAGGTGAGGGTGAGGGTGATTGTGAGGTTTATGGTTAGGGTGAGAGATAGGTTTAGCGTGAGGGTTAGGGTTAGGGTTAGGGTTATTGTGAGGGTGAGTGTGAGGGTGACAGTGAGGCTTAGGTTGTGGGTGAGGGTGAGTGTGAGGGTTAGGCTTAGGGTTAGGGTTAGGGTTAACGTGAGGGTGAAGTTGAGGGTTAGTGTTAGGAGTAGCGTTAGGTTTAAAGTTAGGCTGAGGGTGAGCGTGAGGGTGAGGGTGACGGTTAAGGTTAGGGTTAGGCTGAGGGTTGGGTTTAGTGTGAGTGTTCGGGTGAGGGTAAGGCTAAAGTTTAGCGAGAGGGTGAGGGTTAGGTTTAGGGTTAGGGTGAGGGTTAGGGTGAGGTTTAGGGTTAGGGTTAGGGTTAGTGTGAGGGTGAGGGTTAGGGTTAGCATTAGGGCTAGTGTGAGGGTTAGGGTGAGTGTTAGGGTTAGGTTAGGGTGAGGGTTAGGGTTAGGGTGAGGGTTAGCCTGAGGGTTAGGGTTGGGTTAGGGTGAGGGTTAGATGAATGTGACGGTTAGGGTTAGGTTGAGGGTTAGGTTTAGGGTGAGGGTTATGGTTAGGATTAGGGTTAGCATTAGGGTTAATGTGAGGGTTAGGGTGAGTGTTAGGGCTAGGTTAGTGTGAGGCTTAGGGTTAAGGTGAGGGTTAGGGTGAGGGTTAGGTTTGGGTTAGGGTGAGGGTTAGATGAGGGTGAGGGTTAGGGTTAGGTTGAGGTTTAGGTTTAGGGTGAGGGTTATGGTTAGGATTAGGGTTAGGGTGAGGGCTATGGTGAGGGTGAGAGTTAGGGTGAGGGTTAGGGTTAGGGTGAGGGTTAGGGTTAGTGTGAAGGTTAGGGTGAGGGTAAGGTTAAAGGTTAGAGTGAAGGTGAGTGTTAGGGTTAGGGTTAGGGTGAGGTTTAGGGTTAGAGTTATGGTTAGGGTTAGGGTGAGGTTGAGCGTGAGTGTGACAGTGAGGCTTAGGGTCAGGGTGAGGGTTAGGGTGAGTGTGAGGCTTAGACTTAGGGTTGGTTTAGGATTAGGGTTAGTGTGAGGGTGAAGGTGAAGGTTAGTGTTAGGAATAGGGTTAGGTTTACAGTTAGGCTGAGGGTGAGGGTGACGGTTAGAGTTAGGGTTATGTTGAGGGTTAGTGTTTGTGTGAGGGTTAGGGTGAGCGTAATGTTAAAGGGTAGGGTGAAGGTGAGGGTTAGGCTTAGGGTTAGGGTGAGGGTTAGGGTGAGGTTTAGGGTTAGGCTTAGAGTTAGGTTTAGGTTGAGGGTGAGGTTTAGGTTGAGGGTAAGGGTGAGGTTAGGGTGAGGGTTAGGGTTGGGTGAGGTTTAGGGTGAGGATGAGTGTGAGTGATAGAGTGAGGGTTAGGGTTCGGGAGAGTATGAGGTTTAGGGTTTGGTTGAGTGTTAGGGTTGGGTGAGTGTTAGGGTGACGGTGAGGGTGAGGGTTCAGGTTGGGTTAAGGGTTAGAGTGAGGGGTAGGGTGAAGGGTAGGTTTAGTATTAGGGTTAGGGTGAGGGTTAGGGTTAGTGTGAGAGTTAGGGTTAGGGTGAGGTTTAGGGTTACTTTGAGGGTTTATGTTAGGTTTAGGCTTAGTGTTAGGGTTAGGGTTACGGTTAGGTTGAGGGTTAGGTTTAGGGTGAGGTTTAGGGTTAGTATGAGGGTGAGGGTAAGGGTGAGGGTTAGGGTTAGGGTGATGTTTAGGGTGAAGGTGACGGTTAGGGTTAGGGTGAGTGTGAGGGTTGAGTGTTAGCGTTAGGGTGAGGTTGAGGGTGAGGGTGAGTCGTAGGGTTAGGTTTAGTGTGAGGGTGTGTGTGAGGGTTTTTTATGGGGTTAGGCTTAAGTTTAGGGTTAGGCTGAGGGTGACTGTGAGCGTGAGTGTTAGGGTTAGGGTGAGGTTTAGGGTTAGGGAGAAGGTAAGGGTTGGGGTGAGTGTTAGGGTTAGGGTGAGGGTTAGCGTTAGGGTTAGGGTGAGGGTTAGGGTTAGGTTGGAATTTAGGGTTAGGGTGAGTGTTAGTGTTAGGGTTAGGGATAGGATTAGGTTGGAGTTTAGGGTTAGGATGTGTGTTAGCGTTAGGGGTAGCGTTAGGTTGAGGGTTAGGGTGAGTATTAGGGTTAGGTTGAGGGTGAGGTTGAGGGTGAGGTTGAGGGTGAGGGTTCGGTTAAGGGTTTCGGTTAGGGTTAGAGTGAGGTTGAGGGTGAGTGAGAGGGTTAAGTTTATGGTTAGGATTAGGTTTAGGGTGAGGGTGAGTGTGAGGGTTAGGGTTAGGGTTATTTTTAGGCTTAGGTTTAAGCTGAGGGTGAGTGTGAGTGTGACCTGTATGGTTATGTTGAGTGTGAGAATTAGGGTTAGGTTTAGGGTGAGGGTGAGGTTGAGGGTTAGGGTGAGGTTTAGGATGAGGGGTAGTGTGAGAGTTAGGTTTAGTGTTAGTGTTAGGGTTAGGGTTGGGGTTAGGGATAGGCTTAGTGTTAGGCAGAGGGTGAAGGTGAGGGTGAGGGTTAGGGTTTGGGTGAGGATGCGGTTGAGGTTTAGAGTTAGCATTAGGTTGAGGGTTAGTGTTAGGGTTAGGGTTAGTGTTACAATTAGGTTTAGGATGAGGGTGAGTGTGAGGGTTAGGGTTAGGATTAGACTTAGGGTGAGGGTGAGAGTGAGGGTAAGGGTGAGGGTTAGGCTTAGGCTTAGGGATAGAGTATGGGCTAAGATGAGGGTGAGGGTTAGTGTTAGGGTTGGGGTGAGGGTTAGGGTGAGTGTGAGGGTTACGGTGAGTCTTAGTCTTAGGCTTAGGCTTAGGCCGAGCATGAGTGTGAGGGAGAGGGTTAGGGTTAGGATGAGGGTTAGGGTTTTAGGGTTAGGGTGAGGGTTAGGATGAGGTTTAGGGTTAGGATTAGGGTTAAGTGAGGGCTAGAGTGAGGGTGAGGGTGAGGGTTAGCGTTAGGGTGAGGTTTAGGTTTAGGGTTAAGTTGAGGGTGAGGGTTAGGGTTAGGGTGAGGTTAGGGTTAGGGTTAGGGTGAGGGTGAGGTTTAGGATTAGGTTTAGGGTTAGGGTTAGTTTTAGGATAAGGGTTACAGTGAGGTTGAGTGTGTGGATTAGGGTTAGGCTTAGGATTAGGCTGAGGGTGATAATGGGGATGAGAATTCGCTTATGAGCGATGGTTAGGGTTATGGTTAGGTTGAGGGTTAGGATGAGGGTTAGGGTTAGGATTAGGGTTAGGGTGAGGGCTAGTGAGGGTGATGTTTAGGGTTAGGGTTAGGCTTAGGCTTAGGGATAGGCTGAGGCTGAAGGTGAGGGTGAGGGTTACGGTTAGGGTGATGGTTAGGGGTACAGTTAGGGTGAGTATTAGGATGAGGATTACGGTTAGGGTGAGGGTTAGGGTAAGGGTGACAGTAAGGGTAAAGGTGAGGAATAGTCTGAGGGTGAGTGTTATGGTAATGGTGAAGGTTCAGGGTTAGGGTGAGGGTTAGGGTGAGGGTTAGGGTGAGGGTTAGGGTTAGCGTTAGTGTTAGCGTTAGGGTGAGGGTTAGTGTGATGGTTAGGGTTAGGGTTAGGGTTACGATTAGGGTTAGGTTGAGGGTGAGTGTGAGGGTTAGGGTTAGTCTTAGGCTTATGCTTAGGCTTAGGCCCAGCTTGAGGTTGAGGGTGGGGGTTACGGTTAGGGTGAGTGTTAGGGTTAGGGTAATGGTTAGGGTTAGGGCAAGGTTGAGGGTTAGGGTTAGGGTTAGAGTGCGTTTTAAGTTTATGGTGATGGTTAGGTTAGTGTGAGGGTTAGTGTTCGGGTTAAGGTGAGTTTTAGTGTGAAGGTAAGTGTTAGGGTGAGGTTTAGGGTTAGGGTGAGGGTTAGATTTAGTGTAGGGTGAGGGTTAGGGTAATGGTTAGTGTTAGAGTTAGGGTTAGGTTTGGATTAGGGTTAAGGTGAGGGTGAGTGTGAGGGTTAGGATTAGGGTTAGGGTTAGGATTAGAGTTATGGTGAGGGTGAGGTGAGGGTTAGGGTTAGGGTGAGGGTTAGGGTTAGGGTTTGAGTGAGGTTTAGGGTGAGGGTTAGGTTTAGGCTTAGGGTTAGGGTATGGGCTTAGGTGAGGGTTAGGGTTACGTTCAGGTTAGAGTGAGTGTTAGGGTGAGGGTCACGTTTAGGGTTAGTTTTAGGGTTAGGGTTGGGGTTAGGGATAGTCTTAGTGTTAGGCGGAGTGTGAGGGTGAGGGTGAGGGTTAGGGTTGGGGTTTGGGTGAGGTTTATGGTTAGTGTTAGTGTTACGGTGAGGGTTAGTGTGAGGGTTAGGGTTAGGGTGACTGTTACTTTTAGGGTTAGGGTGAGGGTGAGTTTGAGGTAAAGGGTTAGTGTTCGGCTTAGGCTTAGTCCGAGCCTAAGGGAGAGGGTGAGGGTTAGGGTTAGGGTGAGGGTTAGGGTTAGGGTGAGGGTTATGGACAGGGTGAGGGTTAGGGTCAGGGTTAGGGTTATTGTTAGGATTAGGGTTAGGTTTAAAGTTACTGTGAGGGTGAGGGTTTGGGTTACGGTTAGGGTTAGAGTGAGGGTTAGGATGAGGGATAGGGTTAGTGTTAGGGTGAGGGTTAGGGTTAATGTGAGGGTTAGGGTTAGGGTGAGGTTTAGGGATACTGTGAGGGTTCATGTTAGGTTTAGGCTTAGTGTTAGGGTGAGTGTAAGGGTTAGGTTGAGTGTTAGGTTTAGGGTGAGGTTTAGGGTTAGTATGAGGGTTAGGGCTAGGGTGAGGGTAAGGGTGAGGATTAGGGTTAGGGTGATATTTAGGGTGAAGGTGAGGGTTAGGGTGAGTGTGATGGTGAGGGATAAGTTGAGGGTTTGTTTTAGGGTTAGGGTGAGGTTGAGGGTTAGGGTGAAACTTAAGGTTGGATTCAGGGTGACGGTGAGTGTGAGGATTAGGGATAGGGTTAGGCTTAGTTTTAGGGTTAGGCTGAGGGTGACTGTGAGCATGAGGGTTAGGGTTAGGGTGAGGGTTAGGGTTAGGTTGAGGGTTAGGTTGCATTAGGGGTAGGGTTAGGTTGAGGGTGAGAGTGAGTGTTAGGGTTAGGAATAGGTTTAGTGTGAGCCTGTTGGTGAGGGTGAGGGTGAGGGTTAGGGTTAGGGTGAGGGTTAGGTTAAGGGTTAGGTTTAGGGTGATGTTTAGGTTGAGGGTTTGGGTTAGGGTTAGGGTGAGTCTGAGGGTGAGAGAGAGGGTTAGGATTAGGGTTAGGGTTAGGTTTAGGGTGTGGGTGAGTGTGAGGGTTAGGGTTAGGGTTAATGTTTGGCTTAGGTTTAAGCTGAGGGTGAGGGTGAGTGTGAGGGTTAGGGCTATGTTGAATGTGAGCATTACTGTTAGTTTTAGGGTGAGGTTGAGGTTGAGGGTTAGGGAGAGGTTTAGGGTTTGGTTTAGGGTGAGGGTTACTGACGGTGAGGGTTAGGATTAGGGTGAGGGTTAGGGTTAGGGTGAGGGTGAGGGTTAGCGTTAGGGTGAGGGTTAGGGATTTGGTGCCGATTAGGTTGAGTGTTAGGGTTACGGTGATGTCTATGGTGAGGATGAGGGTTGGTATGAGGGTTTACGTTAGGTTTAGGGTGAGGTTGAGAGTGAGGGTGACGCTTAGGTTTAGGGTTAGGGTGAGGGTGATTGTGAGGGTTAGGGTTAGGCTTTAGGCTGAGGGTTAGGCTGAGGGTGAGGGTGAGGGTGATGATTAGGTTTAGGGTGAGGGTTAGGGTTAGGGTTAGGGTGAGGGTTAGTCATAGTGTGAGGGTTAAGTTTAGGGTGAGGTTTAGGGTTACTGTAAGTGCTCATGTTAGGTTTAGCCTTAGTGTTAGGGTGAGGGTAAGGGTTAGGTTGAGGGTTAGGTTAGGGTGAGGTTTAGGGTTAGTATGAGGGTTAGGGCTAGGGTGAGGGTAATGGTGAGGGTTAGGGTTAGGGTGAGGGTGAGGGTTAGGGTGAGGGAGAAGGTGAGGGTGAGGGTTCAGTTGAATATTTGGGTTAGGGTTAGGGTGAGGTTGAGACTTAGGTTTAGGTTTAGGGTGAGGGTGAGGGATAGGGTTAGGGTTAGTGTTATCGTTAGGGTTAGGGTTACAATAACGGTGAGGGTGAGGATTAGGGTTAGGGTTAGGGTGAGATTTAGGCTTAATGTTATTGATTGTGTTAGGGTTAGGTTTAGTGTGAGAGTTAGGAGGAGGGTTAGGGTTAGGGTTAGGGTTAGGATTAGGGTTAGGGTGAGGGTGATTGTGAGGTTTAGGGATAGGGTTAGGCTTAGGTTTAGGGTTAGGCTGAGGGTGACTGTGAGCTTGAGGGTTAGGGTTATGGTGAGCATTAGGTTTGGGGTTAGGGTCAGGGTAACGGTTGGGGTGAGTGTTAGGGTTTGGGTGAGGGTTAGCATTAGGTTTAGGGTTAGGGTTAGGTTGGAGGTTAGCGTTAGGGTGAGGGTTAGCGTTAGGGGTAGGTTTAAGTTGAGGGTGAGGATGAAGGTTAGGGATAGGATTAGGTTTAAGGTGAGCCTGAGGATGAGGGTGAGGATGAGGGTTAGGGTTAGGGTGAGGGTTAGGCTAAGGTTTAGGGTGAGGGTTAGGTTTAGGGTGATGTTTAGTTTGAGCATGAGGGTTAGGGTTAGGGTGAGGGTGAAGTTTCAGTTGAGGGTTTGTGTTAGGTTTAGGTTGAGGGTGAGGGTGTGTGAGTGGGTTAGGTTTAGGGTTAGGATTCGGTTTAGGGTGAGGTTGAGTGTGAGTGTTAGGGTTAGGTTTATTGTTAGGCTTAGGTTTAAGCTGATGGTGAGGGTGAGTGTGAGGTTTAGGGTTATGTTGAGTGTGAGAATTAGGGTTAGGATTAGGGTGAGGGTGTGGTTGAGGGTTAGGGTGAGGGTTAGGGTTTGTGTTAGGGTGAGGGTTAGATGAGGGTGAGGGTTAGGTTGAGGGTGAGGGTTAGGGTTAGGGTGAGGGTGACGGTTAGCGTTAGGGTGAGGGTTCGGGTTATGGTGCGGATTAGGGTGAGTGTTAGGGTTACGGTGATGTTTATGTTGAGGGTGAGGGTTGGTTTGAGGGTTTGCGTTAGGTTTAGGGTGAGGTTGAGGGTGTGGGTGACGCTTAGCGTTTGGCTTAGGGTGAGGGTGACTCTGAGGGTTAGGGTTAGGCTTAGGCTTTAGGCTGAGGGTTAGGGTTAGGTTGAGGGTGAGGGTTAGGGTTAGGGTGAGGGTTAGGTTTAGGGTTAATGATAGGGTGATATTTAGGGTGAGGGTTGGTGTGAGAGTTAGTGTTAGGGTTAGGTTTATTGTTAGAGTGAGTGTAAGGGTTAGGTTGAGGGTTAGGGTTAGTGATAGTGTGAGAGTTGGGATGAGGGTTAGGGTGAGGGTAAGGTTTAGGGTGAAGGTTATGGTGGGTGTGAGGGTTAGGGTTAGGGTTAGGGTTAGGGTGAGGGTGAGGTTTAGGGTCATGGTAAGGGCTAGGGTTAGGGTTAGGATGAGGGTTAGGGAGAGGGTTAGGATGAAGGTTAGGGTGAGGGTTCGGGTTAGGGTTCAGGTTAGTGTTAGGGTGAGGGTTAGGGTTAGGGTTAGGGTTAGGTTGAGGGTGATGTTTAGGGTTATGGTAAGGGCTAGGGTTAGGGTTAGAATGAGGGTTAGGGAGAGGGTTAGGATGAGGGTTAGGTTGAGGGTTTGGGTTAGGGTTCGGGTTAGGGTTAGGGTGAGGGTGGGGGTGAGGATGAGAGTGAAGTTAAGGTTTAGAGTTAGGATGAGGGTGAAGTTTAGGGTTAGGATTAGGGTTAGGGTTAGTTTTAGGCTGAGGATGAGGCTGAGGGTGTGGGTGAGAATTAGGGTTAGGTTGAGAGTTAGGGTTAGGGTTAGGGTTAGGGTTTGGGATAGGGTTAAGTTTAGGATGAGAGTTAGTTTGAGGGGTATGGTTACGGTTAAGATGAGCATTAGGGTTATGGGTAGGGTTAGTGTTAGGGTGAGGGTTAGGGTCAGGGTGAGGGTTGGGGTTAGTGATAGCTTTATGGTGAGAGTAAGGGTTAGCGTGAGGTTTAGGGTGAGTGTGAGGGTTAGAGTTAGCATTAGGTTTAGGGTGAGGCTTCGGGTGAGGGTTAGGGTGAGGTTTAGGGTTAGGGTGAGGTGAGGGTGAGGGTGATTGTGAGGTTTATGGTTAGGGTGAGAGATAGGTTTTGCGTGAGGGTTAGGGTTAGTGTGAGGGTGAAGTTGAGGGTTAGTTTTAGGAGTAGCGTTAGGTTTAAAGTTAGGCTGAGGGTGAGCGTGAGGGTGAGGGTGACAGTTAGGGTTAGGGTTAGGTATAGGTTGAGGGTTAGGGTTAGTGTGAGGGTTATGGTGAGGGTCAGGGTTAAGGTTAAGGTTAGGGTTACAGTGAGGGTTAGGGTTAGGGTTAGGGTTATTTTTAGTGTTAGGTTAGTGTTAAGTTTGCGGTGAGGGTGAGGCTGAGGGTGAAGTTTATGGTTAGGTTTAGGGTTAGGGTTTTTGTTAGGGTTAAGGTTAGTGTGAGGTTTATGGTGAGGGTTAGGGTTAGGGTTAGGATTAGAGTTATGGTGAGGGTGAGAGTGAGTGTTAGTGTTAGGGTGAGGGTTGGGATTAGGGTTAGAGTGAGGCTAAGGGTGACGGTTAGGATTAGGCTTAGGGTTAGGGTATGGGCTAGGGTGAGGGTGAGGGTTAGGTTTAGGGTTAGTGTTAGGTTTAGGGTTGGGGTTAGAGATAGGCTTAGTGTTAGGCGGAGGGTGAAGGTGAGGGTGAGGGTTAGGGTTAGGGTGCGGGTGAGGTTTAGGGTTAGTTTTAGCATTAGGGTGAGGTTTAGTTTAAGGGTTAGGGTTAGGGTGAGTGTTACTGTTAGGGTTAGGGTGAGGGTGAGTGTGAGGGTAAGGGTTAGTCTTAGGCATAGGCTTAGGTTTAGGCTGAGCCTAAGGGAGAGGGTGAGGGTTAGGATTAGAGTGAGGGTTATGGACAAGGTGAGGGTTAGCGTTAGGGTTAGGGTTATTGGTAGGATTAGGTTTAGGTTGAAAGTTACTGTGAGCGTGAGTGTTAGGGTTAGGGATAGGGTGAGATTTAGGTTTAGGGACAGGGTTAGAGTTAGGGTTAGGGTAAGAGTGAGATTTGGGGTTAGAGTTAGGGTTAGTGTTAGGGTTAGGGTTAGGGTTAGGGTGAGGGTTAGGGTGAGGGTTAAGGTTAGGGTTAGGCTTAGGCTTAGGCTTAGGCTTAGGCCTAGCATGAGGGTGAGTTTTAGGTTTAGATTTAGTGTGAGGGTTAGGGTTAGGGTGAAATTGAGTGTGAGGTTTAGGGTTAGTCTTAGGCTTAGGCTTAGGCCGAGCATATGGGTGAGGGTGAGGGTTAGGGTTAGGGTCAGGGTTAGGGTGAGGGTTAGTGTGAGTGTTAGGTTTAAGGTTAGTGTTAGGGTTAAGGTTGAGGTTAGGGATAGTCTTAGTGTTAAGTGGAGGGTGAGGGAGAGGGTGAGAGTTAGGGTTATGGTTAGGGTTAGGGTGTTAGGATTTGTGTGAGGGTTAGGATGAGGTTCAGGGTTAGGATTAGGGTTAGGGTGAGGGCTAGTGTGAGGGTGAGGATTAGGGTTAGCATTAGGGTGAAGTTAGGGTTAGGGTTAGGGTTAGGGTTACATTGAGGATGAGTTTTAGGGTTAGGGTGAGGGTTAGGGTTAGGGTTAGGGTGATGGTGAGGGTTAGAATTAGGGATATGGTTAGGGTTATTGTTAGTGTTATGTTTAGGGTTAAGCTTATTTTGAGGGTGAGGCTGAGGGTGAGCGTTAGGGTTAGGGTTAGGGTGACGTTTAGGGTTAGGGTTAGGGTTAGGAGGAGGGTTTGGTTTAAGGTGAGGATGAGGGTAAGGGTTAGGGTTAGGGTTAGTGTTATCGTTATGGTTAGGGTTAGAATAACAGTGAGGGTGAGGATTAGGGTTAGGGTTAGGATGAGGTTAAGGGTTAGTGTTAGTGTTAGTGTTAGGGTTAGGGTTAGGGTTAGGGTGAGAGTTAGGAGGAGGGTTAAGGTTAGGCTTAGGGTTAGGATTAGGGTTAGGGTGAAGGTGAGGGTGTCGTTTAGGGTTACGGTTGGGGTTAGGCTTAGGGTTAGGCTGAGGGTGAGGCTGAGGTTGAGGGTTAGGGTTAGGCTTAGTGTTAGAGTTAGGGTTAGGGTGAGGGTGAGGGTTAAGTTTAGGGTTAGGATTAGCGTTAGGGTGAGTGTGAGGTTTAGGGTTAGTGTTAGGGTTAGGCCTAGGTTTAGGCTGAGGGTGAGCGTTAGGTTGAGGGTTAGGATTAGGTTTAGGTTTAAGGTATGGGCTAGGGTGAGGGTGAGGGTTAGGGTCAGGGTTAGGGTGAGGGTTAGTGTGAGGGTTAGGTTTAGGGTTAGTGTTAGGGTTAGGGTTGGGATTAGGGATAGTCTTAGTGTTAGGCGGAGGGTGAGGTTGAGGGTGAGGGTTAGGGTAAGGGTTAGGGTGAGGATGAGGTTTAGGGTTAGAGTTAGCATTAGGGTGAGGGTTAGTGTTAGAGTTAGGGTTAGTGTTAGAGTTAGGGTTAGGGTGAGGGTGAGTGTGAGGGTTAGGGGTATGTTTAGACTTAGCGTGAGGGTGAGGGTTAGGGTGAGGGTTAGGCTTAGGCATAGGGTTAGAGTATGGGCTAGGGTGAGGGTGAGGGTTAGTGTTAGGGTTAGGGTGAGGGTTAGGGTGAGTGTGAGGTTATGCTAAGGGGTAGGGTTAGGGTTAGTGTTAGGGTGAGGTTTAGAGTGTGGGTTAATGTTAGGGTTAGGGTTAGGGTGAGGTTGAGGGTGAAGGTAAGGGTTAGGGTGAGGGTTATGGTGAGGTTGAGGTTAAGGGTTAGCATTAGGGTTAGGTTTAGGGTTAGGGTTAGTGTTAAGATTAGGGTGAGGGTGAGGGTGAGGGCTAGTGTTACCATTAGGGTTAGGATTAGGGTTAAGGTGAGGGTGAGGTTTAGGGTGAGGGAGAGGGTTAGTTTGAGGTTTAGGGTGAGGGTGAGGTATTTGGTTAGGAAAGGCTTAGGGTTAGGGTTAGGGTGAGGATTAGGGAGAGGGTGAGGTTTAAGTTGAGAATTAGGGTTAGTGTGAGGATTGGGGTTAAGGTTAGGGTTTGGGTTAGGGTTAGGTTGATGTTTAGGGTGAGGGTGATGGTTAGGGTGAGGGTGAGGCTGAGAGTGCGGGTGAGGGTGTAGGTGAGGGTTAGGGTGATGTTGATGGTTGGGGTGATGGTGAGGGTTAGGGTAAAGGTGAGGGTGAGGGTTCGGTTAGGGTTAGGGTTAGGGTTAGGTTTAGGGTTAGGGTTAGTGTGAGGATACGGGTTAGGGCGAGGGTTAGAGTTAGGGTGAGGGTGAGAGTGAGGGTTAGGGTTAGCGTTAGGGTTAGTTTTAGGTTTAGGATGAGGGTTAAGGTGAGGTTTAGGGTTAGTATGAGGTTGAGGGTTAGAGTTAGGTTTAGGGTGAGGGTTAGGGTTAGGGTTAGGGTTAGAGTGAGGGTTAGTGTGAGGGTTAGGGTTAGTATGAGGGTTAGGCTGAGAGTTAAGTTTTGGGTTAGGGTGACGGTGAGGGTTAGGTTTTGGATTAGGGTTAGGGTTAGGGATAGGGTTATGATTAGTGTGAGGGTTTTGGTTAGGTTTAGGTTTAGAGTTAGGGTGAGGGTTAGGGTTAGTGTTTGGATTAGTGTTAGGATTAGGGTTAGGCTGAGGGTGAGGTTGAGGGTGAGGGTGAGGGTTAGGGTTAATGTGAGGTTTAGGGTTATGATTAGCTTTAAGGTTAGGGTGAGGGTTAGGTTTAGGTTTAGGGTTAGAATGAGGGTTAGGCTGAGGGTTAGGTTTAGGTTTCAGGTGAGGGTAAGGGTTAGGGTGAGTTTTAGGGTGAAGGTGAGGGTTAGGTTAAGGCTTAGGGTTAGAGTGAGGGTTAGGGTTAGGGTTAGGGTGAGGGTGAGGTTTAGGGTGACGGTGAGGGTGAGGGTTAGGTTTAGGTGAGGGTTAGGGATAGGGTTGGGGTTAGGTTGAAGTTTAGGGTTAGGGTTAGGGTTAGAGTTAGGGTGAGGGTGAGTGTGAGGTTTAGGGTTAGGGTTAGGGTTAGGTTAGGGTTAGGCTGAGGGTGAGGGTGAGGGTGAGGGTGAGGTTTAGGGTTAGGATGAGGGTTAGATTTTGGGTTAGGGTTAGGTTTGGGTTGAGAGTTAGGTTTAGGGTTCGGAAGTGGGTTTGGCTGAGGGTTATGTTTATGGTTAGGGTGAGGTTTAGGGTTAGTGTGAGGTTTAGGATGAGTGTTAGGGTGATGGTGAGGGATAGGGTTAAGGTGAGGGTAAGGGTTAGGGCGAGTTTTAGGGTGAGGCTGAGGGTTAATGTAGCATTAGGTGTACGGTGAGGGTGACGGTTATGGTGAGGCTTAGCATAAGTGTTAGGAATTGGGTGACTATTAGGGTTAGGGTTAGGTTTAAGGTGACGGTTATGCTAAGGGGTAGGGTTAGGGTTAGTGTTAGGGTGAGGGTTAGTGTGTGGGTTAATGTTAGGGTTAGGGTTAGGGTGAGGTTGAGTGTGAGGGTAAGGGTTAGGGTGAGGGTTATGGTGAGGTTGAGGTTAAGTGTTAGCATTAGGGTTAGGTTTAGGATTAGGGTTAGGGTTAAGATTAGGGTGAGGGTGAGGGTGAGGGCTAGTGTTACCATTAGGGTTAGGATTAGGGTTAAGGTGAGGGTGAGGTTTAGGGTGAGGGAGAGGGTTAGTTTGAGGGTTAGGGTGAGGGTGAGGTATTTGGTTAGGAAGGGCTTAGGGTTAGGGTTAGGGTGAGGATTAGGGAGAGGGTGAGGTTTAAGTGGAGGATTAGGGTTAGTGTGAGGATTGGGGTTAAGGTTAGGGTTTGGGTTAGGGTTAGGGTGATGTTTAGGGTGAGGGTGATGGTTAGGGTGAGGGTGAGGCTGAGAGTGCGTGTGAGGGTGTAGGTGAGGGTTAGGGTGATGTTGATGGTTGGGGTGATGGTGAGGGTTAGGGTAAAGGTGAGGGTGAGGGTTCGGTTAGGGTTAGGGTTAGGGTTAGGTTTAGGGTTAGGGTTAGTGTGAGGATACGGGTTAGGGCGAGGGTTAGGGTGAGAGTGAGGGTTAGGGTTAGCGTTAGGGTTAGGGTTAGGTTTAGGGTGAGGGTTAAGGTGAGGTTTAGGGTTAGTATGAGGTTGAGGGTTAGAGTTAGGTTTAGGGTGAGGGTTAGGGTTAGGGTTAGGGTTAGAGTGAGGGTTAGTGTGAGGGTTAGGGTTAGTATGAGGGTTAGGCTGAGAGTTAAGTTTTGGGTTAGGGTGACGGTGAGGGTTAGGTTTTGGATTAGGGTTAGGGTTAGGGATAGGGTTATGATTAGTGTGAGGGTTTTGGTTAGGTTTAGGTTTAGAGTTAGGGTGAGGGTTAGGGTTAGTGTTTGGATTAGTGTTAGGATTAGGGTTAGGCTGAGGGTGAGATTGAGGGTGAGGGTGAGGGTTAGGGTTAATGTGAGGTTTAGGGTTAGGATTAGCTTTAAGGTTAGGGTGAGGGTTAGGTTTAGGTTTAGGGTTAGAATGAGGGTTAGGCTGAGGGTTAGGTTTAGGTTTCAGGTGAGGGTAAGGGTTAGGGTGAGTTTTAGGGTGAAGGTGAGGGTTAGGTTAAGGCTTAGGGTTAGAGTGAGGGTTAGGGTTAGGGTTAGGGTGAGGGTGAGGTTTAGGGTGACGGTGAGGGTGAGGGTTAGGTTTAGGTGAGGGTTAGGGATAGGGTTGGGGTTAGGTTGAAGTTTAGGGTTAGGGTTAGGGTTAGAGTTAGGGTGAGGGTGAGTGTGAGGTTTAGGGTTAGGGTTAGGGTTAGGTTAGGGTTAGGCTGAGGGTGAGGGTGAGGGTGAGGGTGAGGTTTAGGGTTAGGATGAGGGTTAGATTTTGGGTTAGGGTTAGAGTTGGGTTGAGGTTAGGTTTAGGTTTCGGAAGTGGGTTTGGCTGAGGGTTATGTTTATGGTTAGTGTGAGGTTTAGGGTTAGTGTGAGGGTTAGGATGAGTGTTAGGGTGATGGTGAGGGATAGGGTTAAGGTGATTGTAAGGGTTAGGGTGAGAGTGAAGTTTAGGTTTAGGATTAGGTTTATGATTAGGGTGAGGGTTAGGGATAGGGTTAGGATTAGGGTGAGGGTTAGGGTGAGGGTTAGGGTTAGGGTTAGGATTAGGGTGAGGTTGAGGTTTAAGGTGAGGGTTAGGTTTAGGATGATGACAAAGATTAGGTTTACGGTGAGTTTTATGATTAGGGTGATACTTAGGGTGAGGGTGAGGTTTAGTGTGAGGGTGAGGGTGAAGGTGTAGTTGAGGGTTAGGTTTAGGGTGAGGGTTAATGTGACGGTGACGGTGAGGGTTAGGGTGAAGTTGAGGGTTTGGGATAGGGTTAGTGTGTGGGTTAGGATTAGGGTTAGGATTAGGGTGAGGGGTAGGGTGAGGGGTAGGGTTCGGGTTAGGGTGAGGGATAGGATTAATGTGAGGATTACGGTTAGGTTTAGGGTTAGTGTGAGGATAAGGATAATATTGAGGTTTAGGGTGAGAGTGAGGTTTAGGGTTAGCGTTAGGGTTAAGGTGAGGGTTACTGTGAAGGTTAAGGTGAGGGTTAGGTTTAGTATGAGGGTTAGAGTTAGGTTTAGATTGAGGGTTAGGGTTAGGGCGAGGTTTAGGTTCCGGTTAGGGTGAGGGTTCGGGTTCGGGTTCAGGTGAGTTTTAGGGTGTGGGTGACGGTTAGGGTTAGGGTGAGGGTTAGGGTTACGGTGAGGATTAGGGTTAGGGTTAGGGTTAGGGTTATAGTGAGGGTAAGGGTTAGGATGAGGTTTAGGGTGAGGGTGAGTTTTAGGGATAGCGTTAGTGTTAGGGTGAGGGTTAGGATCCAGGTTAGGTTAGGTGAGGGTGAGGGTTATCATTAGGTTTAGGGTTAGGTTTAGGGTGAGGGTAAGGTTTAGGGTGAGCGTTAGGGTGAGGGTGAGGGTTAGGGTTAAGTTGAGGGCTAGGGTGAGCGTTAGGGTGAGATTTCAGTTGAGGGTTAGGGTTAGGGTTAGGGTGAGGTTGAGGGTGAGGGTGAGACTTAGGGTTAGGTTTAGGGTGAGGATGAGGTTTAGGTTGAGGTTTAGTGTTACCGTTAGGGTTAGGGTTAGGGTGAGGGTAAGGGTTAGAGTGAGGTTTTTGGTGAGGGTGAGGTTTAGGGGTAGCATTAGCGTTAAGGATAGGTTTAGGATGAGGGTTAGGGTTAGTGATAGGGTTAGGGTGAGGGTGAGGGTTAGGGTTAGGGTTAGAGTGAGGGTTAGGGTTAGGGTTAGAGTGACGGTGAGGGTAAGGGATAGGGTGAGGACTAGGGTTAGGGTTAGGTTTAGGTAAGGTTTAGGTTTAGGGTGAGGGTGAGAGTGAGAGTTAGGTTTAGGATTAGGCTTAGGTGTAGGGTTTGGCTTAGGGTGAGGGTGAGCGTGAGTGTCAGAGTTAGGTTTATGGTGAGGGTTAGGGTTGGTGTTAGGGTTACGGTGAGGGTGAGAGTTAGGGTTAGGGTGACGGTGAGGGCAAAGGTCAGGGTGAGGTCTAGGTTTCGGGTTAGGGTTAGGTTGAGGTTTAGGTTTAGGGTGAGTGTGAGGTTGAGGGTTTGGTTTAGGATGAGGCTTAGGTGTAGGGTTCGGCTTAGGGTGAGGGTGAGGGTGAGTGTCAGAGTTAGGTTAAGGGTGAGGGTTAGGGTTATGGTTATTTTTAGGGTGAGGGTGAGGGTGAGGGTTAGGGTGAGGTGAGGGTCAGATTGAGGGTGAGGGTGAGGGTTAGGGTTTGGGTGAGGGTTAGGGTTAGGGTTAAGTTTAGGGTGAGGGTTTGGGTTAGTGTTAGTGTTAGGTTTATGATTAGGCTGAGGGTTAGGTTTAGGTTTAGGGTGAGGGTAAGTGTTAGGGTGAGGGTGAGGGTTAGGTTTAGGATTAGGGTTAGGGTTAGGGCGAGGGTTAGGGATAGGGTTAGGATTAGGGTGAGAGTTTTATTTAGGGTTAGGTTTAGAGTTAGGGTGAAGGTGAGGGTGAGGGTTAGCGTTTGGATTAGGGTTAGGGTTAGGCTGAGGTTGATGTTGAGCGTGAGGGTTAGGGTTAATGTGAGGGTTAGAGTTAGGGTTAGCTTTAAGGTTAGGGTGATGGTTAGGGTTAGGGTTAGGATGAGGGTAAGGGTTAGGGTGAGGGTTAGGGTGAGGGTGAGGGTTAGGGTTAGGCTTAGGGTTAGGCTGAGGGTTAGTGTTAGGGTTAGAGTTAGGGTTAGAGTGAGGGTAAGGGTTAGGGTGAAATTTTGGGTGAGAGTGAGGGATAGGCTTAAGGTCAGGGGAAGGGTTAGGGGTGAGGTTTCGGGTGAGGTTGAGGGCTAATGTTAGCATTAGGGTTATGGTGAGTGTGAGGGTTAGGGTTAGAGTTAGGGTTATGTGTTGGGATATGATGAGGATTAGGGTTAGGATTAGGTTTCTGGTGAGGGGTAGGTTGAGGGGTAGGGTTAGGGTTACAGTTAGGGTGAGGGTTAGAGTTATGGTGACAGTAAGGGTAAAGGAGAGGTTTAGGATGAGGATTAGGGTTAGGGTTAAGGTGAGGGTGAGGGTGAGGATTAGTTTGAGGATTAGTGTTAAGTTTAGAGTGAGGTTTAGGGTGAGGATGAGGGTTAGGGTTAGGGTGAGGGCTAGGGTGAGGGTGAGGGTTAGGGATAGGGTTAGGTTGAGGTTTAGGGTTAAGGTGAAGGTTAGGGTTAGTGTGAGGGTTAGTGTTAGGACTAGGTTTAGACTTAGGGTGAGGGTAAATGTTAGGGTGAGGGTTAGCGTTAGGGTGAGGGTTATAGATAGGGTTATTGTTAGGGTTATGTTCAGGGTTATTGTTAGGGTTAGGGTTAGGGTTACAGTTACGGTGAGGGTGAGGGTTAGGGTTAGGGTTTATGTGAGGGTTAGGGTTAGGGTGAGGGCTAAGGTTAGGTTTAGGGTTAGGGTGAGGTTTAGATTTAGTGTGAGAGTGAGGGTGAGGGTCAGAGTTAGTTTAGGGTGAGTGTTAGGTTTATGGATAGGGTTAGGGTGAGGATGAGGGTTAGGGTGAGGGTGATGGTGAGCGTGAGGGTGAGGGTTAGGTTTAGGGGGAGGGATAGGCTTATGGTTACGGTTAGGGTGAGTGTGAGGGTGTGGGTTACGGTGAGCTTGATGGTGAGGTTGAGGGTGAGGGTGAGGGTTAGGATTTGGGTGAAGGTTAAGTTTAGGGTTTGGGTTAATGTTAGGTTGAGGGTTAGGGTTAGGGTTAGGATGAGGGTTAGGCTGAGTGTTAGGTTTAGTGTTAGGGTGTGGGTAAGGGTTAGGGTGAGGGTGAGGGTTAGGATTAGGGTTAGGGTTAATTTTAGGGTGAGGGTAAGGGTGAGGGTTTTGGTTAGGGTTAGGTTTAGAGTTAGGGTGAGGTTGAAAATTAGGTTTAGGTTTTGGATTAGGTTTAGGGTTAGGCTGAGTGTGAGGTTGAGGGTGACAGTTAGGGTGAAGTTTAGGGTTAGGGTTAGTGTTAGGATGAGGGTTAGGCTGAGGGTTAGGGTTAGGTTTCGGATAAGGGTAAGGGTTCGGGTGAGAGTGAGGTTTAGGGTTAGGCTTAGGGTTAGGGTGACATTTAGGGTGAGGTTTAGTTTTAGGGTTAGCGTTAGGGTCAGATTGAGCGTTAGGGTGTGGGTAAGGGTAAGGGTGAGGTTTAGGATGATGGTGAGGGATAGGGTTAAGGTGAGGGTAAGGGTTACAGCGAGGCTTAGGGTGAGGCTGAGTGTTAATGTAGCATTAGGGGTACGGTGAGGGTGAGGGTTAGGGTGAAGGGTAGGGTTAGGGTTAGGGATAGGGTGAGGATTAGGGTTAGGGTTAGGGTTAGGGTGACAGTGAGGCTGAGGGGTAAGGGTTAGGGTTAGTGTTAGGGTGAGGGTTAGGGTGTGGGTTAATGTTAGGGTTAGGGTTAGGGTGAGGTTGAGGGTGAGGGTAAGGATTAGGGTGAGGGTTATGGTGAGGTTGAGGTTTAGTGTTAGCATTAGGGTTAGGTTTAGTGTTGGGGTTAGGGTTAGGATTAGGGTTAGGGTGAGGGTGAGGGTTAGGATGAGGGTGAGTTTTAGGGTATATGTGATGGTTATTGTTAGGGTGAGGGTTAAGGTGACGGTGAGGGTTAGGGTTAGGGTGAGGGTTAGGGTTAGGGTGATGTTTAGGGTGAGGGTGAGGTTTAGGGTGAGGATTAGTGTAAGGGGAAGGATTAGGGTTAGGGTTAGGGTGAGGGTTAGGTTTATGTTTAGGGTGAGGGTGAGGGTTAGGATGAGGGTGAGGGTGAGGGTGAAGGTTTAGGTGAGGATTAGTGTTAGGGTTAATGTTAGGGTGAGGGTGAGGGTGAGAGTTAGGGTTAGGGACAGGGTTAGGGTTAGGGTGAGGGTGAGGGTGAGGGTTATGGTTACGGTGAGCTTTAGGGTTATGGTTAGGGTGAGTTTATGTGTGAGGATTAGTGTTAGGGTTAGGGTTATGTTGAGGGTAAGGGTTATGGTGAGGTTTAGGGTGAGACTGAGGGTTAGGGTTAGGGTGAGGGTTAAGATTAGGGTAAGGGTTAGGATGATGGTTAGGCTGAGGGTTAGGGTTAGGGTGAGGTTTAGGGCTAGGTTTAGGGTTAGAATAAGTGTTAGGCTGAGGGTTAGGGTTAGGCTTAGTGTGAGGGTTAGGTTTAGGGTTAGGGTGAGGGTAAAGTTTAGGGTGACGGTTAGGGTGAATGTGAGGGTTATGGTTAGGGTGACGGTTAGGGTGAAGGTTAGGTTTAGGGTTCGGCTTAGCGTGAAGGTTAGGGTGTGGGTAAGTGTTTGGGTGAGGGTTAGGGTGAGGGTGAGGGTTAGGGTTAGCATTAAGGTTAGGGTGAGTGTGAGGGTTAGGGTGAGGGTTTGGGTTAAGGTTAAAGATAGGGTGAGGATTAGGTTTAGGTTTAGGTTTAGGGTGAGTGTTAGGCAGAATGGTAGCTTTAGGTTTAGGGTGAGGGTTAGGTTTAGTCTTAGTGTTAGGGTTAGGGTTAGAGTGACGGTAAGGGTTAGGGTGAGGTTTAGGGTGAGTGTGAGGATTAGGGTTAGCATTAGGTTTAGCCTTAGGGTTAGGATGAGTGTTAGGGTTAGGGTGAAGGAGAGGGTGAAGGTTAGTATTAGGGTGAGGTTTAGGGTTAGGGTTAGGGTGAGGGTGAGGTTTAGGGTGAAGGTAAGTGTTACGGTGAGGGTTAGGGTGAGGCTGAGGTTTAGGGTTAGCATTAGGGTGAGGGTGAGGGTGAGGGTTAGTGTGAAGTTTTGGCTTAAGGTTATGGATAGGGTGAGGAATAGGGTTAGGGTTAGGTCGAGGGTGAGGGTTAGGTTGAGGGGTAACATTAGAATTTGGGTGAGGGTTAGGTTTAGTGTGAGGGTTAGGGTTAGGGTTAGGGTGACGGTAAGGGTTAGGGTGATGGTTAGGGTGAGTGTGAAGTAGGGTGAGGGTTAGGGTTAGGGTGAGAGTTAGGGATAGGTTTAGGGTTAGGTTGAGGGTTAGGGTTATGGTTAGGATTAGAGTTAGGGTGAGGGTAAGGCTTAGGGTGAGGGTTAGGGTGAGGTTGAGGTTTAGGGTTAGGGTGAGGGTGAGGGTAAGTGTTATTGTGAGGACTAGGGTTACGGTTAGGGTTAGGGTGAGTGTTAGGGTTATGGTGAGGGAGAGGGTGACGGTTAGGTTCAGTATTAGGGTTAGGGTTAATGTGAGGGTTAGTGATAGGGTTATGGTTATTGTGAGGGTTAGAGTTAGGGTTAAGGTGAGGGTTAGTCTGAGAGGTATGGTTAGGGTTAGGGTGAGGGTTAGGCTTAGTGTGAGGATTATGGTTAGGGTGAGCGTTAGGGTTAGGTTCAAGGTTAGGGTGAGGGTGAGTGTGAGGGGGAGGGCTAGGTTGAGGGTTTGGGTAAGGGTGAGGGTGAGGTTTTCCGTTAGGTAAGGTTTAGGGTTAGGTTTAGGGTGAGGATTATGGTGAGTTTGTGGGTTAGGGTTAGGGTGAGGGTGAGGGTGAGGGTTAGTGTTAGGATGAGTGTTAGGGTTAGGGTTAGGGTGAGGGTGAGGGTGAGGGTTAGGCATAGGTTTAGTGTGAGGGTTAGGGTTACGGTGAGGGTTATGGTTAGGGTGAGGGTTAGGTTTAGGGGTAGTGTGAGGGTTACGTTTAGGTTTAGGGTGAGGGTTAGGGTTAGGGTGAGGTTTAGGGTGAGGGTTAGGCTTAGGGTGAGAGTCGGGTTAGGTTTATGTTGAGGCTTAGGGTTAGGGTGAGGTTTAGGGTTAGGGTTAGGCGAGAGTTATGGTTAGGGTGATATTTATTGTGAGGGTGAGTGTTCGTGTGAAGGTGGGTGTTCGTGTGAGGGTGAGGGTTCTGGTGAGGGTGAGGATTAGGGTGTGGTTGAGGGTTAGGTTTAGGATGAGAGTCAGGGTGAGGTGTAGGGATAGGGTTAGGGTTAGGGTTAGTGTGAAGATTAGGGTTAGGGTTAGGGTTAGGGTTAGTGTGAGGATAAGAGTTAGGGTGTGGTTTAGTGTGAGGGTGAGCGTTAGGGTTAGCTTTAGGGTTAGGGTGAGGTTTAGGATGAGGTTTAGGGTTAGGGTGAGTGTTATGTTTAGGGTTAGTGTGAGGGTTAGGGTTAGGGTGATGTTTAGGGTGAGGTTGAGGATTAATGTGAGGGTGAGGGTGAGGGTGTGGGTGCGTGTGAGGCTGAGGGTGAGGGTGAGAGTTAGGGTTAGGTTTAGTGTGAGTGTGAGGGTTAGGGTTAGGATTAGGGTTAGAGTTAGGCTGAGGGTGAGGATGAAATTGAGGGTGAGGTTTAGGATTAGGGTTAGGGTGAGGTTTCAGGTTAGTGTGAGTGTTAGGTTGAGGCTGAGTGTGAGGTTGAGGGTTAGGATTATGGTTAGGGTGAGGGTGAGGGTTTGGTTTAGGTTTAAGATGAGGGTTAGGGTTAGTGTGAGGGTTAGGGGGAGGGGGAGGGTTAGTGTGATGGTGAGGGTCAGGATGAGGGTGAGTGTTAGAACGAGGGTGAGGGTAAGGGTTAGGATTAGGTTAGGGTGAGTTTTAGTGTTAGGGTTAGGGTTATTGTTAGGGTTGGGAATAGGGTTGTGAGCGTAAGGGTGAGTGTTAGCGTTTTGGTTAGGGTTAGGGTTAGGGTGAGGGTGTGGTTGAGGGTTAGGGTTAGGATTAGGGTTAGGGTTAGGTTAAGGCTGAGGGGGAAGGGGTGGTTGAGGGTGAGGTTTACGGTTAGGGTTAGGGTTAGCATGAAGGTTACAGTTAGGTTAAGGGTTAGTATAAGGGTTAGGCTGAGGGTGAGGGTTATGGTTGGTGTGAGTGTTAGGTTTAGGGTTAGGGTTTGGGTTAGGTTGAGGGTAAAGATTAGGGTGAAAGTTAGGGAGAGGGTGAGGTTTAGTGTTATGTTGAGGGTTCGGGTGAGGGTTAGGGTTAGGGTTATGGTTAAGGTTAGCGTGAGGGTTAGGGTGAAGGTTAGGTTTAGGGTGAGGGTGAGGCTTAGGTTTATGATGAGGGTTAGGGTCAGTGTTCGGGTTTGGGTTAGGGTTAGGGTGAGGGTGAGTGTGAGGTTTAGGGTTAGGGTTTTTGTTAGGCTGAGGTGAGGGTGAGGTGAGTGTTAGGGTTGGGGAGAGGTTGAGGGTTAGTGTTAGTGTGATTGTTAGTGTGAGGGTGACTATAACGGTTAGGGTGATGATTAGGGTGAAGTGAGGGTTAGGTTTAGGGATATGGTTAGGGTGAGGTTCTGTGTTAGGGTGAGGGTTAGGTTGCATATGTGGGTTAAGGTTAGGGTTAGGTTTAGGATGAGGGTTATGGTTGGTGAGAGGTTTAGGGTGAGGGTGAGGGTTAGGGTTAGCATTAGGGTTAGGATGAGGGTGAGGGTTAGGGTTAGGTTAGGGTGAGAGTGAGGGTGAGGGTGAGAGTGAGGGTTAGGGTTGGTGTTAGTTTTAGTGTTAGGGTTAGGGTGAGGGTTAGGGTGAGGTTGAGTGTTAGGGTTAGCATTAGGGTTAGGGTGAGGGTGAGGGTGAGGGTTAGCATTAGGGTTAGGGTGAGCGATAGGGATAGGTTTAGGGTTAGGGTTAGGGTGAGGGTGAGTTTTAGGGTGAGCCTGAGTGTGAGGTTGAGGGTTAGGATTATGGTTCGGGTGAGGGTGAGGGTGTAGGTGAGGGTTAGGGTTAGAATTAGTGTTAGCGTTAGTGTTAAGCTGAGGGTGAGCTTGCGGGTGAGGGTGAGGGTTTGGTTTAGGTTTAAGGTGAGGGTTAGGGTTAGTGTGAGGGTTAGGGTGAGGGGGAGGGTTAATGTTACGGTTAGGGTGTGTGTTAGTGTGAGGGTTAGGGTTAGGGTTAAGGTTAGGTTGTGGATAAGTGTTAGAGTGATGGTTAGGATGAGGGTTAGGGTTAGTTTGAGGGTTAGAGTTAGGTTTAGGGTTAGGGTGAGGGTTAGGGTTAGTGTGAGTGTTAGAGTTAGGGTTAGGGCTAGGATGAGGGTAAGGCTTAGGGTTAGGTTTAGGGTGAAGTTGAGGGTTAGTGTGAGGGTTATTGTTAGGTTTAGGGTAAGGTTTATGGTGAGGTCTAATGTGAGGTTGAGGGTTAGGGTGAAGGTGAGGGTGAGGGTGAGCTTTTCGGTTAGGTAAGGGTTAAGATTAGGGTTAGGGTGAGGATTAGGGTGAGGGTCAGGGATAGGATGAAGTTTAGGGTTAGAGTGATGGTTAGGGTTAGTGTGAGGGTTAGGGTTAGGGTTAGGGTTAGGGTGAGTTTTAGGGTTCAGGTTTGCATTAGGGTTAGGGTGAGGGTTAGGGTGTTTTTGAGGGTTAGGGTTAGGGTTAGGATTAGTGTTAGGGTGAGGGTGAGGGTTAGGGTTAGGGTTAGGATGAGGGTTAGGATAAGGGGTAGGGTTAGGATTAGGGTGAATGTTAGGATTAGGGTGATGGTTTGGGTAATGGTAAGGGATAGGGTTAGGGTGAGGTTAAGGATTAGAGTGAGGGTTAGGGTTAGTGTTAGGTTTAGGGTGATGGTGAGGATTAAGGGTGAGGGTGAGGCTGAGGGTGAGGGTTAGGGATAGGGTAATGATTAGTGTTAGGGTTAGTTTGAGGATTAGGCTGAGGGTGATGGTGAGGGTGAGGGTGGGGTTGAGGTTAAGGGTGAAGGTTAGGGTTAAGGTTAGTTTTAGGGTGAGGGTAGGGTGAGGATGAGGGTTAGGGTGAGGTTTAGGGTAGGGTTAGGGTGAGGGTGAGGGTTCGGTTAGTGTGAGTTTTAGGGTGTGTGTGACAGTTAGTGTTAGGATGAGGGTTAAGGTGATATTGAGGGTTAGGGTGAGGGTGAGGGTTACGGTTACGGTGAGGATTAGTGTTCGGGTTGGTTTTAGGGTTATTGTGAGGTAAGGGTTAGTATGAGGTTTAGGGTGAGGCTGAGGTTTAGGGATAGCGTTAGAGTTAGGGTGTGGGTAAGGGTGAGGGTTAGATTAGGGTGAGGGTGAGGGTTAGAGTTAGGGTTAGTGTTATGGTTAGGTGAGGGTTAGGTGAGCTTTAGGGTGAGGGTTAGGTTTAGGTTTAGGTTTAGGGTGAGGGTTAGGGTGAGGTTTAGTGTTAGTGTTAGGATGAGGGTTAGGCTGAGGGTTAAGGTTAGGATTAGTGTGAGGGTAAGGGTTAGGGTGAGGGTGAGGGTTAGGTGTAGGATTAGGGTTAGGCTAATGATGAGGGTGAGGAATTGGGTTAGGTTTAGGGTGAGGGTTTTGGTTACGGTTAGGTTTAGAGTTAGGGTAAGGTTGAGGGGTTGTGTTTGGATTAGTGTTAGGGTTAGGGTTAGGCTCAGGGTGAGGTTGAGGGTGAGGGCGAGGGTTAGGGTTAAGGTGAGGGTTAGGGTTAGGGTTAGAGTTAAGGTTAGGGTGAGGGTTAGGGTTAGGTTTAGGTTTAGGATGAGGGTTTGTCTGAGGGTGAGGTTTAGGGTTCATGTGATGGTAAGGGTTAGGGTGAGGTTTAGGGTGAGGGTGAGGGTTAGGGTGAGGGTGTAGTTGAGTGTTAGTGTTAGGGTGAGGGTTAGGGTGAAGGTTAGGGTTAAGGTTAGAGTGAGGGTTAGGGTGGGGGGAAGCGTTAGGGTGAGGGTTAGTGTGTGGGTGAGCGATAGGGTTAAGGTGAGTGTAAGGGTTAGGGCGAGGTTTAGTGTGAGGTTGAGCATTAATGTTAGCATTTGGGTTACGGTGTGGGAGAGGTTTAGGGTGAGTGTTAGGGTTATGGTTAGGGATACCTTGAGGATTAGGGTTAGGGTTAGGTTTAGGGTGAGGGTTAAGCTGAGGGTTAGGGTTAGGGTTAGGTTGAGGGTTAGGGTGAGGTTTAGGGTTAGGGTTAAGGGTGAGGGTTGGGGTGAGGTTTAGGGTTAGGGTTAAGGTTATGGTGAGGCTGAGGTTGAGGGTGAGTGTAAGGGTTAGGATGAGGGTTAGGGTGAGTTTGAGGTTTAGTGTTAGCATTAGGGTTAGGTTTAGGGTTAGGGTGAGGGTTAGGGTTATGATTAGGGTTAGGGTGAGGGTGAGGGATTGTGTTAGCATTAGGGTTAGGGTTATAGTTAGGGTTAGAGTGGGGTTGAGGGTTTGGGTTAGGTTTAGGGTTAGGATTAGGTTTAGGGTTAAACTGGGGGGGGTGAGGTTGAGGGTGAGGATTAGGTTTAGGGTTATTTTTAGCGTGAGGTCTAGGGTGAGGGTGAGGTTTAGTGTGAGGGTTAGGTTGAGGGTTTGGGTTAGGAAAGGCTTAGGGTTAGGGTTAGTGTGAGGGTGAGGATTAGGGTGAGCTTTTAGGTGAGCATTAGTGTTAGGGTGAGGATTACGGTTAGGTTTAGGGTGAGGGTTAGGATTAGGGTAACATTTAGGGTGAGGGTATGGGTTAGGGTGAGGGTGAGGGTGAGGGTGAGGGTGATATTGAGGGTAGTGCGAAGGGGAGGGTTAGGGATAGGGCTAGGCTGAGGGTTAGGGTTAGGGTTAGGGTGAGGGGTAGGGTGAGGGGTAGGGTTAGGGTTAGGGTGAGGATTAGGGTGAATTTGAGGCTTAGGGTTAGGGTAAGTGAGAGGATAAGGTTTAGTGTGAGGGTTAGGGTGAGAGTGAGAGTTAGGTTAGCCTTAGGGTTAAGGGTGAGGGTTAGGGTGAGGTTCACGGTGAGGTTTTGGGTTAGTATGAGGGTGAGATTTAGAGTTAGGTTTAGGGTGAGGGTTAGGGTTAGGGTGAGGTTTAAGGTAGGGTTAGGGTGAGGGTCGGGTTCTGGAGAGGGTGAGTTTTAGGGTGAGAGTGACAGTTAGGGTTAGGGTGAGGGTTAAGGTGACGGTGAGGATTAGAGTGAGGTTCAGGGTTAGGGTTTCGGTGAGGATTAGGGTTAGGGTTAGTGTTAGGGTTAGGGTGAGGGTAAGTTTTAGGGTGAGGGTTAGGGTGCGGCTGTAGTATAGGTTTAGGTGAGGGTTAGGGTGAGCGTTAGGGTGAGGGTTAGGTTTAGGTTTAGGGATAGTGTGAGGGTTAGGGTGAGGTTTAGTGTTAGTGTTCAGGTTAGGTTTAGGGTGAGGGTTAGGGTTAGGGTAAGGGTTAGAGTGAGGATTAGGGTGAGGGTGAGTGTTACTGATAGTATTAGGGTTAAGGTTAGGTTTAGGGTGAGGGTTAGGGTTAGGGTTATGGTGAGGGTGAGTGTTAGGGTTAGCATTCGGGTTAGGGTTAGAGTGAGGGTGAGGGTTAGGGTTAGTGTTAGGTTTAGGGTGAGGGCTAGGTTTAGGCTTAGGGTAAGGTTTACGTTTAGGGTGAGAGTGAGGGTGAGGGTTAGGTGTAGGATTAGGCTTAGGTGTAGGTTTAGGCTTATGGTGAAGATGAGGGTGAGTGTCAGAGTTAGGTTTAGTGTGAGGGTTAGGGTTATGGTTAGGGTTAGGGTAAGGTTGAGGGTGAGGGTTAGGGTGAGGGTGAAGCTGAGGTTGAGGGTAAGTGTGAGGGTTAGGGTTTGGGTGAGGTTTAGGGTTAGGGTTAAATTTAGGGTGAGGGTTAGGGTTAGGGTTAACATTAGGGTGAGTGCTAGGGGGAGGGTATGGTTTAGGTTTAGGTTAATGGTTAGGGTGAGCTTTAGGGTGAGGGTTAGGTTTAGGTTTAGGGATAGGGTGAGGGTTAGGGTGAGGTTTAGTGTTAGTGTTAGGGTTAGGGTTAGAGTGAGGGTTAGGGTTAGGGTAAGGGTTAGAGTGAGGTTTAAGGTGAGGGTTAGGGTTATGGATAGTATTAGAGTTAAGGTTACGTTTAGGGTGAGAGTTAGTGTTAGGGTTACGGTGAGGGTGAGTGTTAGGGTTAGCATTAGGGTTAGGGTGTGGGTGAGGGTTAGGGTTAGGGTTAGGGTTAGGGTTAGGGTGAGGGTGAGGGTGAGGTTGAGGGTTAGGTTTAGGGTTAGGGTGAGGTTTAGGGTTAAGATTTGGGTTCGCGTTAGGGTTAGGGTGAGGGTGAGGGTGAGGTTTAGTGTTAGAGTTAGGCTTAGGGTGAGGGTTAGTTTAAGGGTTAGGGTTAGGGTTAATGTTAGGGTTAGGGTGAGGGTTAGAGTGAGGGTTAGGGTTAGAGTTAGGGTTAGGGTTAGGGTTAGCGTGAGGGTGTGTCTATGGGTTAGGGTTAGGTTAAGGTTAGGCTTAGATTTACGCTAAGGGTGAGGTTGAGGGTGAGGGTTAGGTTTAGAGTGAGGGTTAGGCTTAGAGTTAGGTTGAGGGTTAGGATGAGGGTTAGGTTTAGGATTATTGTTAGGGTGAGCGCTGGGGTGACGTTTCGTGTGAGGGTTAGGGTTAGGGATAGTGCTAGGTTTAGGATTAGGGTTAGGTTGAGGGTGAGTCTGAGGGTTAGGGTTAGGGTTAGGATTAGGCTTAGGCTTAGGGTTAGGGTTAGGGTTTGGTTTAGGGTGAGGGTGAGCTTGAGGATTAGGGTTAGTGTTAGTGTTAGGGTGAGGGTTAGGGTTAGGGTTAGAGTGACGGTTAGTGTTAGGGTTAGTGTTAGGGTTAGGCTTAGGCTTAGGCTTAGGGTTAGGCTTATGGTGAGGGTGGGGATGAGGTTAAGGTTTAGAATGATGGATAGGGTTATGGTTACATTGAGTGTTAAGGTGAGGGTTTGTGAGGATTAGGTTTACGGTGACTGCTAAGGTGAGGGTGAGGTTTAGGGTGAGGGTTAGGTTTAGGATTAGGGTTATGCTGAGGCTGAGGCTGAGGGTGACGGTTAGGTTTAGAGTGATGGTTAGGGTTACCTTTAGGGTGAGGACTAGGATTAAGGTTAGGGTTAGGGTGAGGGTTTGGTTGAGAGTTAAGCTTAGGGTTAGGGTGAGGGTTAGGGTGAGTGTTAGGGTTAGGGTGAGGTTGAGGGTTAGATTGAGGGTTAGGGTTATGTTGAGGGTTATGTTTAGGGTAAGGGTTAGGTTTAGGTTTAGGGTTATTGTTAGCATTAGGGTTAGGGTTACGGTTAAGGTGAGGGTGAGGGTGAGGGTCAGGGTGAGGGTTAGGGTGAGGTTTAGGTTTAGGGTTAGGGTTAGAGTTAGGGTTAGGGTGAAGGTGAGGTTTAGGGTTAGAGTTAGGGTTAGTGTTAGGGTTAGGGTTACGGTGAGGGTTAGGGTGAGGGTTAGAGTTCAGGTTAGGCTTAGGCTTAGGCCGAGCATGAGGGTGAGGGTTAGGGTGAGGTTTAGGGTTACGTTTAGGTTGAGGGTTAGGATGAGGTTTAGGGTTAGGGTTAGGGTTAGTGTTAGGGTTAGGTTTAGGGTTAGGGTTAGGTTTAGGATTAGGGTTAGGGATAGGGTGAGGGTTAGGGTTAGGGTTTGGGTTAGGGTGAGGGTGAGGGTGAGGATTATGATTAGGGTTAGTGTTAAGGTTAGGGTTAGGTTTAGGGTTAGGGTTAGGGTTAGGGTTACAGTGACGGTTAGGGTTAGGTTTAGGGTTATTGTTAGTGTTATGTTTAGGGTTAAGTTTGGGGTGAGGGTGAGTCTCAGGGTGAGGGTTATGGTTAGTGTTAGGGTTAGGGTTAGGTTTAGCATTATTGTTGGGTTAGGATTAGAGTTACGGTCAGGGTGAGAGTGCGGGTGAGGTTTAGGGTTAGGGTGAGGTTTAGCGTGAGGTTTAGGGTTAGGGTTAGGGTTAGGGTGCTGGTGAGGTTTAGGTTTAGAGTTAGGGATAGGGGGAGGGTTAGGGAAAGAGTTCGATTTAGGTTTAGTGTTAGCATTAGGGTGAGGGTGAGGGTTAGGTTGAGGTTTAGGGATAGGGTTAGGGTTAGGATTAAGGTTAGCGTGAGATTGAGGGTGAGGGTTAGGGTTAGGGTTAGGCTTAGGCTTAGGGTTAGGCTGAGGGTGAGTGTGGGGGTGAGGATTAGGGTTAGGTTGATGGATAGGTTTAGGGTTAGTGTTATTGTTAGGGTATGGGTTAGAGTTACGGTGAGGGTGAGGTTGCAGGTGAGGGTTAGGGTTAGGGTTAGGGTGAGGTTTAGGGTTAGGGTTAGAGATAGGGTTAGGCTGAGTGTGAGGGTGGGGGTGAGGATTAGGGTTAGGGTTAGCTTCAGGGTTAGAGTTATTGTTAGTGTTATGGTTAGGGTTAATTTTGCAGTGAGGGTGAGTTTGAGGTTGAGGTTTATGGTTAGGGTTAGGTTTAGGGTTAGGGTTAGGGTTACTGTTATTGATAGGGTTAGGGTTATAGTTATGTTGAGGGTGAGGGTGAGGTTTAGGGTTAGGGTTAGTTTGAGGGTGAGGTTTAGGGTTAGAGTGAGGGTTAGTGGGACAATTAGTGTGAGGGTTAGGTTTAGAGTTAGTGTTAGTCTTAGGGTGAGGGTGACTGTTAGGTTGAGGTTTAGGGATAGTGTTCGGGTTAGGATTAGGGTTAGGTGGAGTGTGAGTGTGAGGGTTAGGGATAGGCTTAGGCTTAGTCTTAGGGTTAGGCTGAGGGTGAGGGTGGGGGTGAGGGTTAGTGTTATGGTGAGGGTGAGGATTAGTGTTAGGGTGAGGGTTAGGATGAGGGTAGTGTTAGGGTTAGGATTTGGTTTAGGGTGAGGGTGAGGGTGAGGATTAGGGGTAGGGTTATTGTTAGGGTTAGGGTTACAGTGAGGGTTAGGTTTAGATTTAGTGGTATGGTTAGGCTTAGGTTAGGCTGATGGTGAGTGTGGGGATGAGGATTAGGTTTAGAGTGTGGTTAAGGTTATGGTTACGTTGAGGGTTAGGGTTAGGGTTAGGGTTAGGATTAGGGTTATGGTGAGGGCTAAGGTATGGGTGAGTGTTAGGGTTAGGGGTAGGCTTAGGATTAGGGTTAGGCTGAGACTGAGGTTGAGAGTAAGTGTTAGGGTTAGGGTGATGGTTAGGGTTACGGTTAGGGTGAGGGTTAGGATGAGAGTTAGGGTTAGGGGGTGGGTTAGAGTGAGGGTGACGGTAAGGGTAAAGATGAGGGTTAGGATTAGGGTGAGGGTTAAGGTGAGGATGAGGGTTAGGGTTAGGCTGAGTGTTAGGGTGAGGTTGAGGGTTACGGTTAGGGTGAGGGTGAGGTTTAGATTGAGGTTTAGGGTTATGTTGAGGGTTATGTTTAGGGTGAGGGTTAGGTTTAGTTTTAGGGTTATTGTTAGGGTTAGGGTTAGGGTACGGTTAAGGTGAGGTTGATGGTGAAGTTTTGGTTAGGGTTAGGGTGAGGTTTAGGTTTAGGGTTAGGGTTAGAGTTAGGGTTAGGGTGATGGTGAGGTTTAGGGTTAGGATTAGAGTTAGGGTTAGGGTGATGGTGAGGTTTAGGGTTAGAGATAGGGTTAGGTTTAGGGTGAGGTTTAGGGTGAGGGTTAGAGTTCAGGTTAGGCTTAGGCTTAGGCTTAGGCCGAGCATGATAGTGAGGGTTAGGTTTAGGGTTATGGTGAGGGTTAGCGTTAGGTTTAGGGTGAGTGTTAGGATGAGGTTTATGGTTAGGCTTAGGGTTAGGTTTAGGTTAGGATTAGGGTTAGGTTTGGGTTTAGGGTTAGGGTTAGGGTTTGGGTGAGGGTTAGGGTTAGGGTTATTGTTAGTGTTATGGTTAGTTTTAAGTTTGCAGTGAGGGTGATGCTCAGGGTGAGGTTTATGTTTAGTGTTAGTGTTAGGGTTAGGGTTAGTGTTAAGGTTAGGTTTGGGTTTAGGGTTAGGCTTAGTGTTAGGTGGAGGGTGAGGGTGAGGGTGAGGGTTAGGGTTAGGGGTAGGGTTAGGGTGAGTGTTAGGGTTCAGGTTACGATGAAGGTGTGGGTTAGTTTTGAGCTGAGGGTTAGGGTGAGGACTAAAGTGAGGGTGAGTGTTAGGGTTAGGGTGAGGGTTAGGTTGGTGTTTAGGTTTAGGTTTAGGGTTAGGGTTAGGGTTAGGGTTAGGATTAGGGTTAGGCTGAGGGTGAGTGTGAGGGTTAGTTTAAGTGTTAGGCTTAGGCTTAGTGTTAGGCTGATGGTGAGGGTGGGGATGAGGATTAGGTTTAGAGTGATGGTTCTGATTATGGTTAGGTTGAGGGTTAGGATGAAGGTTAGGGTTAGGATTAGTGTTAGGGTGAGGTCTAGGGTGATTGTGAGGTTTAGGGTTAGTTTTAGGCTTAGGCTTAGGGTTAGGCTGAGGCTGAAGGTCAGGGTGAGGGTTAGGGTTAGGGTGATGGTTAGGGTTACGGTTAGGGTGAGGGTTAGGATGAGGGTTAGGTTTAAGCTGAGGGTTAGGATGAGGGTGACAGTAATAGTAAAGATGAGGGTTAGGGTGAGGGTGAGGGTTATTGTTAGCGTGAGGGTTAGGGTTAGGGTGAGGGTGAGGGTTAGATTGAGGATTAGTGTTAGCATTAGTGTGAGGTTTAGGGTAAGGATGAGTGTTACGTTTAGGTGGGGCTAGGGTGAAGTTGAGGGTTAGGATTAGGGTGAGGTTTAGGTTTAGCGTGATGGTTAGCATTAGTGTGAGCGTTTGTGTTAGGTTCAGTGTTAGTGTTAGGGTGAGGGTAAGTGTTAGGGTAAAGTTTAGGTTTAGGGTGAGGTTTAGGATTAGGGTTAGTGTTAGGGTTAGGGTGAGGGTGAGGTTTAGGGTTAGAGTTAGGTTTAGGGTGTGGTTTCGGGTTAGGCTTAGGGTTAGGTTTATTGTTAGCGTTAAGGTTAGGGTGAGGTTTAGTGTAGGGGTGAGGGTTAGTGTTAGGTTTAGGATTAGGGTTAGGGTTAAGGTGAGGGTGAGTATGAGGGTTACAGTTAGGGTTAGGGTTAGGATTAGAGTTAGGGTGAGCATGAGTGTGAGGGTTATGGTTAGGGTGAGTGTTGGGGTTAGGGTTAGAGTGAGGGTTAAGGTGAGGGTTAGGCTTAGGCTTAGGGTTTGGGTATGGGCTAGGCTGATGGTGAGGGTTAGGGTTAGGGTTAGAGTGAGGGGTAGGGTGAGGGTTAGGGTTAGTGTTAGTGTTAATGTTGGGGTTAGGGTAAGGCTTAATGTTAGGCGGAGGTTGAGGCTGAGTGTGAGGGTTAGGGTTAGGGTGAGAGTGAGGTTTGGGGTTAGATTTAGCATTAGGGTGAGGGTTAGTCTGAGGGTTAGTGTTAGGGTTAGTGTGATGGTTAGGGTTAAGGTGAGGGTGAGTGTGAGGGTCAGGGTTAATCTTAGGCTTAGGCTTAGACTTAGGCTGAGTGTGACGGTGAGGGTGGGGGTTAAGGTTAGGGTTTTAGGGTTAGGGTGAGTGTTAGGATAAGGTTTATGGTTAGCATTAGTGTGAGGGTGAGGGTTAGAGTTAGGGTGAGGGTTAGGGTTAGCGTTAGGGTGAGGTTTATGGTTAGGATTCGGGTTAGGGTAACAGTGAGGGTGAGGGTTAGGGTTAGGGTGAGGGTTAGGATTAGGGTTAGGGTGAGGGTTTGGGTTAGCGTTAGAGTTACGGTGAGGGTCAGGGTTTGGGTTAGGGTTAGGGTTAGTGTTACAGTTAAGGTTAGGGTTAGAGTAACAGTGAGGGTGAGGGTGAGGGTGAGGGTTAGGATCAGGGTTAGGGTGAGGTTTAGGTTGAGGTTTAATATTAGAGTTAGGGTTAGGTTTAGGATTAGGTTTGCAGTGAGGGTGAATGTGAGGGTTAGGGGTAGGGTTTGGCTTAGGCTTAGGGTTAGGCTTAGGGTGTGGGTGGGCATGAGGATTAGGTTTAGAATGATGGTTAGGTTTAGGGTTAGGTTGAGGGCTAGGTTGAGGGTGAGGGTTAGGGTTAGGGTGAGGTTTAGGGTTAGGGTGATGGTTAGGGTTAGTGTGAGGGTGGGTGTTAGGGTGAGGGTTAGGTTTAGGGTGAAGGTTATGGTTAGGATGAGGGTTATTGTTAGGGTTAGGGTTAGGGTTAGGGTTATGGTGAGGGTGAGGGTGAGGGTTAGGTTTAGACTTAGGTTTAGGTTTCGGGTTAGGGTTATAGTTAGGGTTATGGTGAGTGTGAGGTTTAGGGTTAGAGTTAGGGTTAGTGTTAGTATTAGGGTTAGGGTGAGGGTTAGGGTTAGGGTTAGGGTTAGGCTTATGCTTATGCTTAGGTTTAGGCCGAACATGAGGTTGAGTGCTAGGGTTAGGGTTAGGGTGTGGTTTAGTGTTAGGGTTAGGGTGAGGGTGAGGGTCAGGTTGAGGGTTAGATATAGGGTTAGGGGGAGGGTTAGGGTGAAGGTTTGTTTTGGGGTTAGAGTTTGTGTTATGGTGAGGGTAAGTTTTAGGTTGAGGGTTTGGTTTTGGGTGAGGTTTATGGTTAGGGTGAGGGTTAGGAATAGGGTTAGGGTTATTGTTAGGGTTAGGTTTAGGGTTACGGGTAGGGTGAGGGTGAGGGTAAGGATGCGGTTTAGGATTAGGGTTAGGGTGAGGTTTATGGTTTGGGTTAGGGTTAGAGTTAGGGTTAGGCTGAAGGTGAGATTTAGGGTTAGAGTAGGGTTAGGATAAGGGTTAGGTTGAGGGTTAGGGTTAGGGTTAGTGATAGCGTTAGGGTTAGGGTGAGAGTTAGGGGGATGGTTAGGGTTAGGGTTAAGATTAGCGTTAGGATTAGGATTAGGGTGAGTGTGAGTGTGTGTATTAGGGTTAGGTTTAGCGTTCGGTTTAGGGTTAGGCTGAGGGTGAGGTTGAAGTTGAGGGTTAGGGTTAAGGTTAGTGTTAGGGTTAGGGTTAGTGTGAGGGTTAGGGTTAGTGTTAGGCTTAGGCTTAGGGTAATGCTGAGGGTGAGAGTGAGGGTGAATGTTAGGGTTAATGTGAGGGTTAGTGTTAGGGTTAGGGTAACGTTTAGTGTTAGGGTTAGGTTTAGAGTTAGGGTTAGGGTGAGGGTGATGTTTATGGCTAGAGTTAGGGTTAGGGTGATGGTTAGGGGTAGGGTGAGGGTTAGATTGAGGATTAGTGTTAGGATTAGGGTGAGGTTTAGGGTGAGGATGAGGCTTAGGGTTTAAGGTGAGGGCTTGGGTGAGGGTGAGGTTAGTGTTAGGGTTAGGGTGAATTTTAGGGTTAGGTTGATGGTTAGGGTTAGTTTGAGAGTTAGTGTGAGGGTTAGGATTAGTGTTAGGGTGAGGGTTATTGTTAGGGTGAGGGCTACTGTTAGGGTTAGGGGTAGTGTTAGGGTTAGGGTTAGGGTTACGGTTCAGGTTAGGTTGAGGGTGAGGGTTAGGATGAGGTTTAGGGTTAGGGTTAGATTTAGGGTTAGCGTGAGAGTGAGGTTTAGGGTTAGAGTTGGGGTTAGTGGTAGGTTTAGGGTTCTGGTGAGGTTTAGGGTTAGGATTAGGCTTAGGTTTAGGCTTAGGCCGAGCATGAGGGTGAGGGTTAGGGTTAGGGTTAGGGTAAGAGTTAAGATGAGGTTTAGGGTTAGGATTAGGGTTAGGGTGAGGGCTAGGTTGAGGGTTACAGTGAAGGTTAGGTTTAGGGATAAGGTTAGGTTTAGGATTAGGTTTAGGGTAGAGTTTGTTTGAAGGTTAGGATTAGGGTTAGGGTTAGGCTTAGGGTTAGGGTGAGGGTTCGGATTAGGGTTTGCATTAGGGTGAGGGTGAAGCTGAGGATTAGGGTTAGGTTTAGTGTCAGGGTTAAGTTTAGTGTTAAGGTTAGGTATAGGGTTAGGGTTAGGGTTAGGTTTATGGTGAGGGTTAGGGTTAGGGTTAGGCTTAGGGTTAGGCTGAGGATGAGGCTGAGGGTGAGGTTTATGGTTACCCTTAGGGTTACTGTTACGGTTAGGGTTAGTGTTACTGTTAGGGTTAGTGTTATTGTTAGGATTAGGGTTCGAGTTACGGTGAGGTGGAGGATGAGGTTGAGGTTTAGGGTTAGAGTGAGGTTTAGGGTGAGGTTTAGGGTTAGGTTGAGGGTGAGGTTTAGGGTTAGAGTTAGTGTTAGAGGGAGGGTTAGGGTGAGGTTTAGGGATAGGATTAGTGTTAGGGTTAGGGTGATGGTGAGGGTTAGGTTGAGGTTTAGGGATAGGATTAAGTTTAGGATTAGGGTTAGGGTGAGGTTGAGTGTGAGGGTTAGGGTGAGGTTTAAGTTTAGGCTTAGGGTTAGGCTGAGGGTGAGGGTTGGGGTGAGGATTAGGGTTAGGGTGATGGTTAGGGTTAGGGTTAATGCTATTGTTAGGGTTAGGGTTAGAGTTACAGTGAGCGTGAGGGTTCGGGTGAGGGTTAGGGTTAGGGTTAGGGTGGGGTTTAGGGTTAGGGTTTGTGTGAGGGTGAGGGTGAGGTTTATGGTTAGATATAGTGTTAGGGGGAGGGGGAGGGTGAGCTTTAGGGATAGGGTTAGTGTTAGGTTTAGGGTGAGGGTGAGGGTTACATTGAAGTTTAGGGTTAGGCTTAGGGTTAGAGTTAGTGTGAGGGTTAGTTTTAGGGTTAGGTTTAGTGTTAGTGTGAGTGTAAGTGTTAGGGTGAGGGTTTGGGTTAGGGTGATGTTTATGGTTAGGGTGAGGGTTAGGATTTGTGTTAGGGTTATTGTTAGGGTTAGGTTTAGGGTTTGAGTTAGGGTTAGAGTTAGGTTTAGGGTGAGGGTGAAGTTTAGGGTTAGAGTTAGCGTTAGGGTGAGGGTCATGGTTAGGGTTAGTGTTAGAGTTAGGGTTAGTATTAGGGTGAGAGTTAGGGGGAGGGTTAGGGTAAGGGTTAGGTTTAGGGTTATGATTCGGGTAAGGGTGAAGGTGAGTGCGAAGTTTAGGGTTAGGTTTAGGGATAGGTTTATTGTTAGTGTTAGGGTTAGAGTGAAGTTGAGGGTAAGGGTGAGGGTGAGGATTAGGTTTAGGGTTAGGGTGAGATTTAGAGTTAGGTTTAGGGTTAGGGTGAGGGTTAGGGTTAGAGTTAGGGTGAGGGTTAGGATGAGGATTAGGGTTACAATTAGGGTTAGGTTGAGGGCTAGGGTGAGGGTGAGGATTAGGGTTAGTGTTAGGGTAAGGTTTAAGGTTAGGGTTAGGTTTAGGGTGAGAGTTAGTATGAGGGTTAGGGTTATTGTGAGGGTTAGGGTGAGGATTAGGGTTAGGGTGAGGGTGAGTGTTAGCATTATGGTTAGGGTTAGGGTTAGGTTTAGGGTAAGGATTAGTGTTATTGTCAGTGTTAGGTTTAGAGTTATGGTGAGGGTGAGGGTGAGGTTGAGGCTTAGGTTTAGGGTTAGGGTGAGGTTTAGTTTTAGGGTTAGGATTAGGGTGAGGCTGAGGGTGAGGTTTAGGTTTAGGTTTAGGGTTAGTTTGAGGGTTAGGTTGAGGGTTAGGGTTAGGGTTAGTTTTAGGGTTAAGGTTAGGGTGAGAGTTAGGTTGAGGTTTAGGGTTAGTGTTAGAGTTAGGGCTAGGATTAGGGTTAGGGTTAGGGTGAGTGTGAGGGTTAGGTTGACGGTTAGAGTTAGGGTGATGTTTAGGCTGACGGTTAGGTTTCGGCTGAGGATTAGGGTTAGGGTGAGTATTACGGTTAGGGTGAGGGTGAGGGTTAGGATTAGGGTTATGTTTAGTTTGAGGGTAAGGGTTAGGGTGAGGGTTATGGAGAGGTTGAGGTTTAAGGTTAGCATTAGGGTTAGGTTTAGGATTAGGGTTAGGGTTCTGATTAGGGTTAGGGTGACGGTGAGGGATTTGCTTAGGAAAGGCTTAGGGGTAGGGTTAGGTTGAGGATTAGGGTGACAGTGAGGTTTAAGTTGAGGATTAGGGTTAGGGTGAGGATTAGGGTTAACGTTAGTGTTTGGATTAGGGTTAGAGTGATGTTTAGGGTGAGGGTGATCGTTAGGGTGGGTTGAGCCTGAGAGTGAGTGTGTGGGTGTATGTGAGTGTTAGGGTGGTGGTGATGGTTGGTGTGATGGTGAGGGTTAGGGTAAAGGTGAGGGTTCGGGTTCGGTTAGGGTTAGGGTGAGGGTTAGGGTTAGGGTTAGGGTTACTGTGAGGATAAGTGTTAGGGTGAGGGTTAGGGTGAGAGTGAGGGTTAGGATTAGCGTTAGGGTTAGGGTTAGGTTTAGGATGAGGGTTAAGGTGAGGTTTAGGGTTAGTATGAGGGTGAGGGTTAGAGTTAGGTTTAGGGTAAGGATTAGGGTTAGGGTTAGGGTTAGAGTGAGGGTTAGTGTGAGGGTTAGTGTGAGCATGAGGGTGAGGTTGAGGGTGAGGTTGAGGGTTAGGGTTTAGGTGAGGGTCAGGTTTACGGTTAGGGTTAATGTTAGGGTGACGGTTAGGGTTAGGATGAGGGTTAGGCTGAGGGTTACGTTTAGGGTTAGGGTGAGGGTAAGGTTTAGAGTGAGGGTAAGTGTTACAGTGAGGGTGAGGGTAAGGTTTTGGATTAGGGTTAGGGTTAGGGTGAGGGTTTAGGGTTAGATTTATGATTAGTGTGAGGGTTTTGGTTAGGTTTAGAGTTAGGGTGAGGGTTAGGGTTAGTGTTTGGATTAGGGGTAGGGTTAGGGTTAGGATGTGGTTGAGGTTGAGGGTGAGGTTGAGGGTTAGGGTTAATGTGAGGGTTAGGGTTAGGATTACCGTTAAGGTTATGGTGAGGGTTAGGTTTAGGGTTAGGGTTAGGATGAGGGTTAGGCTGAGGGTTAGGTTTAGGGTTCAGGTGAGGGTAAGGGTTAGGGTGAGGTTTAAGGTGAGGGTGAGGTTCAGGTTAAGGCTTAGGTTTAGGGTGAGTGTTAGGGTTAGGGTTAGGGTGAGAGTGAGGTTTAGGTTTAGGGTGAGGGTGAGGGTTAGTGATAGGGTTGGGGTTAGCGTCAGGTTCAGGGTTAGGGTTAGCGTTAGAGTTAGAGTGAGGGTGAGTGTGAGGGTCAGGGTTAGGTTTAGGTTAAGGTTAGGGTTAGGCTGAGGGTGAGGGTGAGGGTGAGGGTGAGGTTTAGGGTTAGGATGAGGGTTAGAGTTAGGGTTAGGGTTAGGGTTGGGTTGAGGGTTAGGGTTAGGTTTAAGAAGTGGGTTTGGCTGAGGGTTACGGTTATGGTTAGGGTGAGGTTTAGGGTTAGTGTGAGGGTTAGGATGATAGTTAGGCCTAGTGTTAGTTTTAGTGTTAGGGTGAGGGTAAGGGTTAGGGTGAGGGTGAGGGTTAGGTTTAGGGGTAGGTTTAGGGTTAGGGTGAGGGTTAGGGATAGGGTTAGGATTAGGGTGAGGGTTAGGGTGAGGGTTAGGGTTAGGGTTAGGGTTAGGGTGAGGTGTAGGTGAGGGTTAGGTTTAGGGTGAGGTTTAGGGTGACAGTGACGGTAAGGGTTAGGGTGAAGTTGAGGGTTTGGGATAGGGTTAGTGTAAGAGTTAGGCTTAGGGTTAGGGTTAGGGTGAAGGGTAGGTTGAGGGAGTAGGGGTAGGGTTAGGGTGAGGTATAAGGTTAATGTGAGGATTAGGGTTAGGGTTAGGGTTAGTGTGAGGATAAGGATAAGAGTGAGGGTTAGGGTGAGAGTGAGGTTTAGGGTTAGCGTTAGGGTTAGGGTGAGGGTTAGTGTGAAGGTTAAGGTGAGGGTTTGGTTTAGTATTAGGATGAGGGTTAGAGTTAGGTTTAGATTGAGGGTTAGGGTTAGGGTGAGGTTTAGGATCGGTTTAGGGTGAGGGTGAGGGTGAGGGTTCGGGTGAGTTTTAGGGTGTGGGTGACGGTTAGGGTTAGGGTGAGGGTTAGGGTTATGGTGAGGATTAGGGTTAGGGTTAGGGTTAGGGTTATAGTGAGGGTAAGGGTTAAGATGAGGTTTAGGGTGAGGGTGAGGTTTAGGGATAACGTTAGAGTTAGGGTGAGGGTTAGGGTTAGGGTTAGGGTGAGGGTGAGGGGTAGGGTGAGGTGTAGGGTTAGGGTTAGTGTGAGGGTTAGGGTTAATGTGAGGATTAGGGTTAGGGTTAGGGTTAGTGTGAGGATAAGAATAAGTGTGAGGGTTAGGACGAGAGTGAGGTTTAGTGTTAGCGTTAGGGTTACGGTGAGTTTTAGGGTGAGGGTTAAGGATAGGATTAGGGTTAGGGTTAGGGTTATAGTCAGGGTAAGGGTTAGGATTATATTTAGGGTGAGGGTGAGGTTTAGGTATAGCGTTAGAGTTAGGTTGAGGTTTAGGGTGAGGGTTAGGATCCAGGTTAGGTTAGGTGAGGGTGAGGGTTATCGTTAGGTTTAGGGTGAGGGTAAGATTTAAGGTGAGGGTTAGGGTGAGGGTGAGGGTTAGGGTTAAGTTGAGGGTTAGGGTGAGCGTTAGGGTGAGGGTTCAGTTGAGGGTTTGGGTTAGGGTTAGGGTGAGGTTGAGGGAGAGGGTGAGACTTAGGGTTAGGTTTAGGGTGAGGATGGGGTTTAGGTTCAGTGTTAGGGTTAGGGTTAGGGTGAAGGATAGGGTGAGGGTAAGGGTTAGGGTGAGTACTAGGGTTAGGTTTAGGGTTAGGGTAAGGTTTAGGTTTAGGGTGAGGGTGAGAGTGAGAGTTAGGTTTAGGATTAGGCTTAGGTATAGGCTTAGGCTTAGGTTGAGGGTGAGGGTGAGTGTCAGAGTTAGGTTTAGTGTGAGGTTAGGGTTATGGTTACTTTTAGGGTGAGAGTGAGGGTGAGGGTTAGGGTGAGAGTGAGGGTGAGGTTGAGGGTGAGGTTGAGGGTTAAGGTTTTGGTGAGGGATAGTATTAGGGTTAAGGTTAGTGTGAGGGTTAGGGTTATGGTTAGTGTTAGGATGAGGGTTAGGTTTAGGGTTAGGGTGAGGGTAAAGTTTAGGGTGAGGGTGAGGGTTAGGGGTAGGATTAGGGTTTGGGTTAGGGTGAAGGTCAGGGATAGGGTTAGGATTAGGGTGAGGGTTTTGTTTAGGGTTAGGTTTAGAGTTAGTGTGAGAGTGAGGGTGAGGGTTAGCGTTTGGATTAAGGTTAGGGTTAGGGTTAAGCTGAGGTTGATGTTGAGGATGAGGGTTAGGGTTAATGTGAGGTTTAGCGTTAAGGTTAGGGTGAGGGTTAGGTTTAGGGTTAGGATGAGGGTAAGGGTTAGGTTGAGGGCTAGGGTGAGGGTGAGGGTTAGGGATAGGGTTAGGTTGAGGTTTAGGGTTCAGGTGATGGTTAGGGTTAGTGTGAGTGTTAGTGTTAGGACTAGGGTTAATTTTAGGGTGAGGGTTAGTGTTAGGGTGACTTATAGCGTTAGGGTGAGTGTTATGGTTAGGGTTAGGGTTAGTGTTAGCTTTAGGGTTATTGTTTGGGTTAGGGTTAAGATTACGTTGAGGGTGAGGGTGAGGTTAAGTGTTAGGGTGAGGGTTACCATTAGGGTAAGGGTTATGGTTAGCGTTAGGGTTAGTGTTAGGTTAAGGGTTTTTGTTAGGGTTAGGGTTAGGGTTAAGGTTATGGTGAGGGTGAGGGTGAGGGTAAGTTTTAGGGTTAGGTTGAGGTTTAGGTTTAAGGTTAGGGTTAGAGTTAGGGTTAGGGTGAGGGTGAGGGTGAGGTTTAGGTTTAGAGTTAGTTTAGGGGGAGGGTTAGGGGGAGGGTTAGGGTTAGGGTTAGTGTTAGGATTAGGGGTAGGGTGAGGTTGAGTGTGAGGGTTAGGGTTAGGGTTAGTCTGAGGGTGAGGGTGAGGATTAGGTTTAGGATTTGGGTGAGGTTTAGGATGAAGTTAAGGTTAGGATTAGGGTTAGGATGAGGGCAGGTGTGATGGTGAGGTTTAGGGTTAGCATTATGGTGAGGTTTAGGATTAGGGTTAGGTTTATGGTTAGGGTGAGGGTTACTGTTAGGGTTACAGTGAGGGTGAGGTTTAGGGTTAGGGTGATGGTTAGTGTTAGGGTTAGGGTGAGGGTGGGGTTTAGGGTTAGAGTTAGGGTTAGTGTTAGGGTTAGAGTTAGGGTGAGGGTTAGGGTGTGGGTTAGGGTGAGGGTTAGAGTTCGGGTTAGGCTTAGGCTTAGGCTTAGGCTGAGCGTGGGGGTGAGGTTTAGGGTTAGGTTTAGGGTGAGGGTTAGGGGTAGATGTAGGGTGAGGGTTAGGATGAGGTTTGTGGTTATGGTTATGGTTAGGGTTAGTTTTAGGGTTATGATTAGGGTTAGTTTTAGGGTTAGAGTTAGGGTGAGGTTTTGGGTTAGGTTTAGGGTTAAGTTTAGGATTAGGGTTAGGGTTAGGGTTATTGTTAGTGTTATGGTTAGTGTTAAGTTTGCGGTGAGTGTGAGGCTCAGGGTGAGGGTTATGGTTAGTGTTAGGGTTTGGGTTAGGGTTAGTATTAATGTTAGGGTTCGGGTTAGAGTTACGGTCATGGTGAGAGTGAGGGTGAGGGTTAGGGTGAGGTTTAGGGTGAGGTTTAGGGTTAGGGTAAGGGTTAGGGTGCTGGTGAGGTTTAGGGTTAGAATTAGGGTGAGGGGGAGTATTAGGGTGATGGTTAGGGTTAGGTTTAGTGTTAGCATTAGGGTGAAGGTGAGGGTTTGGTTGAGGTTTAGGGATAGGGTTAGTGTTAGGATTAGGGTTAGGGTGATGGTGAGGGTTAGGGTTAGGCTTAGACTTAGGGTTAGGCTGAGGGTGAGGCTGGGGGTGAGGATTAGGGTTAGAGTGATGGTTAGGGTTAGGGTTAGTGTTATTGTTAGAGTTAGGGTTAGAGTTAAAGTGAGGGTGAGGGTGCGGGTAGGGTTAGGGTTAGGGTTAAGCTGAGGTTTAGGGTTAGGTTTAGAGATAGGGTTAGGGTGAGGGTGAGGTTTAGGGTTAAAGTTAGGGTTAATGTTAGGGTTAGGCTTAGGGTTAGAATGAGGCTGAGGGTGGGCATGAGGATTAGGGTTAGGTTTAGGGTTAGGGTTAGAGTTAGGGTTAAGGTTAGGGTTAGGGTTAGGGTTAGGGTAAGGGTTAATATTAGTGTTATGGTTAGTGTTAGGTTTAAGTTTGCAGTGAGGGTGAGGCTGAGGGTGAGGTTTATGGTTAGGGTTAGGGTTATGGTTAGTGTTATTGTTAGGGTTAGGGTTAGAGTTACGGTGAGGGTGAGGGTGAGGGTGAGGGTTAGGGTTAGGTGAGCTTTAGGGTGAGGTTTAGGGTTAGGGCTAGGTTGAGGGTGAGGATTAGGTTTAGAGTTAGGGTTAGTGGGAGGGTTAGGGTGAGGGTTAGGGTTAGGTTGATTTTTAGGGATAGGGTTAGGGTTAGGATTAGGGTTAGGGTGAGGTTGAGTGTGAGGGTTAGGGATAGGGTTAGGCTTAGGCTTAGGGTTAGGCTGAGGGTGAGGGTGGGAGTGAGCTTTGTGTTACAGTGACGGTGAGGATTAGAGTTAGGGTGAGGGTTAGAAAGAGGGTTAGGGTTACAGTGAGGGTGAAGGTTAGGGTTAGGGTGAGGGTTACGTTTAGGATTAGGGTTAGGGTGAGGGTGAGGGTTAGGATTAGGGTTAGAGTTAGGTTTATTGTTAGTTTTATGGTTAAGGTTACTTTTGGAGTGAGCGTGAGGCTGAGGGTGAGGTTTAGGGTTAGGATTAGGTTTAGGGTTTGGATTAGGGTTAGGGTGAGGGTGAGATTGAGGGTGAAGGTTAGGGTAAGGGTGACGTTTAGTGTTACGGTTAGCTTGAAGGTTACGATGAGGGTTAGGGATAGATTGATTATTAGGGTGAGGGTGAAGGTAAGGGTAAAGTTGAGGGTTAGGCTGTGGGTGAGGGTTAAGAAAAGGGTCAGGGTTAGGGTTAGTGTGAGGGTTAGGGTAAGTGTGAGGGTTAGGGGTTAGGGTGAGGGTGAGGGTTAGATTGAGGATTAGGGTTAGGGTTAGTGTGAAGTTTAGGGTAAGGATAAGGGTTTAGGGTTAGGTGAGGATAAGAGTTAGAATTAGGGTTAGGGTGAGGGCTAGGGTGAGGCTGGGGGTTAGGGTTAGGGTGAGGTTTAGGGTTAGGATGAGTGTTAGGGTTAATGTGAGGGTTAGTGTTAGGGTTATGGTTAGTGTTAGGGTGGGGGTATGTGTTAGGGTGATGGTTAGGGTTAGGGTGAGGGTTACAGTTATGTTTAGGGTTAGGGTTGGTGTTAGGGTTATTTTTAATTTTAGGTTAAGGGTTACATTGAGGGTGAGGGTGAGGGTGACGGTTAGGGTTAGTGTGAGGTTTAGGGTTAGGATTAGGGTTAGAGTTAGGGTTACGGTTAGGGTGAGGGTTAGTGTTAGAGTTACGGTTAAGATTAGGGTGAGGGTTAGTGTGAGGGTTAGGGTTAGAGTTAGGGTTAGGGTTAGGATTATGGTTAGGGTGAGGGTGAGTGTGTGGGTTAGGCTTAGGTTTAGAGTAAGGCTTAGCATTAGGCTGAGGGTGAGGTTGAAGTTGAGGGTTAGGTTTAGGGTGAGTGTTAGGATTAGGGTTAGGGTGAGGGTAAGGGTGAGGGTTAGGGTTAGGATTAGGGTTAGGCTGAGGGCTAGGGTGAGGGTGAGGTTTAGGTTTATGGTTAGGGTGAGGTTTAAGGTTAGGTTTAGGTTGAGGGTGAGGTTTAATTTTAGAGTTAGTGTTAGGGTGAGGGTTAGGGTTAGGGTTAGTGTTAGGGTAAGGGTGAGGGTTAGGGTTATGGTTAGGATTAGGATTAGGGTTACTGTGAGGGTGAGTGTGAGGGTTAGGGTGAGGGTTAGGGTTGGTCTTAGGGTTAGGCTGAGGGTGATGATGAGGGTGAGGGTTAGGGTTAGGGTGAGGTTGAGGTTTAGGGTTAGAGTTAGTGTTAGTGTGAGGGTTAGTGTGAGAGTGAGTGTTAGGTTTAGGTTGTGGGTGAGGGTCAGGATTGGGGTGATGCTTAGGGTTATGGTCAGGGTGAGGGTTAGGATGAGGGTTAGGGTTATTGTGAGGATTAGGGTGAGGGTGACAGTAAGGGTAAAGTTGAGGGTTAGGCTGAGAGTGAGGATTACGGTAAGGGTGAGTGTTGGGGCTAGGGTGAGGTTTAGGGTTAGGGTTAGGGTGTGGGTTAGATTGAGGATTCGTTTTTGGGGTTAGTGTGAGGTTTAGGGTGAGGATGAGGGTTAGGGTTGGGTTGAGGGCTAGGGTGAGGATGAGGGTTAGGATTAGGGTTAGGGTGAGTGTTAGGTTTTGGGTGATCGTTAGGGTTAGTGTGAGGGTTAGTGTTAGGGTTAGGGTTAGTGTTAGGTTGAGGGTAAGTGTTAGGGGGAGGTTTAGGGTTAGGGTGAGTGTTATGGTTAGAATGAGGGTTAGGGTTAGGTTTAGGGTTATTTTAGGGTTAGGGTTAGGGTTAGGATGAGGGTCAGGGTTAGGATTAGGGTTAGGGTGAGGGCTAGGGTGAGGGTGAGGATTAGGTTTAGGGTTAGGCTTAGGCTTAGGGTTAGGCTGAGGCTGAGGGTGAGGTTGAGGGTTCGGGTTAGCATGATGGTTAGGGTCATGGTTAGGGTGAGGGTTAGGATGAGGTTTACGTTTAGGGTGAGGTTTAAGGTGAGGGTGACAGTAAGGGTCATGATGGGGGTTAGAGTGAGGATTAGGGTTAGGGTTAGGGTGAGGTTGAGGATAAGATTGAGGATAGTGTTAAGGTTAGAGTGAGTTTTAGGGTGATAATGAGGGTTAGGGTTAGGGTGAGGGCTAAGGTGAGGTTGAGGGTTAGGGATAGGTTTAGGGTGAGGGTGAGGATAAGATTGAGGATAGTGTTAAGGTTAGAGTGAGGTTTAGGGTGATAATGAGGGTTAGGGTTAGGGTGAGGGCTAGGGTGAGGGTGAGGGTTAGGGATAGGGTTAGGTTGAGGTTTAGGGTTAAGGTGATGATTAGGGTTAGTGTGAGGGTTAGAGTTAGGACTAGGGTTAGTTTTAGGGTGAGGGTTAGTGTTAGGGTGAGTTATAGCGTTAGGGTGAGGGTTATGGTTATGGTTAGGCTTAGTGTTAGCTTTAGGGTTATTGTTTGGGTTAGGGTTAAGGTTACGTTGAGGGTGAGAGTTAGGGTAAGCGTTAGGGTGAGGGTTACCGTTAGGGTAAGGGTTATGGTTATGGTTAGGGTTAGGGTTAGGTTTAGGGTTATTGTTAGGGTTAGGGTTAGGGTTAAGGTTACGGTGAGGGTGAGGGTGAGGTTAAGGTTTAGGGTTAGGTTGAGTTTTAGGTTTAGGGTTAGGGTTAGAGTTAGGTTTAGGGTGAGTGTGAGGTTTAGGTTATAGTTAGTGTTAGGGGGAGGGTTAGGGTGAGGGTTAGGGTTAGGGTTAGTGTTAGTGTTAGGATTAGGGTTAGGGTGAGGTTAGGGTTAGGGTTAGGGTTAGGGTTACTCTGAGGGTGAGGGTGAGGGATAGGTTTAGGATTTGGGTGAGGTTTAGGATGAGGTTAAGGTTAGGATTAGGGTTAGGATGAGGGCAAGTGTGAGGGTGAGGGTTAGGGTTAGCATTATGGTGAGGTTTAGGATTAGGGTTAGGTTTATGGTTAGGGTGAGGGTTACTGTTAGGGTTACAGTGAGGGTGAGGTTTAGGGTTAGGGTGAGGGTTAGAGTTAGGGTTAGGGTGAGGGTGAGGTTTAGGGTTAGAGTTAGGGTCAGTGTTAGAGTTAGGGTTAGGGTGAGGGTTTGTGAGGGTTAGGGTGAGGGTTAGAGTTCGGGTTAGGCTTAGGCTTAGGCTTAGTCCGAGCGTGGGGGTGAGGGTTAGGGTTAGGTTTAGGGTGAGGGTTAGGGTTAGGTTTAGGGTGCGGGTTAGGATGAGGTTTGTGGTTATGGTTATGGTTAGGGTTAGTTTTAGGGTTACGATTAGGGTTAGTTTTAGGTTTAGGGTTAGGGTGAGGGTTTGGGTTAGGGTTAAGGTTAAGTTTAGGATTAGGGTTAGGGTTAGGGTTATTGTTAGTGTTTTGGTTAGTGTTAAGTTTGCGGTGAGGGTGAGGCTCAGGGTGAGGGTTATGGTTAGTGTTAGGGTTTGGGTTAGGGTTAGTATTACTGTTAGGGTTAGGGTTAGAGTTACTCTCATTGTGAGAGTGAGGGTGAGGGTTAGGGTTAGGATTAGGGTTAGGGTGAGGGTGAGGGTTAGGGTTAGGCTTAGGCTTAGGGTTAGGCTGAGGGTGAGGCTGGGGGTGAGGATTAGGGTTAGGGTGATGGTTAGGGTTAGGGTTAGTGTTATTGTTAGGGTTAGGGTTAGAGTTAAAGTGAGGGTGAGGGTGCGGGTAGGGTTAGGGTTAGGGTTAAGCTGAGGTTTAGGGTTAGGTTTACAGATAGGGTTAGGGTGAGGGTGAGGTTTAGGGTTAAAGTTAGGGTTAATGTTAGGGTTAGGCTTAGGGTTAGAATGAGGCTGATCGTGGGCGTGAGGATTAGGGTTAGGTTTAGGGTTAGGGTTAGAGTTAGGGTTAGGGTTAGGGTTAGGGTAAGGGTTAATGTTAGTGTTATGGTTAGTGTTAGGTTTAAGTTTGCAGTGAGGGTGAGGCTGAGGGTGAGGCTTATGGTTAGGGTTAGGGTTATTGTTAGTGTTATTGTTAGGGTTAGGGTTAGAGTTACGGTGAGGGTGAGGGTGAGGGTGAGGGTTAGGGTTAGGTGAGATTTAGGGTGAAGTTTAGGCTTAGGGTTAGGTTGAGGGTGAGGATTAGGTTTAGAGTTAGGGTTAGTGGGAGGGTTAGGGTGAAGGTTAGGGTTAGGTTGATTTTTAGGAATAGGGTTAGGGTTAGGATTAGGGTTAGGGTGAGGGTGAGTGTGTGGGTTAGGGTTAGGGTTAGGCTTAGGCTTAGGGTTAGGCTGAGGGTGAGGGTGGGAGTGAGCGTTTCTGTTACAGTGACGGTGAGGATTAGAGTTAGAGTGAGGGTTAGGATGAGGGTTAGGGTTACAGTGAGGGTGAGGGTTAGGGTTAGTGTGAGTGTTAGGGTTAGGATTAGGGTTAGGGTGAGGGTGAGGGTTAGGATTAGGGTTAGAGGTAGGTTTATTGTTAGTGTTATGGTTAAGGTTATTTTTGGAGTTAGGGTGAGGCTGAGGGTGAGGGTTATGGTTAGGATTTGGGTTAGGGTTAGGATTAGGGTTAGAGTGAGTGTGAGATTGAGGGTGAGGGTGAGGGTTTGGGTTAGCGTTAGGGAGAGATTTAGGTTTAGGATTAGGGTTAGAGTTAGGGTTAGGGTTAGGGTTAGGGTGAGGGTAAGTGTTAGGGTGAGGGTTAGGTTTAGGGTTAGGGTTACAGATAGGTTGAGGGTTAGGTTTCCTGCTAGGATTATTTTTAATTTTAAATTTAGGGTTACATTGAGGGTGAGGGTGAGGGTGAAGGTTAGGGTTAGGGTTAGGGTGAGGTTTAAGGTTAGGATTAGGTTAGAGTTAGGGTTAGGGTTAGGGTGAGGTTTAGGGTTAGAGTTAGGCTTAGCGTGAGGGTTAGTGTGAGGGATAGGGTTAGGGTTAGTGTTAGGTTAGGGTTAGGGTGAGGGTTAATGTGAGGGTTAGGGTTAGGTTTAGTTTGAGGTTTAGGTATAGGGTTAGGGTTAGAGTTAGGGTTAGGTTGATTGTGAGGTTTAGGGTTACTGTTAGGGTTAGGTTTAGGGTGATGATTAGTGTGAGGGTTAGAGTTCGGGTTAGGCTTAGGCGGATTGTGAGGGTGAGGGTTAGGATTAGGGTGAGGGTTAGCGTTAGGTTTAGGGTGAGGTTTTGGATGAGGTTTTTTCTTATGGTTAGGGTTAATGTTACTTTTAGGAATAGGGTTAGTGTTAGGTTTAGGTTTATGGTTAGGGTTAAGGTGAGGTTTAGGGTTAGGGTTAGGCTTAGGGTTAAGGTTAGGTTTATTGTTAGTGTTATGGTTAGTGTTAATTTTGCAGTGAGGGTGAAGCTCAGGTTGAGGGTTATGGTTAGTGTTAGGGTTAGGTTTAGGGTTAAGGTTAGTGTTATTGTTAGGGTTAGGGTTAGAGTTACGGTCACGGTGAGAGTGAGGGTGAGGGTGAGGGTTAGGGTGAGGTTTAAGGTGAGGTTTAGTTTTAAGGTTAGGGTTAGGGTGCTGGTGAGGTTTAGGTTTAGAGTTAGGTTTAAGGGGAGGGTTAGGGTGAGGGTTAGGTTTAGGATTAGGGTTACAGATAGGTTGAGGATTAGGGTTCCTGCTAGGGTTATTTTCAATTTTATGTTTAGGGTTATGTTGAGGGTGAGGGTGAGGGTTAGGGTTAGGGTTAGGGTTAGGGTTAGGGTTAGGCTTAGATTGAGGGTTAGTGTGAGGGTTAGGGTTAGGGTTAGTGTTAGGTTAGGGTTAGGGTGAGGGTTAATCTGAGGGTTAGGGTTAGGTTTAGGTTGAAGTTTAGGTATAGGGTTAGGGTTAGAGTTAGAGTTAGGTTGATCGTGAGGTTTAGGGTTAGAGTTAGGGTTAGTGTTAGGGTTAGGTTTAGGGTGAGGGTTAGGGTGAGGGTTAGAGTTCGGGTTAGGCTTATGCGGATTGTCAAGGTGAGGGTTAGGGTTAGGGTGAGGGTTAGCCTTAGGTTTAGGGTGAGGGTTTGGTTGAGGTTTTTGGTTATGGTTAGGGTTAGTGTTAATTTCAGGGTTAGGGTTAGGGTTAGGGTTAGGTTTATGGTTAGGGTTAAGGTGAGGGTTAGGTTTAGGGTTAGACTTAGGGTTAAGGTTAGGGTTATTTTTAGTGCTATGGTTAGTGTTAATTTTGCAGTGAGGGTGAGGCTCATTTGAGGGTTATGGTTAGGGTTAGGTTTAAGGTTAGTGTTATTGTTAGGGTTAGGGTTAGAGTTACAGTCACGGTGAGAGTGAGGGTGAGGGTGAGGGTTAGGGTGAGTTTTAGGGTGAGGTTTAGGTGTAAGGTTAGGGTTAGGGTGCGGGTGAGGTTTCGGGTTAGGGTTAAGGTGAGGTTTAGGGTTAGGTTTAGAGATAGAGTTAGGGTGAGGGTGAGGTTTAGGATTAGAATTAGGGTTAGTGTTAGGGTTAGGCTTAGGGTTAGGCTGAGGCTGAGGGTGGGGGTGAAGATTAGGGTTAGGGTTAGGTTTAGGGTTAGAGTTAGGGTTAGGGTTAGGGTTAGGGTTAGGGTTTGGGTTATTGTTAGTGTTATGGTTAGGGTTAAGTTTGCAGTGAGAGGTATGCTGAGGGTGAGGTTTATGGTTAGGGTTAGGGTTAGGATTAGGGTTACTGTGACTGTGAGTGTGAGGGTTAGGGTTAGGGTTAGGCTTAGGCTTAGGGTTAGGCTGAGGGTGAGGGTGGGGGTTAGGGTTAGTGTCATGTTGAGGGTGAGGATTAGGGTTAGGGTGAGTGTTAGGATGAGGGTTAGTGTTATGGTGAGGGTAAGGTTTAGGGTTAGGGTGAGGGTTAGGGTTAGGATTAGGGTTAGGGTGAGGGTGAGGGTGAGGGTTAGGGTTAGGGTTATGGTTAGTGTTATGGTTAAGGTTACCTTTGAAGTGAGGGTGAGGGTTAGGGTTAGGATTAGGGTTAGGGTGAGGTTGAGGGTTAAGCGTGAGGTTGAGGGTTAGGGTTAGGGTTAGGGTGAGTTTTAGGTTTAGGGTGAGGGTTAGGGTTAGTGTGAGGGTTAGTGTTAGGGTTATGGTTAGGTTTAGGGTCAGGGTTAGGGTTAGGGTCAGGGTTAGGGTTAGGGTTAGTGTTAGGGATAGGGTTAGGGTGAGGGTTAGTTTGAGGTTTAGGGTTAGGGTTAGGTTTAGGATTAGGTTTGGGTGAGGGTGAGTGTGAGGGTTAGGGTTAAGCTTAGGCTTAGGCCGAGGGTGAGGGTGGGGGTGAGGATTAGTGTTTGGTGATAGTTAGGTTTAGAATTAAAGTGATGGTTAGGATGAGGTTTAGGGTTACGATTAGGGTGAGGGCTAGGGTGAGGGTGAGGTTAGTGTTAGGGTTAGGCTTAGGCTGAGGTTTAGGCTGAGGGTGAGACTGAGGGTGAGGGTTACGGTTAGATTGATGGTTAGGGTTACGGTTAGCTTGAAGGTTAGAATGAGGTTTAGGGATAGGGTGAGTGTTAGGGTGAGGGTGATGGTAAGGGGAAAGTTGAGGGTTAAGGTGTGGGTGAGGGTTAAGATAAGGGTGAGGGTTAGGGTTAGGGTGAGGGTTAGGGTAAATGTGAGGGTTAGGGGTTAGGGTGAGGATGAGGGTTAGGTTTAATGATAGGTTTAGGATGAGGATGAGGGTTAGGGTTAGGTGAGGATAAGGGTTAGAATTAGGGTTAGGTTGTGGGCTAGGGTGAGGGTGAGGGTTAGGGTAAGGGTTAGGGTTAGGGTGAGGTTTAGGGTTAGGGTGGGTGTTAGGTTTAGTGTGAGGGTTAGTGTTAGGGTTAGGGTTAGTGTTAGGGTGAGAGTAAGTGTTAGGGTGAGGGTTAGGGTTAGGGTGAAGTTTACAGATAGGGTGAGGTTTAGGTTTAGTGTTAAGGTTATTTTTAATTTTAGGTTTAGGGTTACATATAGGGTGAGGGTCAGGGTGTGGGTTAGGGTTAGGGTTAGGGTGAGCTTTAGGGTTAGGATTAGTGTTAGAGTTAGGGTTAGGTTTAGGGTGAGGTTTAGGGTTAGAGTTAGGCTTAGGGTGAGGGTTAGTGTGAGGGTTAGGGTTAAGGTTAGTGTTATGTTACGGTTAGAGTGGGGGTTAGTGTGAGGGTTAGGGTTAGAGTTAGGGTTAGTGTTAGGATTAGGGTTAGGGTGAGGGTGAGTGTGTGGGTTAGAGTTCGGTTTAGGGTTAGGCTTAGGTTTAGGCTGATGATGAGGTTGATGGTGAGGGTTAGGTTAAGGGTGAGTGTTAGGATTAGGGTTAGGGTGAGGGTTAGGATGAGGGTTAGGGATAGGATGAGGGTTAGGGTGATTGCTGGGGTGAAGGTGAGGTTTTGGGTTAGGGTTAGGGTGAGGTGTAGGGTTAGGGTTAGCGTGAGGGTGAGGTTTAATTTTAGAGTTAGGGTTGGGGTGAGGGTTAGGCTTAGGGTTAGTGTTTGGGTTAGGTTTAGGTTTAGTGTTAGTGTTAGGTTGAGGGTTAGTGTTAGGGTTAGGTTTTGGGTGAGGTTTAGGGTTAGGGTGATGCTTAGGGTAACGGTCAGGGTGAGGTTTAGAAGGAGCGTTAGGGTTAGTGTGAGGGTTAGGGTGAGGGTGACTGTAAGGTTAAAGGTGAAGGTTAGGCTGAGAATGAGGATTACAGTAAGGGTGAGGGTTAGGGATATCGATAGGGTTAGGGTTAGGGTGAGGTTTATGGTTAGAATGAGGGTTAGGGTTAGGTTTAGTGTTATTTTTAGGGTTAGGGTTAGGGTTAGGTTTAGGGTTAGGCTGAGACTGAGGGTGAGGTTGAGGGTTAGGGTTAGCATGATGGTTAGGGTTATGGTTAGGGTAAGGGTTATGATGAGGTTTAGGGGTAGGGTGAGGGTTAGGGTTAGGATTAGGGTTAGGATGAGGGCATGGGTGAGGTTGAGGGTTTGGGTTGGCATTATGGCAAGGTTTAGGATTAGGGTTAGGTTTAGGGTTAGGGTGAGTGTTAGGGTTAGGGTTACGGTGAGGTTGAGGTTTAGGGTTAGGGTGAGGGTTAGGGTTAGGGTTAGGGTGAGGGCTTGGGTTAGGTTTAGGGTTACAGTGAGGATGAGGGTTGGGTTAGTGTTAGGGTTAGCTTTATTTTTAGGGTTTGGGTTAGAGATATGGTGAGCGTGAGGGTGAGGGTGAGGTTTAGGATTAGGGTGATGGTGAGGTTTCGGGTTAGAGTTAAGGTTAGGGGAAGAGTTAGGGTGAGGGTTATGGTTAGGTTTAGGGTTAGTGTTAGGTTTAGGGTTATTGTTAGGGTTAGGGTTAGCGTTAAGGTTACGGTGAAGGTGAGGGTGAGGGTAAGGGTTAGGATTAGGGTGAGGCTTAATTTTAGGGTTAGGGTTAGAGTTAGGGTTAGGGTGAGGGTGAGGTTTAGGTTTAGAGTTAGTGTTAGGGTGAGCGTTAGGGTGACTGTAAGGGTTAGCGTTAGAGTTAGGTTTAGTGTTAGGATTAGGTTTAGGGTGAGGTTGAGTGTGAGGGTTAGTGTTAGGGTTAGGCTGAGTGTGAGGTTGAGGGTTATGGTTAGGGTGAGGGATTGGGTTAGGGTTAGGATTAAGGTGAGGTTTAGGATGAGGTTTAGTGTTAGGATTAGGGTTAGCATGAGGGCAAGTGTGAGGGTGAGGGTTAGGTTTAGAATTATGGCGAGGTTTAGGATTAGGGTTAGGTTTAGGGTTAGGGTGTGGGTTAGGGTTGGGGTTAGTGTTAGGGTGAGTGTGAGGGTTAGGATTAGGTTTAGGGTTAGGGTTATTGTTAGTGTTATGATTAAGGTTAAATTTAAGGTGAGGGTGAGGCTCAGGGCGAGGTTTAGGGTTAGGGTTATGGTGAGGTTTCGGGTTAGGTTTAAGGTTAGGTTTAGGGTGAGGGCTTGGGTTAAGGTTAGGGTTATGGTGAGGGTGAGGGTTAGGGTTAGGGTTTGGGTTAGGGTTATTTTAGGGTTTGGGTAACGGTTAAGCTGAGGGTAAGGGTGAGGGTTAGGTTAGGGTTAGGGTGAGGTTTAGGTTTAGGGTTAGGGTTAGAGTTAGGTTTAGGGTGATGGAGAGGTTTAAGGTTAGAGTTAGGGTTAGTGTTAGGGTTAGGGTTAGTGTGAGGGTTAGGGTGTGGGTTAGAGTGACGGTTAGGGTTAGCTTTAGGGTGAGGGTTAGGGTTATGTTTAGGGTGAGGTTTAGGATGAGGTTTAGGGTTAGGTTTAGGGTTAGGGTTAGTTTTAGGGTTAGGATTAGGGTTAGGGTTAGGGTTAGGGTGAGGGTTAGGGTTAGGGTAAGGGTTAGGGTTTGGCTTAGGGTTAAGGTTAGGGTTATTGTTAGTGTTATGGTTAGTGTTAATTTTGCGGCAAGGGTGAGGCTCAGGGTGAGGGTTATGGTTAGTGTTAGTGTTTGGTTTAGGGTTAGTATTATTATTAGGGTTTGGGTTAGAGTTACGGTCATGGTGAGAGTGAGGGTGAGGGTTAGGGTGAGGTTTAGGGTGAGTTTTAGGGTTAGGGTTAGGGTTAGGTTTAGGGTACTGGTGAGGTTTAGGGTTAGAGTTAGGGGGAGGGGGAGGGTTAGGGTGAGGGTTAGGGTTAGGTTTAGTGTTAGTATTAGGGTGAGGGTGAGGGTTAGATTGTGGTTTAGGGATAGGGTTAGGGTTAGGATTAGGGTTAGGGTGAGGGTGATGGTGAGGGTTATGGTTAGGCTTAGGCTTAGGGTTAAGCTGAGGGTGAGGCTGGGGTTGAGGATTTGGTTTAGGGTGATTGTTAGGGTTAGGGTTAGGGTTAGGGTAAGGGTTAATGTTAATTTTATGGTTAGGTTTAAGTTTGCAGTGAGAGTGAGGCTGAGGGTGAAGTTTATGGTTAGGGTTAGGGTTATGGTTAGTGTTATTATTAGGGTTAGGGTTAGAGTTTGGTGAGGGTGAGGGTGATGGTGAGGGTTAGGGTTACGGTGAGATTTATTGTAAGGTTTAGGGTTAGGGTTAGGTTGAGAGTGAGGATTAGGTTCAGAGTTTGGGCTATTGGGAAGGTTAGGTTGAGGGTTAGGGTTAGGTTGATTTTTAGAGATAGGGTTAGGGTTAGGATTAGGGTTAGGGTGAGGTTGTGTGTGAGGGTTAGGGTTAGGGTTAAGGTTAGGCTTAGGCTTAGGCTGAGGGTGATGTTGGGGGTGAGAGTTAGTGTTACACTGAGGGTGAGGATTAGGGTTAGTGTGAGGGTTAGGATGAGGGTTAGGGTTACTGTGAGGGGGAGCGTTAGGTTTAGGTTGAGGGTTAGGGTTAGGATTAGGGTTAGGGTGAGGTTGCGGGTTAGGATTGGGGTTAGGGTTAGGTTTATTGTTAGTGTTATGGTTATGGTTACTTTTGGAGTGAGCATGAGGCTGAGGGTGAGGGTTAGGTTTAGGATTAGGGTTATGGTTAGGATTAGGGTTAGGGTGAGGGTGAGATTGAGGGTGAGGGTTAGGGTTAGGGTGATGGTTAGTGTTATGGTTAGCTTGAAGGTTAGGATGAGGTTTAGGGATAGATTGAGTGTTAAGGTGAGGGTGAAGGTAAGGGTAAAGTTGAGGGTTAGGCTGTAGGTGAGGGTTAAGATAAGTGTGAGGGTTAGGGTGAGGGTTAGGGTAAGTGTGACTGTTAGGGGTTAGGGTGAGGGGGAGGGTTAGATTGAGGATTAGGGTTAGGGTTAGTGTGAGGTTTAGGGTGAGTATAAGGGTTGAGGGTTAGGTGAGGGTAAGAGTTAGAATTAGGGTTAGGGTTAGGGCTAGGGTGAGGTTGATGTTTAGGTTTAGGGTTAGGGTTAGGGTGAGGTTTAGGGTGAGGGTGAGTGTGAGTGTTAGGGTTACAGTGAGGGTTAGTGTTAGGGTTATGGTTAGTGTTAGGGTGATGGTTAGGGTTACGGTGAGGGTTACAGTTAGGTTGAGGGTTAGGATTCGTGTTAGGGTTATTTTTAATTTTAGGTTTAGGGTTACGTTGAGGGTGAGGGTTAGGGTTAGGGTTAGTGTGAGGTTTAGGGTTAGGATTAGAGTTAGAGTTAGGGTTAGGGGTAGGGTGAGGTTTAGGGTTTGATAGGCTTAGGGTGAGGGTTAGGTTGACGGTTAGGGTTAGGGTTAGTGTTAGGTTAGGGTTAGGATGAGGGTTAGTGTGAGGGTTAGGGTTAGAGTTAGGGTTAGAGTTAGGATTAGGGTAAGGGTGAGGGTGAGTGTGTGGTTAAGGTTAGGTTAAGGGTTAGGCTTAGGGTTAGGCTGAGGGTGAGGTTCAGGGTGAGGTTTGGGTTTAGGATGAATGTTAGAATTAGGTTTAGGGTGTGGGTTAGGGTGAGGGTTAGGGTGAGGTTTAGGGTGAGGGTTAGGTTTAGGATTAGGTTTAGGCTGAGCGCTAGGGTGAGAGTGAGGTTTAGGGTTAGGTTTAGGGTGAGGTTTAGGGTTAAGGTTGGGTTGAGGGTGAGGTTCAATTTTAGAGTTAGTGTTAGGGTGAGGGTTAGGGTTAGGATTAGTGTTAGGGTTAATGTTATGGTTAATGTTAAGGTTAGGGTGAGGGTTAGGGTTATGTTTAGGATTAGGTTTAGGGTTACTGTGAGGGTGAGTGTGAGGGTTAGGGTGAGGGTTAGAGTTAGGTTTAGGGTTAGGCTTAGGGTGAGTGTGAGGTTGAGGTTTAGGGTTAAGGTGAGGGTGAGGTTTAGGGTTAGAGTTAGTGTTAATGTGAGCGTTAGTGTGAGAGTGAGTGTTAGGGTTAGGTTGTGGGTGAGGGTTAGGATTAGGGTGATGCTTAGGGTTATGATCAGGGTGAGGGTTAGGATGAGGGTTAGGGTTAGGGTGAGGGTTAGGGTGAGGGTGACAGTAAGGGTAAAGGTGAGGGTTAGGCTGAGAATGAGGATTACAGTAAGGGTGAGGGTTAGGGTTAGGGTGAGGTTTAGGGTTAGGGTTAGGGTGTGGTTTAGATTGAGGATTCGTTTTTGGGGTTAGTGTGAGGTTTAGAGTGAGGATGAGGGTTAGGATTAGGTTGAGTTCTAGGGTCAGGATGAGGGTTAGGTTTAGGGTTAGGGTGAGGTTTAGGGTTAGGGTGAGTGTTAATGTTAGGGTGATCGTTAGGGTTAGTGTGAGGGTAAGTGTTAGGGTGAGAGTTAGTGTTAGGGTGAGGTTTATGTTTAGAATGAGGGTTAGGGTTAGGTTTAGGGTTATTTTTAGGGTTAGCGTTAGGGTTAGGATGAGAGTCAGGGTTAGGATTAGGGTTAGGGTGAGGGCTAGGGTGAGGGTGAGGATTAGGGTAGAGTTAGGCATAGGCTTAGGGTTAGGCTGAGGCTGAGGGTGAGGTTGAGGGTTAGGGTTAGCATGATGGTTAGGGTCATGGTTAGGGTGAGGGTTAGGATGAGGATTAGGGTTAGGGTGAGGGTGACATTAAGGGTCAAGTTGAGGGTTAGGGTTAGGATTAGGGTTAGGGTTAGGGTGAGGGTGATTATTAGATTGAGGAGTAGTGTTAAGGTTAGAGTGAGGTTTAGGGTGAGGATGAGGGTTAGGGTTATGGTGAGGGTTAGTGTTAGGACAATTGTTAGTTTTATGGTGAGGGTTATGGTTATGGTTAGGGTTAGTGTTAGGTTTAGGGTTATTGTTAAGGTTAAGGTTATGGTTAAGGTTATGGTGAAGGTGAGGTTAAGGGTAAGGTTTAGGGTTAGGTTTAGGTTTAGGTTTAGGTTTAGGGTTAGGGTTATTGTTAGTGTTATGGTTAGTGTTAAGTTTGCGGTGAGGGTGAGGCTCAGGGTGAGGTTTACGGTTAGTGTTAGGGTTAGGGTTAGGGTTAGGGTTAGTATTATTGTTAGGGTTAGGATTAGAGTTAAGGTCATGGTGAGAGTGAGGGTGAGGGTTTGGGTGAGTTTTAGGGTGAGGTTTAGGGTTAGGGTTATGGTTATGGTTAGGGGGCTCGTGAGGTTTAGGGTTATAATTCGGGTGAGGGTGAGGGTGAGTGTGAGGGTTAGGGTTAGGTTTAGTGTTAGCATTAGGGTGAGGGTGAGAGTTAGGTTGAGGTTTAGGGATAGGGTTATTGTTACAATTACGGTTAGGGTGAGGGTGATGGTTAGGGTTAGGCTTAGGCTTAAAGCTAGGCTGAGGGTGAGTCTGTGGGTGAGGATTAGGGTTAGGGTGATGGTTAGGGTTAGGGTTAGTGTTATTGTTAGGGTTAGTGTTAGAATTCCCATGAGGGTGAGTGTGTGGGTAGGGTTAGGGTTAGGGTTAGGCTGAGGTTTAGGGTTAGGTTTGAGATAGGGTTAGGTGAGGGTGAGGTTTAGGGTTAAAGGTAGGGTTAGGGTTAGGGTTAGACTTAGGGTTAGGCTGAGGGTGAGGGTGGGGTGAGGATTAGGGTTAGGGTTAGGGTTAGAGTTAGTGTTAGGGTTAGGGTTAGGGTAAGGGTTAATATTAGTGTTATGTTTAGGTTTAAGTTTGCAGTGAGGGTGAGGCTGAAGGTGAGATTTATGGTTAGGGTTAGGTTTATGGTTAGTGTTATTGTTAGGGTTGCGGTTAGAGTTACAGTGAGGGTGAGGGTGAGGGTGCGGGTTAGGGTTACGGTGAGATTTAGGGTGAGGTTTAGGGTTAGGGTTAGGTTGAGGGTGAGGATTAGTTTAGAGTTAGGGTTAGTGGGTGGGTTAGGGTGAGGGGTAGGGTGAGGGTTAGGGTTAGGCTTAGGGTTAGGCTGAGGGTGAGGGTTAGGGTTAGGTTGAGGGTGAGGTTTAGGTTTAGAGTTAGGTTTGGGGGAGGGTTAGGGGGAGGGCTAGTGTTAGGGTTAGTGTTAGTGTTAGGATTAGGATTAGGGTTAGGATGAGGTTGAGTGTGAGGGTTAGGGTTAGGGTTAGGCTTAGGGTTAGGCTGAGGGTGAGGGTGAGGGTTAGGGTTAGGTTGAGGTTTAGGGTTAGGATTAGGGTGAGGGATAGGATGAGGTTTAGGGTTAGGATTAGGGTTAGGATGAGGGCAAGGGTGTGTGTGATGGTTAGGGTTGGCATTATGGCAATGTTTAGGATTAGGATTAGATTTAGGGCTAGGGTGAGTGTTAGGATTAGGGTTACGGTGAGGTTGAGGTTTAGGATTAGGGTGAAGGTTAGGGTTAGGTTTAGGGTGAGGGTGATGGTTAGGATTAGGGTTAGGATTAGGGTTATTGTTAGTGTTATGGTTAAGTTAAGTATTCAATGAGGGTGAGGCTGAGGGTGAGTGTTAGGGTTAGGGTTAGGGTTATTGTTAGTGTTATGGTTAAGTTAAGTACTCAATGAGGGTGAGGCTGAGGGTGAGTGTTAGGGTTAGGGTTAGGGTTAGGGTGAGGGCTTGGGTTAGGTTTAGGGTTATGGTGAGGGTGAGGGTTAAGGTTAGTGTTAGGGTTAGGGTTATTGTTAGGGTTAGTTTTAGAGTTATGGTGAGGGTGAGGGTGAGGGTGAGCTTTAGGGTTAGGGTGAGGGTTAGGTTTATTGTTAGAATTAGGGTTAGGGGGAGAGTTAGGGTGAAGGTTAGGGTTAGGTTTAGTGTTAGGGTTAGGGTTTTTGTTAGGATTAGGGTTAGAGTTATGGTGAGGGTGAGGGTGAGTTTGAGGTTTAGGTTGAGGGTGAGGGTAAGGTTTAGGTTTAGAATTAGGGTTAGGGAGATAGTGTGAGGGTTAGGGTTAGGTTTTGTGTTAGGGTTAGTGTTAGGGTGAGGGTTAGGTTGAGGTTTAGGGTTAGGGTTATGGTTAGGTTTAGGATTAGGGTTATGGTGAGGGTGAGTGTGAGGGTTAGGGTTAGGGTTAGGGTTAGACTTAGAGTTAGGCTGTGGGTGAGAGTGGGGATGAGGATTAGGTTTTGGGTTATGGTTAGTGTTAGTGTTAGGTTTAGGGTTATGATTAAGTTTAGGGTTAGGATTAGGGTTAGGGTGAGGGCTAGGGTGAGGGTGAGGGTTAGTGTTAGGGATAGGCTCAGGCTTTAGGGTTAGGCTGATGGTGAGGTTGAGGGTCAGGGTTAGTGTTAGGGTGATGCTTTGGATTATGGTCAGGGTAAAGGTTAGGATGAGTGTTATGGTTAGGGTGAGGGATTTGGGTGAGGGTGATGGTAAGGGTAAAGCTGAGGGTTAGGCTGAGAGTGAGGATTAAGGTAAGGTCTAGGGTTAGGGTGAGGGTTAGGATTAGGGTGAGGGTGAGGTTAAGATTGATGATTAAGTTTAGGGTTAGTGTGAGGTTTAGAGTGAGGATGAGGGTTAGGGTTAGGGTGAGGGTAGGTTGAGGGTGAGGGTTAGGGTTAGGCTTAGGGTGAGGTTTAATGTTAGGGTGATGGTTAGGGTTAGTGTGAGTGTTAGTGTTAGGGTTAGGGTTAGTGTTAGGGTGAGGGTAAGAGTTAGTTTGAGGGTTAGGTTTAGGGTGAGGGTTATGGTTAGAATGAGGGTTAGGGTTAGGGTTAGGGTTATTGTTAGGTCAGGGTTAGTGTTACATTTACGGTGAGGGTGAGAGTTAGGGTTTGGGTCAGGGTGTGGTTTATGTTTAGGGTTAGGGTTAGAGTTAGGTTTAGGGTGAGGGTTAATTTTAGAGTTAGAGTTAGCATTAGTGATAGTGTTAGGGTTAGGGTGAGGGTCAGTGTGAGGGTTAGGGTTAGGCTTAAGCTTAGGGTTAGGCTTAGGCTTAGACCGAGCGTGAGTGTGAGGGTTAGGGTTAGGGTTAGGGTGAGGTTTAGGTTTATGGTTACGGTGAGGATTGGGTTAGGGTTAATGATAGTGTTAGGGGTAGGGTTAGGGTGAGGGTGACAGTAAGGGTAAAGGTGAGGGTTTGGGTTAGGATCAGGTTTAGATTGAAGGTGAGTGTGAGGGTTATGGTTAGGGGTAGGGTTAGGCTTAGGGTTAGGGTGAGAGTTAGGGTTAGGGTAAGGGCTGGTGTTGGTGCTAGGGGTAGGGTTAGGGTGAGGGTTAGGGTGAAGGTGAGGATTAGGGTTAGGATTAGGATTAGGATTAAGTTGAGGGTGAGTGTGAGGGTTCGTGTTAGGGTTAGGGTTAGGGTGAGCTTGAGGGTTAGGGTTAGGGTTAGGGTGAGGTTTAGGGTTAGGGTCAGTGTTAGTGTTAGGGTTAGGGTGAGGGTTAGGGTAAGGGTTAGTTTTAGGGTTAGGGTTAGGGTGAGTGTTAGGATGAGGGTGAGGGTTAGGGTTAGGGTTAGGATTATGATTAGGGGTAGTGTTAGGGTGAGTGCTTGGGTTAGGCTTAGGGTTAGGATTAGGCTTAGCATTAAGGTGAGGGTGAGGGTGAGGGTTAGGTTTAGGGTTCAGGTTAGGGTTAGCATTTGGGTGACAGTTAGTGTTCAGGTTAAGTTTAGGGTTAGGGTGATGGTTTTGAATTAGGTTTTCGGTTAAGGATTAGGGGGAGTGTTAGGATGAGGATTAGGTTTAGGATTAGGGTTAGGGCGATGGCTAGGTTGAGGGTGAGGATTAGGGTTATTTTTAGGGAGAAGTTAAGGGTTAGGGTTAGGGTTAGGGTGAGGGTTAGGATGAGGGTTAGGGTTATGGTGAGGGAGAGGGTTAGGGTTAGGGTGAGAGTTAGGTTGAGGATGAGGGTTAGGGTGAGGGTGAGGGTTAGGATTAGGGTTATGGTTAGGATTATTGTTAGTGTTATGGTTCTGGTTACCTTGGCAGTGATGGTGAGGCTGAGGGTGAGGGTTAGGGATAGGATTAGGGTTAGGTTTAGGTTTCCAGTTAGGATTAGTGTTATTGTTAGGGTTAGGGTTAGAGTTCCGGTGAAGGTGAGGGTGAGGGTAAGCATGAGGGTTAGGGTTAGGGTTAGGGTGATGTTTAGTGTCAGGGTTAGGATTAGGGTTAGGGTGAGGGTGAGTATGAGGGTTAGGGTTATGATTAGGGTTTGGCTTAGGTTTAGGCTGAGGGCGAGGGTGAGTGTGAGGGTTGGTGTTAGTTTGAGGTTTAGGGTTAGGATTACAGTGAGTGTCATGGTTAGCATTAGTTTGAGGATTACAATTAGGTTTAGGATTAGGGTGAGGTTTAAGTTTAGGGTTAGGGTTAGGGTTTGGGTTAGAATGAGGTTTAGGGTTACAATTAGGGTTAGGGTGAGGGCTAGGGTGAGGGTGATGTTTAGTGTCAGGGTTAGGATTAGGGTTAGGGTGAGGGTGAGTATGAGGGTTAGGGTTATGATTTGGGTTTGGCTTAGGTTTAGGCTGAGGGCGAGGGTGAGTGTGAGGGTTGGTGTTAGTTTGAGGTTTAGGGTTAGGATTACAGTGAGTGTCAGGGTTAGCATTAGTTTGAGGGTTAAAATTAGGTTTAGGATTAGGGTGAGGTTTAAGGTTAGGGTTAGGGTTTGGGTTAGAATGAGGTTTAGGGTTACAATTAGGGTTAGGGTGAGGGCTAGGGTGAGGGTGAGGTTTAGTGTTAGGGTTAGGGTGAGGTTTAGGTTTAGGGGGAGGGTTAGGGGAGGGTTAAGTTTCGGGTTACATTGAGGGTGTGGGTTAGGTTTGAGGTGAGGGTTATGTTGAGTACTAAAGTGAGGGTGAGGGTTAGGATTAGGGTTAGGGTGAAGGTTAGGTTGAGGTTTAGGTTTAGGGTTAGGGTTAGGAATACGGTTGGGCTGAGGGTGATGTTGGGGATGAGGATTAGGTTTAGAGTGATGGTTCCGTTAATGGTTAGGTTGAGAGTTAGGATGAGGGTTAGGGTTAGGCTTAGGCTTAGGGTTAGGATGAGGCTGAAGTCGAGGGTGAGGGTTAGGGTTAGGGTGATGGTTAGGGTTACGGTTACTGTGAGGGTTAGGATGAGGGTTAGCTTTGGGGTGAGGGTTAGGATGAGGGTGACAGAGTAAAGGTGAGGGTTAGGCTGAGGGTGAGGGTTATTGTAAGGGTGAGGGTTCTGGTTAGGGTTAGGGTGAGTGTGAGGGTTAGATTGAGGATTAGTGTTAGGGTTAGTGTGAGGTTTAGGGTGAGGATGCGTGTTAGGTTTAGGGTGAGGGCTAGGGTGAAGTTGAGGGTTAGGGTTTGGGTTAGGGTGAGGTTAAGGTTTAGGGTGATTGTTAGCGTTAGTGTGAGGATTAGTATTAAGGTTAGTGTACATGTTAGGGTGAGGGTAACTGTTAGGGTAAGGTTTAGGTTTAGGGTGAGGTTTAGGATTAGCGTTAGGGTTAGGGTTAGGGTGAGGGTGAAGTTTAGGGTTAGAGTTAGGGTTAGGGTGAGGCTGAGGATTAAGGTTAGGGTTAGGGTTATTGTTAGGGTTAGAGTTAGGGTGAGGTTTAGTGTGGGTGTGAGGGTTAGTGTTAGGGTTAGGATTAGGGTTAGGGTTAAGGTGAGGGTGAGTGTGAGGGTTAGGGTTAAGGTTAGGTTTAGGTTTAGAATTAGGGTGAGGGTGAGGGTGAGGGTTACGGGTAGGGTGAGTGTTGGGGTTAGGGTTAGAATGAGGGTTGGGTTGAGGTTTAGGCTTAGGCTTAGGGTTTGGGTATGGGCTAGGTTGAGGGGGAGGGTTAGTGTTAGGGTTAGTGTGAGGGGTAGGGTGAGGGTAAGGGTTAGTGTTAGGGTTAGAGTTAGGGATAGGGTGAGTTTTAGAGTGGGGTTGAGGGTTAGTGTTAGTTTGGATTAGGGTTAGGGTTAAGGTGAGGGGGAGTGTGAGGGTTAGGGTTAGGGTTAGGGTTAGGGTTAGGGTTAGGTTTAGAGTTAGGGTGAGGGTGAGGGTGAGGGTTACGGTTAGGGTGAGTGTTGGGGTTAGGGTTAGAGTGAGGGTTAGGGTGAGTGTTAGGCTTAGGCTTATGGTTTGGGTATGGGCTAGGGTGAGGGTGAGGGTTAGGGTTTGGGTGAGGGGTTAGTCTTAGGCTGAGGCGGAGGCTTAGGCGGAGCGTGAGGCTGAGGGTGAGTGCTAGTTTTAGGGTTTTAGAGTTAGGGTGAGTGTTAGGATGATGTATAGAATTAGGGTTAGGGGGAGGGCTAGAGTTAGCGTGAGTGTTAGGGTTAGCGTTAGGGTGATGTTTAGGGTTAGGGTTAGGGTTATGTTGAGAGTGAGGGTTAGGGTTAGGGTTAGGGTTAGGGTTAGGGTTAAGGTGAGGCTGAGGGTTAGGATTAGGATTAGGGTGAGGGTTTGTGTTAGGGTTAGAGTTACGGTGAGGTTCAGGGTTTGGGTTAGGTTTAGGGTTAGTGTTATAGTTAAGGTTAGGGTTAGAGTTACAGTAAGGGTGAGGGTGAGGGTGAGTGTTAGGATCAGGGTTAGGGTGAGGTTTAGTTTTAGGATTATGGTTAGGGTGAGGGTGAGGTTTAGGGTTAGAGTTAGGTTTAGGGGAAGGGTTAGGTTTAGTTTTAGGGTTAGGGTTAGTGTTAGGGTTAGGGTGAGGGGTAGGTTGAGGTTTAATGTTAGGGTTAGTATTAGGTTTAGGATTAGGTTGACGGTAGGGTGAGTCTGAGGGTTAGGGTTAGGGTTTGGCTTAGGCTTACGGTTAGGCTGAGGGTATGGGTGGGGATGAGGATTAGGTTTAGAATGATGGTTAGGGTTATGGTAAGTTAAGGGTTAGGATGGGTGTTAGGATTAGGGTTAGGGTGAGGGCTAGGGTGAGGGTGAGGGTTATGGTTAGGGTTAGGCTTAGGCTTAGGGTTAGGCTGAGGCTGAGGGTAAAGGTGAGGGTTAGGCTGAGGGTGAGGGTTATGGTACGGTGAGGGTTAGGGTTAGGGTGAGGTTGAGGGTTAGATTCAGGATTAGTGTTATGGTTAGTGTGAGGTTAAGGGTGAGGATGAGGGTTTGGGTTATGTTGAGGGATAGGTTGAGGGTGAGAGTTAGGGTTAGGGTGAGGTTTAGGGTTAGGGTGATGGTTAGGGTTAGTGTAAGGGTTAGTGTAATGGTTAGGGTTAGTGTTACGGTGAGGGTAAGTATTAGAGTGAGAGTTAGGGTTAGGGTGAAGGCTATGGTTAGGATGAGGGTTAGTGTTAGGGTTAGGGTTATTGTTAGGGTTAGGGTTAGGGTTATGTTGAGGGTGAGGGTGAGGGTTAGGGTTAGTATGAGTTTTAGGTTTCAGGTTAGGGTTAGAGTTAGGGTTAGGGTGAGGGTGAGTTTTAGGGTTAGTGTTAGTGTTCCAGTTAGGGTGAGGGTAAGTGTGGGGGTTAGGGTTAGGTTTAGGTTTAGGCTTAGGTTTAGGCTCAGGGTGAGGGTGGGGATGAGGAATAGGTTTAGGGTGATGGTTAGGGTTAGGGTTAGGTTTAGGTTTAGAATTAGGGTTAGGGTTAGGATTAGGGTTAGGGTTAGGGTGAGGGTTACGGTGAGGGTTAGGGTTACGTTTAGGGTTAGGGTGAGGGTGAGGGTTAGGGTTAGGGTTAGGGTGAGGGTGAGGGTTAGATTGAGGGTTAGGGTTATGTGGAGGGTTATGTTTAGGGTGAGGGTTAGGTTTAGTGTTAGGGTTATTGTTAAGGTTAGGGTTATGGTTACGGTGAGGTTGAGGGTGAGGGTTAGGTAGGGTTAGGGTGAGGTTTAGTTTTAGGGTTAGGGTTAGAGTTAGGGTTAGGGTGATGGTGAGGTTTAGGGTTAGAGTTAGAGTTAGTGTTAGGGTTAGGGTTAAGGTGAGGGTTAGGTTGAGGTTTAGAGTTCGGGTTAGGCTTAATCTTAGGCTTAGGCTTAGGCCGAGAGTGAGGGTTAGGGTTAGGGTTAGGTTTAGGATGAGTGCTAGGATGAGGTTTAGGGTTAGTATTAGGTTTAGGTTTAGTGTTAGGGTTAGGGTTAGGGTAAGGGTTAGGGTTAGGGTGAGGGTTAGGGTTAGGCTTAGGCTTAGGCTTAGGCTTAGGGTTATGTTTAGGGTTATTGTTAGTGTTATGGTTAGTGTTACATTTGCGGTGAGGGTGAGGCACAGGGTGAAGTTTATGGTTATTGTTAGGGTTAGGGTTTGGTTTACTATTATTGTTAGGGTTAGGGTTATAGTTACGGGCATGGTGAGATTGAGGGTGAGGATGAGGATTAGGGTGAGTTTTACGGTGAGGTTTAGGGTTAGGGTTAGGGTTAGTGTAAGGGTGCTGGTGAGGTTTAGGGTTACACTTCGGGTTAGGGGGATGGTAAGGGTGAGGGTGAGGGTTAGGTTTAGTGTTAGCATTAGGGTAAGGGTGAGGGTTAGGTTGAGGTTTAGGGATAGGGTTAGGGTTAGGATTAGGGTTAGGGTGAGAATGAGGGTGAGGGTTAGTGTTAGGGTTAGCCTTAGGCTGAGGGTTAGGCTGAGGTTGAGGGTGGGGGTGAGGGTTAGGGTTAGGGTGATCGTTAGGGTTAGGGTTAGTGTTATTGTTAGGGTTAGGATTGGAGTTACATTGAGGCTGAGGGTGGGGGTGAGGGTTAGGATTAGGGTCAGGGTGAGGTTTAGGGTTAGGTTTAGAGATAGGGTTAGGGTAAGGGTGAGGTTTAATGTTAGCGTTAGGGTTAGTGTTAGGGACAGGCTTAGGGTTAGGCTGAGGGTGAGGGTGGGGTTGAGGATTAGGTTTAGGGTTAGGGTTCGGGTTAGGGTTAGAGTTAGGGTTAGGGTAAGGGTTAGGGTTAGGATTAGGATTAAGGTTAAGGAGAGGGTGAGTGTGAGGGTTAGAGTTAGGGTTAATGTTAGGATTAGGGTTAGGGTATGTGCTAGGATGAGGGTTAGGGTTAGGGTTAGGGTTAGGGTGACGTTTAGCGTTAATTTTAGTGTCTGAGTTAGGGTTAGGGTGAGCGTTTGGGTTAGGGTTAGAGTTAGGGTGAGGGTGAGGTTTAGGGTTAGTTTTAGGGTTAGGGTTATATTTAGGGTTAGGGTTAGGGTTAAGGTTAAGGTAAGGGTGAGGTTGAGGGTGATGTTGAGGGTTAGGGTTAGGGTTAGGATGAGATTTAGAGTTATGGTTAGGGTTAGGGTTAGGGTCAGGGTGAGGTTTAGGGTTAGAGGTAGGGTTAGGGTTAGGGTTAGTGTGAGTGTTAGGGTTAGGGTTACTGTTACAGTTAGGGTTATGGTGAGGGCTAGTGTGAGGGTGAGGGTTAAGGTTAGGGTTAGGCTATGGCTTTGGGTTAAGCTGAGGGTCAGGGTGAGGGTGAGGGTTAGGGTAAGGGTGAGGGTGAGATTTAGGGTTAGAGTTAGTGTTAGGGTGAGAGTTAGGGTTAGGGTTAGGGTGAGGGTTATGGTTATGGTAAGGGTGAGGCTTAGGGTTAGGGTGAGGGTTAGGGTTAGGATGAGGGTTAGGGTGAGGGTAAAGGTCAGGATTAGGGTTAGGGTTCGGATTAATGTAAGTGTTATTGTTCTGTCTACCTTTGCAGCGAGGGTGAGGCTGAGGGTGAGGGTAGGGATAGGATTATTGTTAGGGTTTGGTTTAGGGTTAGGATTAGTGTTATTGTTAGGTTTATGGTTAGAGTTACGGTGAGGGTGAGGGTGAGGGTAAGGGTGAGGGTTAGGGTTAGGGTTAGGGTGAGGTTCGGGGTTAGGGTTAGGGTGAGGGTGAAGTTTAGGTTGAGGATTAGTGTTAGGGTTAGTGTGAGGTTTAGGGTGAGGATGAGTGTTAGGGTTAGGTTGAGGGCTAGGGTGAAGGTGAGGTTAGCTTTAGGGTTAGGGTGAGGTTTAGGTTTAGGGTGATTTTTTAGCGTTAGTGTTAGGTTTAGTGTTAGTGTTAGGGTGAGGGTAAGTGTTAGGGTAATGTTTAGGTTTAGTGTGAGGTTTAGGATTAGGGTTAGGGTTAGGGTTAGGGTGAGTGTGAGGGTTAGGGTTAGGGTTAGGGTTAGGGTTAGAGTTAGGGGAGGGTGAGGGTGAGGTTTACGGTTAGGGTGAGTGTTGGGGTTAGGGTTAGAGTGAGGGTTAGTGTGATGGTTAGGCTTAGGCTTAGGATTTGGGTATGGGCTAGGTTGAGGGTGAGGTTTAGGATTAGGGTTAGGGTGAGGGATAGGGTGAGGGTTAGAGTTAGTGTTAGGGTTAGAGTTGGGGATAGGGTGAGGTTTAGTGTGGGGTTGAGGGTTAGTGTTAGGGTTAGGATTAGGGTTAGGGTTAAGGTGAGGGTGAGTGTGAGGGTTAGGGTTAGGGTTAGGATTAGAATTAGAGTTAGGGTGAGGGTGAGGGTTAAGGTTAGCGTGAGTGTTGGGGTTAGAGTTAGAGTGAGGATTAGGGTGAGGGTTAGGCTTAGGCTCAGGGTTTGTGTATGGGCTAGGGTGAGGGTGAGGGTTAGGGTTAGGGTTAGGGTGAGGGGTAGGGTGAGGGTTAGGGTTAGTGTTAGGGTTAGGGTTGGGGTTAGGGTTAGGCTTAATGTTAGGCAGAGGGTGATGGTCAGGGTGAGATTTAGGGTTAGGGTGAGGGTGAGGTTAAAGTTTATAGTTAGCGTTAGAGTGAGGGTTAGTGTGAGGGTTAGGGTTAGGGTTAGTGTTAGCGTTAGGGTTAGGGTGAGGGTGAGTGTGAGGGTCAGGGTTAGTCTTAGGCTGAGGCGGAGGCTTAGGCAGAGCTTGAGTGTGAGGGTAAGGGTTAGTGTTAGTGTTTTAGGGTTAGCGTGAGTGTTAGGATGAGGTTTAGGCTTAGCATTATGGTTAGGGGGAGGACTAGAGTTAGGGTGACGTTTAGGGTTAGCGTTATGGTGAGGTTTAGGGTTAGGGTTAGGGTTATGGTGAGGGTGAGGTTTAGGGTTAGGGTTAGGGTTAGGGTTAAGGTGAGGCTGAGGGTTAGGATTAGGATTAGGTTGAGGGTTGGTGTTAGGGTTAGAGTTAGGGTGAGTTTCAGGGTTAGTGTTAGTGTTCAGGGTTAGTGTTATAGCTAAGGTTAGGTTTAGAGTTACAGTAAGGGTGAGGGTGAGGGTGAGGGTTAGGATCAGGGTTAGGATGAGGTTTAGGGTTAGGATTATGGTTAGGGTGAGGGTGAGGTTTAGGGTTAGAGTTAAGGTTAGGGGGAGGGTTAGGTTGAGTGTTAGGGTTAGGGTTAGTGTTAGGGTTAGGGTGAGGGTTAGGTTGAGTTTTAATATTAGGGTTAGGGTTAGGTTTAGGATTACATTGACGGTGAGGTTGAATGTGAGGGGTAGGGTTAGGGTTTGGCTTAGGCTTACGGTTAGGCTGAGGGTATGGGTGGGGATGAGGATTAGGTTTAGTATGATGGTTAGGGTAATGGTTAGTTTAAGGGTTAGGATGAGGGTTAGAGTTAGTATTAGGTTTAGGGTGAGGGCTAGGGTGAGGGTGAGGGTTAGGGTTAGGCTTATGCTTAGGCTTAGCGTTAGGCTTAGGCTGAGGGTGAGCGTGAGGGTTAGGGTTAGGGTGATGTTTGGGGTTGCCGTTAGGGTGTGGGCTAGGATGAGGATTTATGCTATGGTGAGGGTTAGGGTGAGGGTGACCGTAAGGGTAAAGGTGAGGGTTAGGCTGAGGGTGAGGGTTAAGGTACAAGTGAGGGTTAGGATTAAGGTGAGGGTGAGGGTTAGATTCAGGATTAGTGTTAGGGTTAGTGTGAGGTTAAGGGTGAGGAAGAGAGTTAGGGTTAGGTTGAGGGCTAGGGTGAGGGTGAGAGTTAGGGTTAGGGTTTGGTTTAGGGTTAGAGTGATGGTTAGGGTTAGAGTGAGGGTTAGTGTTATGGTTGGGGTTAGTGTTAGGTTGAGGGTAAGTGTTAGGGTGAGGGTTAGGGTTAGGGTGAAAGTTTTGGTTAGGATGAGGGTTAGGGTTAGGGTTATTTTTATGGTTAGGGTTATGTTGAGGGTGAGGGTGAGGGTGAGGGTTAGGGTTAGGTTTAGGTTTAGGTTTCAGGTTAGGGTTAGAGTTAGTGTTAGTGTTAGGGTGAGGTTTAGGGTTAGAGTTAGGGTTAGTGTTAGAGTTAGGGTGAGGTGAGGGTGAGGTTGAGGGTTAGATATAGTGGTAGGGGGAGTGTTAGGGTTAGGGTTAGGGTTAGGGTTACTGTTAGGGATAGGATGAGGGTGAGGGTTCGGTTGAGGTTTAGGGTTAGGGTTTGGGTTAGTGTTAGTGTTAGGATGAGGGTAAGTGTTAGGGTGAGGGTTCGGGTTTGGGTGAGGGTTAAGTTTAGGGTGAGGGTGAGGGTTAGGATTCAGGGTGGGGTTAGGGTTATTGTTCGTGTTATGGTTAAGCTTAAGTTTACGGTTAGGGTGAGGTTGAGGGTGAGGGTTAGGTTTAGGGTTAGGGTGAGGTTTAGGGTTCGGGTTCGGGTTAGGGGTAGGGTGAGGGTTTGGGTTAGGTTTAGGGTTACGGTGAAGGTGAGGGTTAGGGCGAGGTTTAGGGTTAGGGTGTGGGTTAGGATGAGGGTGAGGTTTACAGTTAGAGTTAGGGTTAGGGGGAGGGTTAGGTTGAGGGTTAGGGCTAGGGTTAGTGTTAGGGTTAGGATTAGGGGGAGGGTTAGGTTGAGGTTTAGGTTTAGGGTTATGCTTAGGTTTAGGATTAGTGTTATGATGAGGATGAGTGTGAGGGTTAGGGTTAGGTTTAGGCTTAGGGTTAGGCTGAGGGTTAAGGTGAGAGTAAGGGTTACGTTTAGCGTTAGGGTTAGGGTGAGGGTTAGGGTTAGGGTTAGGATTAGGATTAGGGTTAGTGTTAGGGTGAGTGCTTGTGTTAGGCTTAGGGTTAGGGTTAGGCTTAGCATTAAGCTGAGGGTGAGGGTGAGGGTTAGGGTAAGTGTTCCGCTTAGGGTTAGCATTTGGGTGAGAATTATGTTTCGGGTTAAGTTTAGCGTTAGGGTGAGGTTAAGGGTTAGGGTTACAGTGAAGTTGAGGGGTAGGGTTAGGTTGAAGGTTTGGGTTACTATTAGGGTTAGGGTGAGGGTTAGGATTAGGGTTAGGGTGAGAGTTAGGATGAGGATTAGGTTTAGGGTGGTGGTTAGGGTGAGGGCTAGGTTGAGGGTGAGGATTTGGGTTAGTTTTAGGGTGAGTTTTAGGGTTAGGGTGAGGGTTAGGATGAGGGTTAGTGTTACGGTGAGGGTTAGGGTTAGGGTTAGAGTGACGGTTAGGTTTAGGATTAGGGTTAGGGTGAGGGTGATTGTTAGGATTAGGTTTAGGGTTAGGATTATTGTTAGTGATATGGGCATGGTTACATTTGCAGTGAGGGTGAGGCTGAGGGTGAGGATTACCAATAGGATTAGGGTTAGGGTTAGGTTTAGGGTTAGGATTAGTGTTATTGTTAGGTTTACGGTTAGAGTTACCATGAGGGTAAGGGTTATGGTTAGGGTAAGGGTTAGGAATAGGGTTAGGGTGAGGGCTAGGGTGAGGGTGAGGGTTAGGGTTAGTGTTAGGGTGAGGTTTAAGTTTAGAGTTTGGGTGAGGTTTAGGGTTATGGTGAGGGTGAGGGTGAGGGTAAGGATGAGGGTGAGGGTTAGGGTTAGGATTAGGGTTAGGGTGAGGGTAAGGGTTAGGGTTAGGGTGAGTGTTAGTATGAGGATTAGGGTTAGGATTAGGGTTAGAGTGAGGGCTAGGGTGAGGGTGAGGGTTAGAATTAGTGGTAGGGTGAGGTTTAGTGTTAGGGTTAGGGTGAGGGTTAGGGTTATGGTGAGGGTGAGGGTGAGTGTAAGGGTGAGGGTTAGGGTTAGGGTGAGATTTAGGGTCAAGGTTAGGATTTGGATTAGGGTGAGTGTGAGGTTTAGGGTTAGAATTATGTTTAGGGAGAGGGTTAGGGTGTGGGTTAGGGTTAAGGTTAGTGTTAGGGTTAGGGTTAGGGTGAGGGTTAGGTTGAGGTTTAGGGTTAGGGTTAGGGTTAGTGGTAGGATTAGGGTTAGGGTGAGGGTGAGTGTGAGGGTTGGGATAGGGTTTGGGTTAGGCTTAGTGTTAGGCTGAGGGTGAGGTTGAGGTAAGGGTTATGGTTAGGGTGAGGGTCCGGGTAGGTTTAGGGTGAGGGTTAGAATTAGGTTTAGGGTTAGCGTGAGGGTTAGTGTTAGGGTGAGGGTGAGGTTTCGGATGAGGTTTAGGGTTACTATTAGGGTTAGGGTGAGGGCTAAGGTGAGGGTGAGGGTTAGTGTTAGGATTAGGGTCAGGTTTAGGGTTAGGGTTAGGGGTAGGTTTAGGGTCAGGCTTAGCGTTTGGGTTACGGTGAAGGTGTGGGTTAGTTTTGAGGTGATGGTTAGGGTGAGGACTAAAGTGACGGTGAGGGTTAGGGTTAAGGTTAGGGTTAGGGTGAGGGTTAGGTTGAGGCTTAGGTTTAAGGTTAGTGTTATGGTTAGGATTAGGGTTAGGTTGAGGGTGAATATGAGGGTTAGGGTTAGGGTTAGGCTTAGGGTTAGGGTTACGCTGAAGGTGAGGGTGGGGTGAGGATTAGGTTTAGAGTGATGGTTCTGGTTCTGGTTAGGTTGAGGGTTAGGATGAGAGTTAGAGTTAGGATTAGGGTTAGGGTGAGGGCTACGGTGAGTGTGAGGTTTAGGGTTAGGTTTAGGCTTAGGCTTAGGGTTAGGGTGAGGCTAAAAGTGAGGGTGAGGGTTAGGGTTAGGGTGATGTTTAGGGTTACGGTTAGGGTGAGGGTTAAGATGAAGTTTAGGTTTAGGTTTAGGGTTAGGGTTAGGGTGACGTTAGGTTTAGGGTGATGTTTAGCCTTAGTGTGAGGGTTAGTGTTAGTATTAGTGTTACTGTTAGGTTGAGGGTTAGTGTTAGGGTAAGGTTTAGGTTTAGGGTGAGGATTAGTATTAGGGTTAGGGTTAGGGTCAGCGTGAGGTTTAGGGTTAGAGTTAGTGTTAGGGTGAGGTTTTGGGTTAGGGTTAGGGTTAGGTTTAGTGTTAGGGTTAGGGTTACGGTGAGGTTTAGTAGGGGGTGAGGGTTAGTGTTAGGTTTAGGATGAGGGTTAGGGTTAGTGTGAGGGTTAGGGTGAGGGTGAGAGTGAGGGAAAAGTTGAGGGTTAGGCTGAGAGTGAGGATTACGGTAAGGGTGAGTGTTAGGGTTAGGGTGAGGGTTACGGTTAGGTTTAGGGTGAGGGTGTGGTTTAGATTGAGGATTACTTTTAGGGTTAGTGTGAGGTTTAGGATCAGGGTGAAGGTGGGGGTTAGGATTAGATTTAGGTTTAGGGTTATTCTTAGGGTAGGGTTATTGTTAGTGTTATGGTTAGCGTTAATTTTGTGGTGAGGGTGAGGCTGAGGGTGAGGGTTAGAGTTAGGGTTAGGGTTAGTGTTATTTTTAGTGTTAGGGCTAGTATTACGGTGAGGTTGAGGGTGAAGATGAAGTTTAGTGTTAGGGTGAGTTTTAGGGTTAGGGTTTGGGTAAGGGTGAGGGTGAGGTTTAGGGTTAGAGTTAGGGTTAGGGATAGGGTTAGGTTGAGGGTTAGGGTTAGGGTTAGGGTTAGGGTGAGGATTAGATTGAGGATTAGGGTTAGGGTTAGGGTTAATGTGAGGTTTAGGGTGAGGATGAGGGTTAGGGTTAGGGTGAGGGTGAGGTTAGGACTTAGGGTTAGGGTGAGGGCTAGTTTGAGGGTTAGGGTTAGAGTTAGGTTTAGGTTTAGGATTAGGTTTAGAATTAGGGTGAGGTTTAGGGTTAGTGTGAGGGTTAGTGTTAGGGTTAGGGTTAGTGTTAGTGTGAGGGTAAGTGTTAGGTTGATGTTTAGGGTTAGGGTGAGGGTTATGGTTAGGGTGAGGGTTAGGGTTAGTGTCATGATTATTGTTAGGTTTATTGTTAGGGTTACGGTTACATTGAGGGTGAGGGTGAGGTTTAGGGTTCGTGTTAGATTGAGGTTGGTTTAGTGTTAGTGTTAGTGTTAGAGTTAGGGTTAGGGTGAGCGTGAGGTTTAGGTGTAGAATTAGGGTTAGGGTGAGCGTTAGGGTTAGGGTGGGGGTGACGGTAAGGGTAAAGATGAGAGTTAGGCTGAGGGTGAGCGTTACAGTAAAGATGAGGGATAGGGTTAGGGTGAGGGTTAGGTTTAGGGTTAGGGTGAGGGTGAGGGTTAGATTGAGGATTAGTGTTAGAGTTAGTGAGAGGTTTAGGGTTAGGATGAGGCTTAGGGTTAGGGTGAGTGATAGGGCGAAGTTGAGGTTTAGGGTTAGTGTTAGGGTGAGGTTTAGGGTAAGGGTGATTTTTAGGGTTAGTGTGAGCGGTAGTGTTAGCATTAGGGTTAGTGATAGGGTGAGGCTAAATATTAGGGTGAAGGTTAGGGTTAGGGTGAGGGTTATGGTTAGGGTGAGTGTTAGGGTTAGGGTTAGGGTTATTGTTAGTGTTAGGGTTATACGGTTACGGTGAGGGTGAGGGTGTGGTTTAGTGTTAGGTTTAGGATGAGGTTTAGCTTCCGGGTTAGTGTTAGAGTTAGGGTGAGGGTGAGGGTGAGTTTTAGGGTTAGAGTTAGGGTTAGTGTTAGAGTTAGGGATAGGGAGAGGGTTAGGGTTAGGATTTGGCTTAAGCTAAGGCCTAGGCCGAGCATGAGGGGGAGGTTTAGGGTTCAGGTTAGGGTGAGGTTTAGGGTTAGGGTTAGCGTGAGTGTTAGGATGAGGTTTAGGGTTAGGATTAGGTTTAGGGTGAGGTTTAGGGTGAGGGTGCGGGTGAGGGTTAGGGTTAGGACAGGGTTAGGTTTAGGATTTGAGTTAGGGTGAGGGTGAGTGTGAGGGTTAGGGTTATGGTGAGGGTTAGGGTTAGGGTTAGGTTTAAGTTAGGATTAGGCTGAGGGTGAGGGTGGGGGTGAGGATTAGGGTTATGGTTATGTTTAGGGTTAGGGTTATTGTTAGTGTTATGGTTAGGGTTAAGTTTGCAGGGAGGGTGAGGCTGCGGGACAGGGTTATGGTTAGGGTTAGGGTTAGGGTGAGGGTGAGGGTGAAGGTTAGGTTGAGGTTTAGGGATAGATTTACATTTAGGACTAGGGTTAGTGTAAGGGTGAGTGTGAGGGTTAGATTGAGGGTTAGGCTGAGGCTTAGGTTTAGGCTGAGGGTCACGGTTGGGGTGAGGATTAGGGTTAGGGTGTTGGTTAAGGTTAGGGGTAGGGTTATTGTTAGGGTTAGGGTTAGTGTGAGGGTTAGGATGAGGGTTAGGGTTAGGGTTAGGATTAGGTTTAGTATGAGGGCTAGGGTGAGCATGAGGGTTAGCGTTAGTGTTTGGGTGAGGTTTACGTTTAGCATTAGGGTTAGGATGAGGGTTAGAGTTATGGTGAGCGTGAGGGTTAGGGTTAGGGTGAGGTTTAGGGTTACATTTAGGTTTAGGGGGAGGGTTAGGTCGAGGGTTAGGGTTAGTGTTAGGGTTAAGGTTAGGGTGAGGGTTAGCTTGGGGTTTAGGGTTAGGTTTAGGATTAGGATTAGGGTGAGGGTGAGTGTGAGGGTTAGGGTTAGGTTTAAGCTTAGGCTTAGGGTTAGGCTGAGGGTGTGGGTGGGGGTGAGGATTAGGGTGAGCTTGATGGTTAGGGTTAGGGTGAGGGTTAGGATGAGGGTTAGGTTTAGGATTAGGGTTAGGGACAGTGCTAGGGTGAGGGTGAGTTTGTGTGTTAGGGTTAGGTTTAGTGTTAAACTTTGGGTTAGGCTGAGGGTGAGGTTGAGGGTGAGGATTAAGGTTAGGTGTAGGGTTAGGATGAGGGTTAGCGTTAGCATTAGGTTTAGGGTAAGGTCTAGGGTGAGGGTGAGGTTTAGGGTTAGCGTTAGGGTGAAGTTTAGGGTTAGCGTTAGGGTTAGGGTTAGGGTGAGTGTGAGGTTTAGGGTTAGAGTTAGGGTTAGGGTGAGGCTGAGGGTGAGGTTTTGGGTTAGGGTTAGTGTTAGGTTTAGGCTTGGGTGAGGGTGAGGGTTAGGCTGAGGGTCAGGTTTAGGTTTAGGATTAGGATTAGGGTTAGGGTTAGGGTGAGTATGAGGGTTAGGGTTAGGGTTAGGCTGAGTGTTAAGGTGAGGGTGAGGATTAGGGTTAGGGTGTGGGTTGGGGTTAGGATTATGGGGAGTGTTAGGATGAGGGTTAGTGTTAGGATTAGGGTTACGGTGAGGGCTATGGTGAGGGTGAGGTTTAGGTTTAGGGTTAGGGTGCGGCTTAGAGTTAGGGTTAAGTTTAGGGTTAGGGTGAGGGTGAGGTTTACGGTTAGAGTTAGGGTTAAGTTGAGGCTGAGGGTGAGGGTTAGGGTTAGGGTTAGAATTAGGATTAGGGTACGGGTTAGAGTGAATGTCAGTGTTAGGGTTAGGGTTCGGGTTTGTCTTAGGGTTACACTGACGGTGAGGGTGAGGGTGAGGTTTAGGGTGGGTTAGCATTAGGGATAGGGTGAGGGTGAATGTGTTTGTTAGGGTTAGGTTTAGCGTTAGACTTAGGGTTAGGCTGATGGTGAGGTTGAGGGTGAGGGTTAGGGTTAGTGTGAGGGTTAGGTTAAGGGTTACAGGGAGGGATAGGATGAGGATTAGGGTTAGGTTGAGGTATAGGGTTAAGATTAGGGTTAGGGTGAGGGTGAGGGTTAGGGTTAGGTAAGGGTTACTGTGAGGGTGAGGGTTAGGGTTAGGTTGATGGTTAGGGTTAGGATTTGTGTTAGGCTGAAGGCTAGGATGAGGTTGAGGGTTAGGGTAAGGGTTTGGCTTAGGCTTAGGGTTAAGCTGAGGGTGAGTTTGAGGGTGAGGGTTAGGGTTAGTGTTAGTGTGAGTTTTAGGGTTAGGGTTAGGGTTAGGGTTAGGGTTAGGGTTAGGGTTATGGTTAGGTTTAGGATTAGGGTTAGGGTGAGGGTGAGTGTGAGGCTTAGTGTTAGGGTTAGGGTTAGGCTTAGAGTTAGGGTGAGTGTTAGCGTTAGGGTTTAGGTTATGTTGCAGATGAGGCTGAGGATTAGGTTTAGGTTTAGGTTTAGATTTAGGGTTAGGATTAGGGTTAGGGTTAGTGTTAGGGTTAGGGTTAGGTTTAGGGTTATGGTGAGGGTTAGGTTTAGGTTTAGGGTTAAGATGAGGGTGACTGTGTGGGTGAGGATTAGAATTAGTGTTAGGGTTAGGCTTAGGGTTAGGGTTACTGATAGTGTTATGATTAGGGTAAAGTTTGCTCTGAGGGTGAGGCTGAGGGTGAGGGTTAGGGTTGGGGTTAGGGTTAGGGTTATTGTTAGGGTTAGAGCTAGAATTACGGTGAGGTTGAGGATGAGGGTGAAGGTTAGTGTTAGGGTGAGTTTTAGGGTTAGGGTTAGGGTTAGGGTGAGGGTTAGGGTTAGGGTTAGGTTTAAGGTGAGTTTAGGGTTAGGGTTAGTTTGAGGGTTCGTGTTGGGGTTAGGTTAGTGTTAGGGTGAGGGTAAGTGTTAGGGTCAGGTTTTGGGTTAGGGTGAGGTTTATGGTTATGTTGAAGGTTAGGATTAGGTTTAGGATTATTGTTAGGGTTAGGTTTAGGGTTAAGGTTACGGTGAGGGTGAGGGTTAGGAATAGGGTTAGGGTTATGGTGAGGTTTAGCGTTTGCGTTAGGGTTAGAGTTAGGTTTTGGGTGAGGGTGACGTTTAGGGTTAGAGTTAGGGTTAGGGTGAGGGTTAGGTTAGGGTTATGTTTAGGGTTATTGTTAGGGTTAGGGTTAGGGTGAGAGTAGTAGGGTTAGGGTTAGGGTTAGGTTTAGGATTAGGGTTAGGGTGAGGGTGAGTGTGTGTGTTAGGGTTAGGTTTAGGGTTAAGCTTAGAGTTAGGCTGTGGGTGAGGTTGTAGGTGAGGGTTAGGGTTAGGGTTAGGGTTAGGGAAAGGTTTAGGGGGAGGGGTAGGATGAGTGTTAGGTTTCGGATTAAGGTTAGGGTGAGGGCTAGGCTAAGGGTGAGTTTTAGGGTTAAGTTTAGGGTGAGGGTTAGGGTTTGGGTGAGGGTGAGAGTTAGGGTTCGGGTTAAGTTTAGTGTTAGGTTGAAGGATAGGGTAAGGGTTATGTTGAGGGTGAGGGTTAGGTTTAGGTTGAGGGTTAGGGTTAAGTTTAGGGTTAGGCTGATGGTGAGGGTGATATTTAGGGTTAGTATTAGGGTGAGGATTAGGATGAGGGTTAGGATTAGGTTTAGGTTTAGGGTGAGGGCTAGGGTGAGGTTGAGGTTTAGGGTTAGGGTTAGGGTTAGGGTTATGGTGAGTGCGAGGGTTAGGATTAGGATTAGGGTTAGGGTTAGGGTGATGGACAGGGTTAAGGTGAGGGTTAGGGATAGTGTGAAGGTTAGGATGAGGGTTAGTTTTAGGATTAGGGTAAGCGAGAGGGCTCTCCTGAGGGTTAGGGTAAGGGTTAGGCTTAGGCTTAGGGTTAGGCTCAGAATGAGGTTGAGGGTGAGGGTTAGGGTTAGGGTGATTGTTAGGTTTATGGTTAGGGTGGGGGTTAGGATGAAGTTTATGGTTAGGGTGAGGATGATGGTAAGGGTAAAGTTGAGATTTAGGCTGAGGGTGAGGGTTAAGATAAAGGTGAGGGTTAGGGTTAGGTTTAGGGTAAGTGTTAGGGTTAGACTGAGGGCTAGATTGAGGATTAGGGTTAGGATTAGGGTTAGTGTGAGGTTTAGGGTGAGGATGAGGGTTAGGGTTAGGGTGAGGGTGGTGGTAGGTCTTAGGTTTAAAGTGAGGGCTAGGGTGAGGTTTAGGGTTAGAGTTAGGGTTATTATTAGGGTTAGGTTTAGGATTAGGGTGAGGGTTAGGGTTAGTGTGAGGGTTAGTGTTAGGGTTAGGGTTAGTGTTTGGGGGAGAGTAAGTGTTAGGGTGAGGGTTAGGGTTAGGGTAAGAGTTATGGTTAGGCTGAGGTGAGGGTTAGGTTTAGAGTTATGGTTATTGTTAGGTTTAGGGTTAGGTTTACGGTTACAGTGAGGTTGAGGGTGAGGGTTAGGTTTAGGGTTAGGGCGAGGTTTAGTGTTAGGGTTAGAGTTAGAGTTAGGGTTAGGGTGAGGGTGAGGTTTAGGGGTAGAATTAGGGTTAGGTGAGGGTTAGGGTGAGGGTTAGGGTTACGGTGAGGGTTAGGGTGGGGGTGACGGTAAGGGTAAAGATGAGGGTTAGGCTGAGGGTGAGCGTTACGATAAAGATGAAGGTGAGCGTTAGGTTTAGTGTTAGGGTGAGGATGAGGATTAGATCGAGGATTAGTGTTAGGGTTAGTGTGAGGTTTAGGGTGAGGATGATAGGGTTAGGGTGAGTGCTAGCGTGATTTTGAGGGTTAGGGTTAGTGTTAGGGTGAGTTTTAGGCTTAGAGTGATTGTTAGGTTAAGTGTGAGCAGTAGTTTTAGCGTTAGGGTTAGTGTTAGAGTGAGGGTAAATATTAGGGTGAGGGTTAGGGTTAGGGTGAGGGTTATGGTTAGGGTGAGGGTTAGGGTTACGGTTAGGGTTAGTGTTAGGGTTAGGGTTAGAGTTAGAGTTATGGTGAGGGTGAGGGTGCGGGTTAGGGTTAGGGTTAGGGTTAGGTTATGGTTAGGGTTATTGTTAGGGTTAGGGTTAGAATTATGGTGAGGGTGAGGGTGTGGGTGAGGGTTAGGTTTAGGGTTAGGTTGGGGTTTAGGGTTAGGGTTAGGGTGAAGATGAGGGTGAGGTTTAGGGTTAGATATAGTGTTAGGGGGAGGGTTAGGGTGACGGTTAGTTTTAGGGTTATTGTTAGGGTTAGGGTGAGGGTGAGGGTTAGGGTTAGGCTTAGGGTTAGGGTTAGAGTGAAGTTTAGGGTTAGCGTTTGGGTTAGGGTTAGAGTTACTGTGAGGGTGAGGGTGCGGGTGAGTGTGCGGGTTAGGGTTAGGTTTAGGGTTAGGCTTAGGTTTAGGCTTAGGATTAGGCTGAGGGTGAGGGTGGGGATGAGGGTTAGGGATAGGGTGAGGTTTTTGGTTAGGGTTATAGGGAGGGTTAGGATGAGGGTTAGGGTTAGGATTAGAGTTAGGGTGAGAGCTAGGGTGAGGGTGAGTTTTAGGGTTAGGGTGATGTTTAGGGTTCGGGTTTGGGTTATCGTTAGCGTTACTGTGAGGGTGAGGGTGCGGGTGAGTGTGAGGGTGAGGGTGAGGCTTAGGATTAGTGTTAGGGTTAGTGTTAGGGTGAGAGTTAGGGATCAGGTTAAGTTTAGGGTTAGGGTGAGGGTTAGCGTTAGGCTTAAGTTGAGCGTGAGGGTTAGGGTTAAGTTGAGGGTAAGGGTTAGGGTTAGGGTTAGGGTGAGTTTTTGAGTTAGAGTTAGGGTGAGGGTTAGGATGAGGATTAGGGTGATTTTTAGGGTTAGTGTGAGCGGTAGTGTTAGCGTTATGGTTAGTGTAAGCATGAGAGTAAATATTACGGTGAGGGTTAGGGTCACGGTGAGGGTTAGGGTTAGGGTTAGGGTTATTGTTAGGGTTAGGGTTATATGGTTACGGTGAGGGTGAGGGTGTGGGTTAGGTTTAGGGTTAGGATGAGGTTTAGGTTTCGGGTTCGTGTTAGAGTTAGGGTTAGGGTAATGGTGAGGTTTAGGGTTAGAGTTAGGGTTAGTGTTAGGGTTCGGGATAGGGTGAGGGTTAGGGTTAGGCTTAGGCTTAGGCCGAGCATGAGGGGGAGGGTTAGGGTTCGGGTTAGGCTGAGGTTTAGGGTTAGGGTTAGGGTTAGGGTTAGGGTTTGTGTTAGGGTTAGGGTTAGGGTTAGGGTTACGGTGAGGGTTAGGGTTAGGTTTAGGGTTTGTGATAGGGTTAGGGTTAGGGTTACGGTGAGGGTTAGGGTTGGGTTAGGCTTATGGTTAGGGTGAGGGTTAGGGTTATGTTTTGGGTTAGGGTGAGGGTGAGGCTGAGTATTAGGTTTAGGTTTAGGGTTTGGTTTAGGGATAGGGTTTGTGTTAGGGTTAGGGTTACGTTTAGCGTTAGGGTGAGGGTTAGGTTTTTTTTAGGGTTAGGGTTAGGGTTCCGGAGAAGGTTAGGGTTAGGGTTAGGGTTAGGGTTAAGTTAGGGTTAGGCTGAGGGTGAGGGTGGGGGTGAGGATTAGGTTTATGGTTAGGGTTAGGGTTAGGGTTAGGGTGAGGGTGAGTTGAGGGTTAGGTTGAGGGTTAGGCTGAGGCTTAGGGTTAGGCTGAGGGTGAAGTTGGGGTTGAGTATTAGGGTTAGAGTGATGGTTACGGTTAGGGTTAGGGTTATTGTTAGGGTTAGGGTTAGAGTTATGATGAGCGTGAGGGTATGGGTGAGGGTTAGGGTTAGGGTTAGGGTGGGGTTTAGGGTTAGGGTTAGGGTGAGGGTGAGGGTGAGGTTTAGGGTTAGATATAGGTTTAGGAGAGGGTTAGGTTGAGGGTTAGGTTTAGGGTTATTGTTAGGGTTAGGGTGAGCGTGAGGATTAGGGTTAGGCTTAGGGTTAGGGATAGAGTGAGGTTTAGGGTTTGGGTTCGGGTTAGAGTTACTGTGAGGGTGAGGGTGCGGGTGAGAGTGAGGGTTAGATTGAGGATTAGTTTTAGGGTTAGAGTGAGGTTTATTTTGAGTATGAGGGTTAGGGTTAGGGTGAGGGCTAAGGTGAGGGTGAGGGTTAGGGATAGGGTTAGGTTGAGGTTTAGGGTTAAGGTAGTGGTTAGGGTTAGTGTGAGGGTTACTGTTAGGATTAGGGTTAGTTTTAGTGTGAGGTTAAGGGCTAGAGTTAGCGTTAGGGTGAGGGTGAGGTTTAGGTTTATAGTTAGGTTTGGGGGAGGGTTAGGGTGAGGGTTAGGGTTAGGGTTAGTGTTAGTTTTAGGGTTAGGGTTAGGGTGAGTTTGAGTGTGAGGGTTAGGGTTAGGGTTAGGCTTAGGCTTAGGGTTAGGCTGAGGGTGAGGGTGAGGGTTAGGGTTAGGGTGAGGTTTAAGGTTAGGATTAGGGTGAGGGATAGAATGAGGTTTAGGTTTAGGATTAGGGTTAGGATGAGGGCAAGGGTGAGTGTGAGTGCTAGGGTTAGCATTATGGCAAGGTTTAGGATTAGGGTTAGGTTTAGGGTTAGGGTGAGTGTCAGGGTTATGGTTACGGTGAGGTTGAGGATTTGGGTTAGGGTGAGGGTTAGGGTTAGGGTTAGGGTTAGGGTGAGGGTGAGGGTTAGGATTAGGGTTATGGTTAGGGTTATTGTTAATGTTATGGTTAAGTTTTCTGTGAGGGTGAGGCTGAGGGTGAGGGTTAGGGTTAGGGTTAGGGTTAGGGTGAGGTTAGGGTTAGGTTTAGGGTTATGGTGATGGTGAGGATTAGGGTTAGTGTTAGGGTTAGTGTTATTGTTAGGGTTAGGGTTAGAGTTATCGTGAGGGTGAGGGTGAGTGTGAGGTTTAGGGTTAGTGTGAGCATGAGGTTTAGGGTTAGAGTAAGGGTTAGGGGGAGTGTTAGGGTGAGGGTTAGGGTTAGGTTTAGTGTTAGGGTTAGGGTTATTGTTAGGGTTAGGGTTAGAGTTATTGTGAGGGTGAGGGTGAGGTTGACTTTTAGTGTTAGGGTGATGGTGAGGTTTAGGGTTAGAGTTAGTGTTAGGGAGACAGTTAGGTGAGGGTTGTGGTTAGGTTTAGTGTTAGGGTTAGGGTTATGGTGAGGGTTAGTTTGAGGTTTAGGGTTAGGGTTAGGGTTAGGTTTAGGATTAGGGTTATGGTGAGGGTGAGTGTGAGGGTTAGGGTTAGGTTTAGGCTTATGCTTAGGTTTAGGCTGTGGGTGAGAGTGGGGATGAGGATTAGTTTTTGGGTGATGGTTAGGGTTAATGTTAGGTTTAGTGTTATGATTAAGGTTAGGGTTAGGATTAGGCTTAGGGTGAAGGCTAGGGTGAGGGTGAGGGTTAGTGTGAGGGTTTGGCTTAGGCTGTAGGGTTAGGCTGATGGTTAGGTTGAGGGTGAGGGTTAGGGTTAGGGTGATGCTCAGGATTATGGTCAGGGTGAAGGTTAGGATGAGGATTAGGGTTAGGGTGAGGGTTAGGGTGAGGGTGACGGTAAGAGTAAAGCTGAGGGTTAGGCTGAGAGTGAGGATTAAGGTAAGGTCTAGGGTTAGGGTTAGGGTTAGGGTTAGGGTTAGGGTTAGGGTGAGGGTGTGGTTAAAATTGATGCTTAGGTTTAGGGTTAGTGTGAGGTTTAGAATGAGGATGAGGGTTAGGGTTAGAGTGAGGGCTAGGTTGAGGGTGAAGGTTAGGGTTAGGCTTAGGGTGAGGTTTAATGTTAGGGTGATGGTTTGGGTTAGTGTGAGTGTTAGTGTTAGGGTTAGGGTTAGTGTTAGGGTGAGGGTAAGTGTTAGTTTCAGGGTTAGGTATAGGGTGAGGGTTATGGTTAGAATGAGGGTAAGGGTTAGGGTTAGGGTTATTGTTAGGTTAGGGTTAGGGTTACATTCATGTTGAGGGTGAGGTTTAGGGTTAGGGTGTGGTTTATGTTTAGGGTTAGGATTAGAGTTAGGATTAGGGTGAGGGTGAAGTTTAGGGTTAGAGTTAGCGTTAGTGATAGGGTTAGGGTGAGGGTGAGGGTCAGTGTGAGGGTTAGGGTTAGCCTTAAGCTTAGGGTTAGGCTTAGGCTTAGACCGAGCATGAGTGTGAGGGTTATGTTTAGGGTTAGGGTGAGGGTTAGGTTTAGGGATAGGGTGAGAGTTAGGGTTAGGGTTAGTGATAATGTTAGGGGTAGGGTTAGGGTGAGGGTGACAGTAAGGGTAAAGGTGAGGGTTAGGGTTAGGTTCAGGTTTAGATTGAAGATGAGTGTGAGGGTTATGGTTAGGGGTAAGGTTATGCTTAGGGTTAGGGGGAGAGTTAGGTTTAGGGTTAGGGTTAGTGTTAGTGTTAGCGGTAGGGTTAGGGTGAAGGTGAGGGTTAGGGTTAGGATCAGATTTAGATTGAAGGTGAGTGTGAGGGTTATGGTTAGGGGTAGGATTACGCTTAGGGTTAGGGGGAGAGTTAGGTTTAGGGTTAGGGTTAGTGTTAGTGTTAGGGGTAGGGTTAGGGTGAGAGTTAGGGTGAAGGTGAGGATTAGGGTTAGGATTAGGATTAGGATTAAGTTGAGGGTGAGTGTTAGGGTTAGTGTTAGGGTTAGGGTTAGGGTGAGTGTGAGGGCTAGAGTTCGGGTTCGGGTGAGGTTTAGGGTTAGGGTTAGTGTTAGGGGTAGGGTTAGGTTGAGGGTTAGGATGAGGTTGAGGGTTAGGGTTAGGGTTAGGATTACGATTAGGGGTAGTGTTAGGGTGAGTGCTTCGGTTAGGCTTAGGTTTAGGATTAGGCTTAGCATTAAGCTGAGGGTGATGGTGAGGTTTAGGGTTAGGGTGAGATTCAGGGTGAGGGTGAGGGTTAGGCTCAGGGTTACGATTAAGATTAGGGTAAGGGTTAGGGTGAGTGTGAGGGTTAGGGTTAGGGTTAGGGTGACAGTATGTATTAGGGTGACGGTTAGAATTAGAGTGATGTATATGGTTAGGATGAGTGTTAGGGTTAGGGTTATTGTTAGGGTTAGGATTGGGGTTATGGTTACGGTGAGGATCAGGGTTGAGGTTTAGGTTTAGGGTTAGGGTTAGAGTTTGGGTTAGGGTTAGGGTTAATGTTAGGTTTATGGTTAGGTTGTGATTTAGGGTGAGGTTGAGGGTTAGGGTTAAGGTTAGGTTTAGGACTAGGGTTAAGGTGAGGGTGAGTGTGAGGGTTAGGATTAGGGTTTGGGTTAGCATTAGAGTTAGGGTGAGGGTGAGGATGAGAGTTAGGGTTAGGGTGAGGGTTGGGGTTAGGGTTAGAGTAACGGTTAGGATGAGGGTTAGGCTTAGGCTTAGGTTTAGGGTGTGGGTTAGGGTGAGGGTGAGAGTTAGGGTGAGGGTTAGGCTGAGGGTTACGGTTAGGGTTAGGGTTGGGGTTAGGCTTAGGCTTAGTATTAGGCGGAGGGTGAGGGTGAGGGTGAGCTTTAGGGTTAGCTGAGGGCAAGTTTTAGGGTTAGATTTAGCATTAGATTGAGGGCTAGTTTAAGGGTTAGGGTTAGGGTTAATGGTAGGTTTAGGGGGATGGTGAGTGTAAGGGTTAGGGTTAGTCTTAGTCTTAGGCTTAGGCTTAAGGCCAAGCATGAGGTTGAGTGTGAGGGTTAGGTATAGTGTCAGGGTTAGGGTTTTAGGGTTAGGGTGAGGGTTATGATGAGGTTTAGGGTTAGGATGAGGGTTAGGGTGAGGGCTAGAGTGAGGGTGAGGCTTATGGTTAGCGTTAGGGTGAGGTTTAGGGTTTGGGTTATTGTTAGTGTTAGGGTTAGAGTTAAGTTCAGAGTTAGGGTGAGGGTGAGGATTAGGTTTAGGGTTAGGGTGAGATTTAGGGTTACGGTTAGGGTGAGGGTGAGGGTTAGGGTTAGGGTTAGGGTGAGTTTTAGGATGAGGTTTAGGGTTAGGATTAGGGTTAGGGTGAGGGCTAGGGTGAGGTTTAGTGTTAAAGTTAGGGTTAGGGGGAGGGTTAGGGTGAGGGTTAGGCTTAGGTTTATTGTTAGGGTTAGGGTGAGGGTTAGGTTGATGTTTAGGGATAGGTTTAGGGTTAGGATTAGGGTTAGGGTGAGGCTGATTGTGAGAGTTAGGGCTAGGGTTAGGCTTCGGCTTAGGGTAAGGCTGAGGGTGAGTGTGGGGTTGAGGATTAAGATTAGGGTGATAGTTAGGGTTGTGGTTAGTGTTATTGTTTGGGTTAGGGTTAGAGTTACTGTGGGTGAGGGTGCGGGTGAGGTTTAGGTGTACGGTGAGGTTTAGGGTTATGGTTACGGTTAGTGTTAAGGTGAGGGTGAGGGTGAGGTTTAGGGTTAGAGTTGGGATTAGGGGGAGGATTAGGGTGAGGTTTACTGTTAGGTTTAGTGTTATGGTTTGGGTGAGGCTTAGTATTAGGGTTAGGGTTATTATTAGGGTAAGGTTTATGTTTATGGTTATGGTTAGGTTGAGGGTTAGAGTTAGGGTTAGGGTGAGGTTTAGGGTTTGGGTTAGGGTTAGAGTTAGGGTGAGGGTGAGGGTGAGGTTTAGGGTTAGAGTCAGGGTTAGGATCAGCATTAGGTTGAGGGTTAGGTTTAGAGTTAAGATTAGGGTTAGGGAGAATGTGAGTGTGTGAGATAGGGTTAGGTTTAGGTTTGGGCTTAGGGGTAGGCTGAGGAAAAGTGTGTGTGTGTTAGGGTTAAGGTTAGGTTTAGGTTTAGGCTTAGGCTGAGGGAGAGGGTGAGGGGTAGGGTTACGGTTAGGGTTAGGGTTAGGGTTAGTGTGAGAGTTATGGTTCGGGTTATGTTTAGGGTTAGGGTGAAGGTTTGGGTAAGGGTTACTGTGAGGGTGAGGGTTAGGGTTAGGTTGAGGGTTAGGGTTAGGGTTAGGGTTAGGGTCAGGGTGAGGGTGAGGGTAGGGTTAGGTTTAGGGTGAGGGTTAGGTTTAGGATTAGGGTTAGAGTGAGGCTAAGGGTGAGGTTTAGAGTTAGGGTTAGTGTTAGATTTAGGGTTAGGGTGAGGGTGAGGGTTAGGCTTAGGGTTAGGGTAAGGTTTAGGTGAGTGTGAGGGTTAGGGTTAGGGTTAGGGTTAGGCTTAGGGTTAGGCTGAGGGTGAGGGTGAGGTTGAGGTTTAGTGTTAGGGGGATGGTTAGGGTTAGGGTGAGGGTGAGGTTTAGGGGTAGAATTAGGGTTAGGATGAGGTTTAGGGTGATTGTTAGGGTTAGTGTGAGCGGTAGTGTTAGCGTTAGGGTTAGTGTTAGGGTGAGGGTAAATATTAGGCTGAGGGTTAGGCTTAGGGTGAGGGTTAGGGTTAGGGTTAGGGTTATTGTTAGGGTTAGGTTTATACGGGTACGGTGAGGGTGAGGGTGTGGGTTAGGTTTAGGGTTAGGATGAGGTTTAGGTTTCGGGTTCATGTTAGAGTTAGGGTTATGGTGAGGGTGAGGTTTAGGGTTAGAGTTAGGGTTAGTGTTAGGGTTAGGGATAGGGTGAGGGTTAGTGTTAGTCTTAGGCTTAGGCTTAGGCTTAGGCCGAGCATGAGGGGGAGGGTTAGGGTTTGGGTTAGGGTGAGGTTTAGGGTTAGGGTTAGCGAGAGTGTTAGGATGAGGTTTACGGTTAGGATTAGGTTTAAGGTGAGGGCTAGGGTGAGAGTTAGGGTGAGGGTTAGGGTTAAGATAGGCTTAGGTATAGGATTTGGGTTAGGGTGAGGGTGAGTGTGAGGGTTAGGGTTGGGTTAGGCTTAGGGTTAGGGTGAGGGTTAGGGTTATGTTTTGGGTTAGGGTGAGGGTGAGGCTGAGGATTAGGTTTAGGTTTAGGGTTTGGTTTAGGGTTAAGGTTTGTGTTAGGGTTAGGGATAGGGTTAGGGTTATGGTGAGGGTTAGGGTTTGTGTTAGGTTTAGGGTTACGGTGAGGGTTAGGGTTAGGGTTAGGGTTAAGTTAGGGTTAGGCTGAGGGTGAGAGTTGGGGTGAGGATTAGGGTTAGGGTTAAGGTTAGGGTTAGGGTTAGGGTTAGGGTTAGAGTTATTGTTAGTGTTATGGTGAGGGTTAAGTTTGCAGGTAGGGTGAGGCTGAGGGTGAGGGTTATGGTTAGGTTGAGGGTTAGGGTTAGGGTTACTGTTATTGTTAGGGTTAGTGTTAGAGTTACAGTGAGGTTGAGGGTGAGGGTGAGGTTGAGGGTTAGTTTTAGGATTAAGTTTAGGGTTAGGTTTAGGGTGAGGGTGAGGTTTATGGTTAGAGTTAGGGTTTGGGGGAGGGTTACGGTGAGGTTTAGGGTTAGGGTTAGTGTTTAGGGTTAGGGTGAGGGTGAGGGTTAGGTTGAGGTTTAGGGATAGGGTTACCTTTAGGACTAGGGTTAGGGTGACGGTGAGTGTGAGGGTTAAGTTGAGGGTTAGGCTGAGGCTTAGGGTTCGGCTGAGGGTGAGGTTGGAGGTGAGTATTAGGGTTAGGGTGATGGTTAGGTTTAGGATTAGTGTTATTGTTAGGGTTAGGGTTAGAGTTATTGTGAGTGTGAGGGTGCGGGTGAGGTTTAGGTTTAGGGTTAGGGTGGGGTTTAGGGTTAGGGTTAGGGGTAGGGTGAGGGTGAGGTTTAGGGTTAGATATAGGTTTAGGGGGAGGGTTAGGGTGAGGGTTAGGTTTAGGGTTATTGTTAGGGTTAGGGTGAGGGTTAGGTTTAGGGTTAGGCTTAGGGTTAGGGTTTTAGTGAAGTTTAGGGTTAGGGTTTTGGTTAGGATTAGAGTTACTGTGAGGGTGAGGGTGCGGATGAGTGTTTGGGTAAGGGTTAGGTTTAGGGTTAGGATTAGGATTAGGTTTAGGATTAGGCGGAGGGTAAGGGTGGGGATGAGGGTTACGGATAGGGTGAGGGTTAGGGTTAGGGTTATGGGGAGGGTTAGGATGATGGTTAGGGTTAGGATTAGAGTTAGGGTGAGTGCTAGGTTGAGGGTGAGTTTTAGGGTTAGGGTTAGGGTGATGTTTAGGGTTAGGGTTTGGTTTAGGATTAGAGTAACTATGAGGGTTAGCATTCGGGTGAGTTTGAGGGTGAGGGTGAGGGTTAGGGTTAGGTATAGGGTTAGCGGGAGTGTTAGGGTGAGTGTTAGCGTTAGGGTTAGTGTCAGGGTTAGGTTTAGGGTGAGGGCTAGGTTGAGGTTTAGGGTTAAGGTTAGGGTTAGGGTTAGTGTGAGGGTTAGTGTTAGGGTTAGGGTTAGCGTGAGGTCTAGGGTGAGGGTTAGTTTTAGGGTTAGGGTTAGGGTGAGGTTTAGGGTTAGAGTTAGGGTGAGAGTTAGGATTCGGGTTAAGTTTAGTGTTAGGTTTAGGGTTAGGGTAAGGGTTATGTTGAGGGTGAGGGTTAGGGTTAGGTTGCGGGTTAGGTTTAGGATTAGGGTTAGGGTGATGGTGAGGGTGAGGGTTAGGGTTAGTGTTAGGGTGAGGATTAGGATGAGGGTTAGGGTTAGGGTGAGGCCTAGGGTGAGGTTTAGGTTTAGGATTAGGGTTAGGGTTAGGATTAGGGTTAGGGTTAGGTTTAGGGTGAGTGTGAGGGTTAGGGTTAGAGTTAGGATTAGTATTAGGGTTAGGGTTTGGGTGATGGATAGGGTTAGGGTTAGGGTTAGGGGTAGTGTCTAGGTAAGGATGAGGGTTAGGTTTAGGATTAGGGTAAGGGAGAGGGCTAAGGTAAGGGTTAGGGTAAGGGTTAGGCTTAGGTTTAATTTTAGGCTCAGGATGAGGTTGAGGGTGAGGGTTAGGGTTAGGGTGATGGTTAGGTTTATGGTTAGGGTGTAGGTTAGGATGAGGTTTAGGGTTAGGTTGAGGATGATGGTAAGGGTAAAGGTGAGATTTAGGCTGAGGGTGAGGGTTAAGATAAAGGTGAGGGTTAGTGTTAGGTTTAGGATAAGAGTTAGGGTTAGGGTGAGGGCTAGATTGAGTATTAGCGTTAGGGTTAGGGTTAGTGTGAGGTTTAGGGTGAGGATGAGGATTAGGGTTAGGGTGAGCGTGAGGGTTATACTTAGTGTTAGGTTTAGGGTGAGGTTTAGGTTTATGGTGAGGGTTAGGGTTAGTGTGAGTGTTATTGTTAGGGTTAGGGTTAGTGGTAGGGTGAGGGTAAGTGTTAGGGTGAGGGTTTTGGTTAGGGTGAGGGTTTTGATTAGGGTGAGGGTTAGGGTTCGTGTTATTGTTAGGGTTAGGTTTAGGGTTACGGTTACGGTGAGGGTGATGGTGAGGGTTAGGTTTAGTGCTAGGGTGAGGTTTACTGTTAGGGTTAGTGTTAGAGTTAGGGTTAAGGTGAAGGTCAGGTTTAGGGATAGAATTAGGGTTAGGGTGAGGGTTAGGGTGAGGGTTAGGGTTAGGGTGAGGGTAAGGGTGGGGGTGACGGTAAGGGTAAAGATGAGGGTTAGGCTGAGTGTGAGCGTTACGGTAAATATGAGGTTTAGGGTTAGGGTGAGGGTTAGGTTTAGGGTTAGGGTGAGGGTGAGGGTTAGATTGAGGATTAGTATTAGGGTTAGTGTGAGGTTTAGTGTGAGGAAGAGGGGTAGGCTTAAGGTGAGAGCTAGGGTGAGGGTGAGGTTTAGGCTTAGTGTTAGGGTGAGGTTTAGGGTTCGGGTGATGGTTAGGTTTAGTGTGAGTGATAGTGTTAGCGTAAGGGTTAGTGTTCGGCTGAGGGTAAGTGTTAGAGTGAGTGTTAGGTTTAGGCTGAGGGTTATGTTTAGGGTGAGGGTTAGGGTTATTTTTAGGGTTAGGGTTAGGGTTAGAGTTAGGGTTAGGATGAGGGTGAGATTTAGGGTTAGATTTAGGGTTAGGGTTAGGGTTAGGGTTAGGGAGGGTTAGGGTTAGGCTTAGGCTTAAGCTTATGCTTAGGCTGAGCAAGAGTGTGAGGATTAGGTTTCGGGTTAGGCTGAGGGTTAGGTTTAGGGTTATTGTCAGGGTTAGGATGAAGTTTAGGGTTAGGATTAGGGTTTGGGTGAAGTCTATGGTGAGGGATAGGGTGAGGGTTAGGGTTAGGGATAGGGTTAGGTTTAGGATTAGGGTTAGGGTTAGGGTGAGTGTGAGGGTTAGGTTTATGGTTAGGGTTAGACTTAGAGTTAAGGTGAGGGTTAAGGTTAGGGTTTGGGTTAGGTTGAGGGTGAGGCTGAGTATTAGGTTTAGGTTAAGGTAAGATTTAGGGCTAGGTTTAGGGTTAGGGTTTGTGTTAGGGTTAGGTTTAGGGTTACGGTGAGGGTTAGGGTTAGGGTTAGGGTTAGAGTTAGGCTTAGGGTTAGGCTGAGGGTGAGGCTGGGCGTTAGGATTAGGGTTAAGTTTAGGGTTAGGCTTAGGGTTAGGGTTATTTTTAGTGTTATGTTTAGGGTAAAGTTTGCGGTGAGGGTGAGTCTGAGGGTGAGGTTTGGGGTTAGGGTTAGTGTTATTGTTAGGGTTAGGGTTAGAGTTACTGTGAGGTTGAGGGTGAGGGTGAAGTTTAGGGTTAGTGTGAGGTTTAGGGTTAGGCTTAGGGTTAGGTTGAGGGTAAGACTGTGGCTTCTGGTTAGGGTTAGGGTGATGGTTCGGGTTAAGGTTAGTGTAATTGTTAGTGTTAGGGTTAGAGTTACAGTGAGGGTGAGGGTGCTGGTGAGGGTTAGGTTTAGGGTTAGGGTGGGGTTTAGGGTTAAGGTTAGGGTTAGGATGAGGGTGAGCTTTAGAATTAGGGTTAAGGTGAGGGCTAGGGTGAGGGTGAGGTTTGGGGTTAGGGTTAGGGTGAGATTTAGGTTTAAGGTGAGGGTTAGGGTTAGTGTGAGGTTTAGTGTTAGGATTAGGATTAGTGTTAGGGTGAGGGTAAGTGTTAGGGTGAGGGTATGGGTTAGGGTGAGGGTTATGGTTAGGGTGACGTTTAGGATTAGGGTTAGCGTTATTGTTAGAATTAGGTTTAGTGTTAAGGTTAGGTTGAGAATGAGGGTTCGGGTTAGGGTTCGGGTTAGGATTAATATTAGGGTCAGGTTTAGGCGGAGTCTTAGGATGAGGGTTAGGTTTAGGATTAGGGTTAGGGTGAGCATGAGAGTGAGGGTGAGGGTTAGATTGAGGATTAGTGTTAGGGTTAGTGTGAGGTTTACAGGGAGGATGAGTGTTAGGGTTAGGGTTAGGGCTAGGGTTAGGTTGAGGTTTGGGGTTAGTGTTAGAGTGAGGTTTAGGGTTAGGGTGATGGATATGGTTAGTTTGAGGCTTAGTGTTCGGGTTACGGTTATTGTTAAGGTGAGGGTAAGTGTTAGGGTGAGGGTTATATTTAGGGTTAGGGTAATGGTTAGGGTGAGGGTTAGGGATAGGTTTAGTGGTTTTGTTAGGTTTAGGGTTAGGGTTACGGTTACTGTGAGGGTGAGGGTTAGGTTTAGGGTTAGGATTAGGATTAGGGTTAGTGTTAGGTTGAGGGTGTTAGGGTGAGGGTTAGGGTTAAGGTGAAGGTTATGGTTAAGTTGAAGGTCAGGGTTAGGGTTAGGGTTACGTTGAGCATGAGGGTTAGGCGTAGGTTGAGGGTTAGGGTTGGGGTTCGGGTTAAGGTGAGGTTAGGGTTAGGGTTAGTGTGAGGGTAGTGTTAGGGTTAGGGTTAGTGTTAGGGTGAGGGTAAGTGTTAGGTTGAGGTTTAGGGTTAGGGTGAGGATTATGATTAGGGTGAGGGTTAGGGTTATTGTTAGGGTTAGGTTTAGGTTTAGAGTTAGGGTTAGGGTTATTGTGAGATTTAGGGTTAGAGTTAGGTTTAGTGTTAGGGTTAGTGTTAGGGTGAGGGTTAGACTTAGGCTTAGGCTTAGGCAGAACATGAGGGTTCGGGTTAGGGTTCGGGTTAGGGTTCGGGTTATGGTTAGTGTCAGGTTTAGGGTGAGCTTTAGGGTTAGGTTTACGGTTAGGGTGAGGGCTAAGGTGAGGGTTAGGGTTAGTGTTAGGGTTAGGGATAGGGTTAGGTTTACGAATAGGGTTAGGGTGGGGGTGAGTGTGAAGCTTAGTGTTAGGGTTAGGGTTAGGCTTAGAGTTAGGGTGAGGGTTAGGGTTAGGGTTTGGGTTAGGGTAAAGGTGAGGCTAAGGTTTAGGGTTAGGTTTAGGTTTAGATTTAGGGTTAGGTTTAGTGTTAGGGTTAGGGTTAGGGTTAGGCTAAGGGTGACTCTGGGGGTGAGGAATAGAGTTAGGGTTAGGGTTCGGCTTAGGGTTAGGGTTAATGTTAGTTTTATGGTTAGGGTTAAGTTTGCAGTGAGGGTGAGGCCGAGGGTGAGGTATAGGGTTAGGGCTAGGGTTAGGGTTAGTATTATTGTTAGGGTTAGGGCTAGAGTTATGGTGAGGTTGAGGGTGAGGGTGAAGGTTAGGGTTAGGTTGAGTTTTAGGGTTAGGATTAGGGTTAGGGTGAGGTTGAGGTTTAGGGTTAGATTTAGGGTTAGGGTTAGGGTTAAGGTGAGGTTTCCTGTTAGGGTTAGGGTTGGGGTTATGGTGAGGGTTAGGTTTAGGTTTAGAGTTAGGGTTAGGTTGAGGCTGAGTGTGAGGGTTAGGGTTAGTGTTAGGTTTAGGGTTAGGGTGAGGGTGAGGGTTAGGGTGAGGGTGAGGTGAGGGTTAAGGTTAGGATTAGGATTAGGGTTAGAGTTAGGGTGAGTGTGAGGGTTAGGGTTAGGGTTATTATTAGGGTTAGGCTTAGGGTTAGGGTGAGGGTGAGTGTGAGTGTGAGGATTAGGGTTAGGGTGAGGGTTAGGGTTAGGTTTATGGGGAGGGTTAGGATGATTGTTAGGGTTAGTATTAGGGTTAGGTTGAGGGCTACGGTGAGGGTGAGGTTTAGCGTTAGGGTTAGGGTTAGGGTGAGGGTGAGTTTTAGGGTTAGAGTTAGGCTTAAGTTGAGGCTGAATGTGAGTGTGAGGGTTAGGGTTAGGATTAGGATTAGGGTAAGGGTTAGGGTTAGGGTTAGGATTAGGCATAGGGTTACACTGAGAGTGAGGGTGAGGGTGAGAGTAAGGGTTAGGATTAGGGTTAGGGTGAGGGTGAGTGTGTGTGTTAGGGTTGGGTTTAGAGTTAGGCTTTGGGTTAGGATGAGTGTGAGGTTTAGGGTGATGGTTAGGGTTAGTGTCAGGATTAAGGTAAGGGTTACAGGGAGGGTTAGGATGAGGGTTAGGGTTAGGATTAGCGTTAGGGTGAGGAATAGGGTGAGGGTGACCTTTAGGTTTAGGGTTAGGTTGAGGTTTAGGGTTAGGTTTAGGGTGAGAGTTAGGATTAGTTTTAAGTTTATGTTTAGGGTGAGGGTTAGGGTAAGTGTTAAGGTGAGGGTGAGGGTGAGGGTTAGGGTTAGGTTGAGGCTTAGGGTTAGGATTAGGGTTAGGGTGAGGGTGAGGGTGAGGGTGAGTGTTAGGGTTAGTGTTAGCGTGAGGGTTAGGATTATGGTTAGGATTAGGGTTAGGGTGAGGGCTAGGCTGAGGGTGAGGTTTAGGGTTAGGTTTAGGGTGAGGTTTAGGTTTAGGGTTAGGGTTAGGTTTAGGGTGAGGTGAGGTTTAGGTTTAGAGTTAGGGAAAAGGTGAGGCTGAGGTTGAGGGTTAAGTTTAGGGTTAGTGTTAGAGTTAGGGTTAGGGTGAGGTTTAATGTGAGGGTGAGGGTTAGGCTTACGGTTAGGATTAGGATTAGGGTAATGTTTAGGGTGAGTGTGAGGTATAGTGTTAGGGTTGGGCTTAGGCTTAGAATTAGGTTGAGGGAGAGGATGAGGGTGAGGCTTAGCTTTAGGTTGAGGGTTAGGTTTAGGGTTAGCTTGAGAGTTAGGTTTCAGTTTAAGTTTAGAGTTAGGGTGAGGGTTAGGTTTAGGGAACTGTGAGGGTGATGATTAGGGTTAAGTTGAGAGTTAGGGTTAGGGTTAGGGTGAGGGTGAGGGTTAGGATTAGGATTAGGGTGAATGTTAGGATGAGGATTAGGCTTACGATTAGGGTTAGGTTGAGGGCTAGGGTGAGGGTGAGGATTAAGGTTAGTGTTAGTGTAAGGTTTATGGTTAGGGTCAGGTTTAGGGTGAGGGTTAGGATGAGGGTTAGGGTTATGGTGAGGGTGAGGGTTAGGGTTAGGGTGAAGGTTAGGGTTAGGATTTTAGGGTTAGGGTGAGGGTGAGTGTTAGCTGTAGGGTTAGTGTTAGGGTTAGGTTTAGTGTTAGGATTAGTGTTATTGTTAGGGTTAGGGTTAGATTTATGGTGATGGTGAGAGTGATGGTGAGGGTGAGGGTTAAGTTTAGGTTTAGGGTGAGGTTTAGGTTTGGGGTTAGGGTTAGGGTTAGGGTGAGGCTGAGGTTTAGGGTTAGTTGGAGCATTAGGTCGAGGGTTAGGTTGAGGGTTAGTTTTAGGGTTAAGGTTAGGGTGAGGGTTAGGTTGAGGTTTAGGGTTAATGTTAGAGTTAGGTTTAGGATTAGGGTTAGGGTGAGGGTGAGTGTGAGGGTTAGGGTTAGGCTTAGTCTTAGGCTTAGGGTTAGGCTGAGGGTGAGGGTGGGGTGAGGATTAGAGTTAGGGTGATGTTTAGGGTTAGGGTAAGTGTGAGGGTTAGGATGAGGGTTAGGATTAGGGTTAGGGTGAGGGGTAGGGTGAGGGTTTGGGTTAGGGTAAATGTTAGGCTTAGGCTTAAGTTTAGGCTGAGGATTTGGTTGAGGATAAGGGTTAGGGTTAGGGTTAGGGTGAGTTTTAGTGTTAGGGTTAGTGTTAGAGTTAGGGTTAGAGTGAGGGTGAGGTTCAGGGGTAGAGTTAGGGTTAGGGTTAGGGTTAGGGTTAGGGTCAGGGTTAGGGTGGGGGTTACAGTAAGGGTAAAGGTGAGGGTTAGACTGAGGGTAAGGGTTAATGTAAGGGTGAGGGTTAGGGTCAGGGTGAGGGTTAGGGTTAGGGTTAGAGTGAGGGTGAGGGTTAGATTGAGGATAAGTGTTAGGGTTAGTGTTAGGGTGAGCTTAGGGTTTGGGTGAGGGTTATGGTTAGGGTGAGGGTGAGGGTTAGGGTTATTGTTAGCGTTAGGGTTAGGGTTATGGTGAGGGTAAGTCTTAGGATGAGGGTTAGGGTTAGGGTGAGGATTATGGTTAGGGTTAGGGTTAGGGTTATTGTTAGGGTTAGAATTACAGTTAGAGTTAGGTTTAGGGTGAGGGTGAGGGTCAGAGTTAATGTTAGTGTTAGGGTTAGGGTTAGGGTTCGGGTTAGGGTTCGGGTTAGGGTTATGATTAGTGTCAGGTTTAGGATGAAGTTTAGGGTTAGGGTTAGGGTGAGGGTGAGGGGTAGGGTTAAGGTAAGGGTTAGGGTTAGGGATAGGGTTAGGTTTAGGTTTAGGGTTAGAGTGAGGGTGAGTGTGAGGTTTAGGTTTAGGGTTAGGATTAGGCTTAGAGTTATTGTGACGGTTAGGGTGTGGTTTAGGGTGCAGGTGAGGTTGAGGATTAGGGTTAGGTTTAGGGTAGATTCAGGGTTAGGTTTAGGTTTGGGGTTAGTGTTAGTGTTAGGGTTAGGGTTAAGTTTAGGGTTAGGCTGAGGGTGATTGTGGGGGTGAGGATTAGACTTAGAGTTAGGTTTAGGTTTATGGTTAGGGTTAATGTTATTGTTATGCTTAGGGTTAAGTTTGCGGTGAGGGTGAGGATGAGGGTGAGGGTGAGGGTTAGGGTTAGGGTTAGTATTATTGTTAAGGTTAGGGCTAGAGTTACAGTGAGGTTGAGGGTGAGGGTGAAGTTTAGGGTTAAGGTAAGTTTTAGGGTTAGGGTTAGGGTTAGGGTGAGGGTGAGGTTTAGGGTTAGAGTTAGGGTTAGGGTTAGGGTTAGGGTGAGGTTTCGGGTTAGGGTTAAGGTTGGGGTTATGGTGAAGGTGAGGTTTAGGGTTAGAGTTAGGGTTAGGGTCAGGCTGAGGGTGAGGGTTAGGGTTAGGGTTAGTGTTAGGTTTAGGGTTAGGGTTAGGGTGAGGGTTAGGGTGAGGGTTAGGGTGAGGGTGAGTATTAGGGTTAGAATTAGGCTTAAGGTAAGGCTGAGGGTGAGGGTGAGGGTTAGGGTTAGGATTAGGTTTAGGGTAAGGGTTAGGGTGAGTGTGAGTGTTAGGATTAGGGTTAGGATTAGGCTTAGGATTACACTGAGGTTGAGTTTCAGGGTGAGGGTAAGGGTTAGGTTTAGGGTTAGGGTGAGGGTGAGGGTTATGGTAAGGGTTAGGGGGAGGTTTAGGATGAGGGTTAGGGTTAGGATTAGGGTTAGGGTGAGGTCTAGGGTGAGGATGAGCTTTAGGGTTAGGGTTAGGGTGAGCGTTAGGGATAGGGATAGGGTAAGGGTGATAGGATTTGGGTTAAGTATATTTTTGGGGTGAGAGTTAGGTAAGGGTTACGGTGAGGGTGAGGGTGAGGGTTAGGTTTAGGTTGAGGGTTAAGGTTAGGATTAGGGTTTGGGTGATGGGTAGGGTGAGGGGTAGGGTTATTGTTAGGGTGAGGGTTAGGATGAGGGTTAGGATTAGGCTTAGGGTGAGGGCTAGGCTGAGGGTGAGGTTTAGGGTTAAGATTAGGGTGAGGTTTAGGATTAGGGTTAGGGTGAGAGTGAGGTTTAGGTTTAGAGTTAGGGTAAGGGTGAGGCTGAGGGTGAGGGTTAGTGTTAAGGTTAGTGTTAGAGTTAGTTTTAGGGTGAGGGTTAAGAGAGTGTGAGGGTTAGGCTTAGTGTTATATTTAGGTTTAGGGTAATGTTTAGGGTGAGTGTGAGGTTTAGGGTTAGGGTTAGGCTTAGGCTTAGGGTTAGGCTGAGGGAGAGGGTGAGGGTTAGCTTTAGGTTGACGGTTAGGGTGAGGGTTAGCTTAAGAGTTATGTTTCAAGTTAAGTTTAGGGTTAGAGTGAGGGTTAGGATTAGGGTTATGGTGAGGGTGATGTTTAGGGTTAGGTTGAGAGTTTGCGTTAGGGTTAGGTTGAAGGTTAGGGTTAGGGTTAGAGTGAGGTTTAGGATGAGGATTAGGTTTACGATTAGTGTTAGGTTGAGGGCTAGGGTGAGGGTGAGGCTTAGGGTTAGAGTTAGGGTAAGGTTTAAGGTTAGGGGTTGGTTTAGGATGAGGGTTAGGATGAGTGTTAGGGTTACGGTGAGGGTGAGGGTTAGGGTTAGGGTGAGGGTTAGGGTTAGGATTAGGGTTAGGTTGAGGTTGAGTTTTAGCATTAGGGTTAGGGTTAGGGTTAGGTTTAGGGTTAGGATTAGTGGTATTGTTAGGGTTAGGGTTTGAGTTATGGTGAGGGTGAGGGTGAGTGTGAGGGTGAGGGTTAGGTT